>NW_006921604.1:16506348-16507019 GCF_000298275.1 Orycteropus afer afer
ACCACAAATTCTTTATTTAAATTTTCTCAAAATTTATGGTGTTCCCTTTATTTTCATATATGTGCTTTGTAAGTGCTATCCATTGTTATGGCCTTAATGGTCTACTCTCTTTTTTTTATGTGTCCTCTGTCTGTCTCTATCTCTCCTTGAGTTGACTCATGGTAATGAGAGGTTTCATAACTACTGAGTTTTTGATAAGAAGACACTGCTTTATCCAATAAATGTTTATTGAGAACCTACTATGGACTAAGCCAATCCAGATTTAGTATGACTTAAAAAGGATACATAATCTGGAAATAATTGACTGGGACATATGTTGGTCAACATTTTTCCTTCCTGTGGTACATAATCATTTTATGTCTGCTATGCAGATTACAATGGGTGCAATATAATCATAGAGAACCACTGGTGGACACAAAATTTAATGAATTTATACATTGTTTGTTAACAATGGAGTTTTTGAGACAGTACACATTTTATCAGAAATGCTTTCTAATAATGTTCATGTAATAGTTAAGGTTGTGTGTCAAGTTGGCTAGACCATGATTCTTGGTGGTTTAGCAGTTATGATGTAACCATCCCCCATGATGAAATCTGATGTAATATTATCACCTCCATGATGAGATTTGCTATGAGCAGCCAATCAATTGAAAGAGAGTTTCCTCAGGAGT
>NW_006921604.1:16507119-16511562 GCF_000298275.1 Orycteropus afer afer
AAAAGCTTGAGAGCGGCCGTCTAAGTTGTAACCATTTGTCTCTGTTCATATGGAGCAGAATGAAGAAAATCAAGGATGTGTGGAGGAAACAATTAGTCCAAAGAACTAATGATCCATAGGAACCTCAGCCTACTTGACCCTGAGACCAGAAGAACTAGATGGTGCCTAGCTACCACTGCCAACCATTCAGAAAGGGGCAAAAATTGGAGATGTGGGAGAAAAACATGGACCAAAACTCAAAATTATAAAAGTGACCAGGCTTACTGGTCTGATAGAGATTGGTGAAACCCCCAAGACTATGGCCTCTAGTTACACTTCAGGCCTGGAATTGAATTCATTCCCATGGCTTAACTTCCAGCCAAACAATAGACAGGACTGTAAAATGAACAATTTCACTAAGCGAGTACGCTCTTCAGAAAAATCAACCATGGGACATCAGAAGGGCAGCATTTGTGAAGCACGATAGTTCAGAGGGCAGGAGTACATATGAAAGAAGGACACAAGGAAAAGTAATTCAGGAAGGAAGTGGGAAAAGAGTTGTTACATTGCACTGATTGCAATCAATTTCAGGAAACAAAATGGATGAACTGCTGAATGGAAAACAAATTTGCTTTCTAAACTTTCACCCAAATCACAATTAAAAAAAAAAAAAAAAAAACAACCTTCAATGATACGAGTTCCAAAACTGGAGAATATATGACCAGTCATATGATATGCAAGAAAAATATCCAGGTCATCAAGTCAATTCTGATTCATGGCAACCCCTTGTGTGCAAAATAGAACAGCTCCTTAGAGTTTTCAATGGCTATGATCTTTCAGAAGCAGATTGCCAGGTCTTTCTTCCATGGTGCTAAGAGTGAGTTTGAACCTCCAACCTTCTGCTTAAGAGTCTAATGCTCAAACATTTGTGCTACCCAGGACTACTTAGTGGATACCAAATGCTTACTTATTTTATTTTTTCTCATGTTTTACTCCTGTATGAGGGAACAGAAAAAGAGCTGAAATCAAACAGGAATGATGTACTTTCTAAAGGCTAATAAATTTCTAAACATAATGTGTGTATAAAATATAAAACGTATGAAACTGAATCCAAGATTAACTTTACACAATTAATAAAAAAAGAACCTGGATAAAAATAAAATCCCAATATGGAGAAAAATGGGTTTAACATGAGATCTAGACAGACTGCTGGATGAATGTCGCTGAAAAATTGCACAATTACACCTTTAATTGTGTATGTTTCTGTAAAGTTTATCTCATAGGTCAAAAGTAAGCATTTGTTTTTATTTTGCAAAATGGTCATGTCCAGTACACTATATAAAGGCAAACTAACTAAGATTAATGAACAATCCTAACTCAGTGTGATTGGGACTTCCTGCTGGCTTTCATGTATTGATTTAAATTCATTAGAAAACCACCCCTATTATTTTTATTAGATGATCGAATGAATCATATTTTAAAATGCTAATAATCAATTGAGTGTAACGATAAGCATCATTAAAATGAAGGTGTATGCTCAAACCTAAAACCTACATTTTATTCTTATCCTGAATCAGAATTTCCAGTGTATCAATTCTTTACTATTGTGACTTGATGAATAAAAAGCTAATAATAGTTCCAATAATAATTCTATATTTCTCAAGTTTTCTGTTAAAAAAATAACAATAAGATGGAAATTATATGAAAGAATCATTAAACAGGAGTGTGGACTTGAACAAGTCTGATTTGTTTCTGTTCTCAGTTCTACATTAACCCGCTGGGCAACTTTGTACCAGCCAGTTTTATTTAAAGTGAGTTTGTTGAATGAGACTTCTAAATTCTTGTCTTATTGAAAGAATATCTGAGTCCATGAGATTGCTAAGATATCCAGTTTGGTTCCTTTCTCCATGATCATTTGTAGGCATATTAAACATGAGTTACTCCTCCAGAGGATAAACAAACAAACAAACAAAACAAAACTCACTGCCATTTAATTGATTTTGACTCAGCAACCACCATTGGATTTCCAAAGTTGTAAACCTGTACAGAAGTAGACTACCACATCTTTCTTCCACAGAGCAGCTGGTCGGTTGGAACCACTGACCTTTTTGGTAAGCAGCCAAGTGCCTTAACTACTGTAACATCAGAGCCGTTTTGCATGAGTTACTCCTGGTGAGCTTGAAATACAATTTCTATTGAGGTTGACCAGAAACTTTTAAGTACTGAGTTGTCCGTTTGTTATAGATTGGATAGTGTTCTGCAAAAAAAAGATGTGTTGAAATTCTAATCCTCACAACCTGTGAATGTGACTTTACTTGGAAATATAATCTTTGAAAATTTTATCAGTTGATATGAGGTTATACTATATAAGACTAGCCATAATCCCATTTGAGCTGTGTTCCAATAAAAGAAAATAAGACACCCTAAGACACACGGTGGGAATATAGACAAGTGAAAGTGAATCTGCAAGTAGTGATGCCAAGAAAAACCTGGGGATACTAGCAGCTGGAAGAGACATGGAAGGATCTCCCCCCAAATGGACAGAGAGATCCTGGCTCTGGAGACTGACTCCCTGAATCTGAATGCTCAGCCTCCAGGACTGAAATAAGAAATTTCTGTTCTTATAAGCCAGTTTGTAGTATTTTCATGTCAATCCTAAGAAAGCAATACACCATTACTTCCTACCCTTGGTCTTGAATACCTATAAAAGTCTCAAAACTTTTGTGCAATAATAGGAAATCATTTGAAGAAGAGTTGAAAGTGATATATATATATATATATATATATATTTAAATTATGAATGGGTAACTTTTTAACCTAGCTCCTTGCATGCCTTTTAGTCTAGTCCAATTTCCTGAGATCCCCTAAAAAAATGAAAACTTTTACACCCATTGGTGGTGCTACATTCCCACTGTTATCAGGGTTGCAAAATATCAGCAGAACAAAGCCTGGTTGGGACACAATTTTGTAAGTGTATTCTATAATTTTTAATACAAGTTGGTAGCTGCTAACATTCATTGAGCACTTGCCATAAGTCAAGCACTCTGTTAAATTCTCATGTGGTAATTCACATAATACTCCTAACAGCCATATAAAGTATGAATGTTTATTTTCCTCATTTACTGAGGAGAAGACACAGGGATAGAGAGGATAATTAACTTGCCAAAAGTTTCCCAGCTTGGAAGTTATAGAGTCAGATTTTGAACTCATACAGACTGATTCTGGAGTCCATTTTTCTGACCACTATATTTCCTTATCTCTATGTACGTTGTTGAAATACTCTAGATACCAGCATATTTTTCTGGAGCTATCAGAAGCAAGGATGGCAAGACTTCGTTTTACATATTTTGGATACAGTATCAGAAGGGACCAGTCCCTAGAGAAGAACACAATGCTTGAAAAGTAGAGGGTCAGTGAAAAAGAGGAATACCATGAATGAGATGGATTGACAAAGAGCTGCAAAAATGAGCTCAAGCATAACAATGATGGTGAAATGGGTGTAGAATTAAGTGGTATTTCATTATTTCTTTACATAGAGTGTCTATGAGTTGGAACTGACTTGACGGCACCTAATAACAACATCAGTTGGTGTAAACCTATTCAAATAGCTATCTACAAGAATATTTGAAAAGAGCTCTTTTTTTGGAATCTAAATTATAATGACAAAAAGCTTTACTTGAAAATGGTGGAATGTACACAGAATAAGGAATATGGAATGTACACAAAATGTACTTAAACTCTGGAATAATATTCATAGCAATGGACTCAAACATACCAGTGATCACAAAAAATGGCATAGTACCAGGCAATATTCTATTATTTTACACAGGTCACCATTAGTCAAAGCTCACTGGACTGCAGCTAACAAAAGTTTTCTATGTAATTACCTTGAGTATAATTATATCTATCTATCTATCTATATATCTATATGGGAGCTCTGGTAGCATAGTGGCTAAGGCACTTGACTGTTAACCAGAAGGCTGGCGGTTCAAACCCTCCAGCCACTCCTTGGAAGGAAGATGGGGCAAGATGGGTCGCTATGAGTCGGGTCCGACTCGAGGGCACATAACAACAACAACAACAACATATATATTATATTATATTATATTATGTTGTTGTTGTTGTTGTTAAGTGCCGTCGAGTCGTTTCCGACTCATAGTGACCAAATGCACAGCAGAATGAAACATTGCCCGATCCCGCGCCAGCTCCACAATCCCTGCTATACTTGAGCTCATCATCACAGCCACCATATCAATCCATCTCATTGAAGGCCTCTCCCTCTTCTTTTAACCCTCCACCCTACCAAGCATGACATCCTTCTCCAGGGAATGGTCCCTTCTTACAACATGACCAAAATAGGTGAGACGAAGTCTAGCCATTCTTGCTTCCAAGGAGCATTCTGGCTGCACTTCCTCCAGGACACATCTGTTAGTTCTTTTAGCAGTCCATGGTACTTTCAGCATT
>NW_006921604.1:16516022-16531952 GCF_000298275.1 Orycteropus afer afer
ATATAGAGACTTGCTGGCAAAACTCTCTGGCTTTCGGTTGGATCTAGATCTTGCATCTGGCTCATCATCGTATCTGGTTGCTGGACTCAAACCAGCAACATAGCCTGCCATACATATTGCCTCCTGATCTTGGGATTATTGTCTTTGCAGCCTGTGGGCCTACAATCTGCCATTTTACCTGCCGATCTTGGATTCATCAACCTCTGAAGTCAGCAGCCTGTTAAATTGCCTACCAATCCTGGTTTTGTCAGCCCTTGCAGCTGTGTGAGTCAGGAGAAGCCTCCAGTACTTGACCCAAAGACTTGGAACTTGCCAGCCTTTACAACTGCATGAACCATCTCCTTTACTGGTTTTGCTTCCCTAGAGAACCCAGCCTAAGACATTTGGTGCCAAGAGTGGTTCTAGAGAAATAAAATCATAAGGATGAGTTTTCTAAATTGGTTCTCCAGTTTGATTAGTCATAAGTGTGCTGATGACTCTGCCTCCATTAGTAAAGAGATCACTGCCAGTACATGGTGTGAGGTGGCAATATTAATATACAAAACAGAAATGAGGTTCTGGGTGATAACATATTTGATATCTTTCTGTAATTTTGTCAGAATGAGAAGTGTAATGGAATCTAGTTGTTTGGTCCTACTTATACTACATAAAGTCATGAAAGAATGAGTTGAGCTTAGGATTTGGAGTCATAACACAAGTGTTGCATAAAATACCACAATGTTTTCACTTGCACCCTAAAAGAAAACCTCATTTCTTGTAGTAACAGACCTGATACTGCTGAAAACCAAATCCAGCGTTTTATCCTAAGAGTGGCTGAATTACACCAAATTGCCAACTTTAAATAATGTATGAAATTAAACTGAGGGCATTGATTGACAAGAAATAGGGACCAAAACTTGGGATGGAAACATAAGGGCAGATAATCAGGAAGCTGGGGACATTAAGCCCCTAAATATCATTGAATCACTTCTGCCAGCAGAACCTGCCTTCTTATTTTCATTTGGTGAGACTAACCCAGCTGTACCTGCTGAGTCATCGTCTGAGACATCACCTGAGGTAGTGCCTAGGGCATTGTCTGTGGCATTGCCTGAGGTAGTCACTTTACTAGACCTTGCTGAATGTTTCGAAGAACCACCCTCACCATCCTTTGTTGCTTCTAGACCTAGACCTACAACTTAAGTCCCAAGGAGCCCCAAAAGGTGAAGTACAAAGTCTGAACCAGGAAGAGGTACAATACACTCCAAACGAACTGCTGGGTGTTTCTAATATGTAGAAACAGAGACCTGAAGAATATACATGAGAATGGCTAATAAGAGTGTGGGAAAATGAGGCAAGGAACATAACAGATAAGTCTGAGTTTATTGATTTGGACCCACTAAGCACAAATTCTTCATCCAATGTATAAGTCTGAGAGGTTAGGGAATGATCTAATAGTTTATTTGGGTAGTTTCCTGAAGCATATTTTATGCAGCGACCTAAACTAAGTCAAGTTCAAGTTCCAGACCTGCCTTGATGTAATGTGGGAGAAAATATACAAAGGCTGAAATAAATTGGCATAGTGACTGTTAACCAGAAGGCTGGTGGTTCAAACCCACTGGCCACTCCTCAGAAGGAAGATTGGGGAATCTATTTCTGTAGTGATACCACCTTGGAAACCCAAGGAAGGGTTGCTATGAGTTGGATCTGACTTGATGACAGTGAGTTTGGTTTTTTGGAGAATGGATTTATCCCACAGACCCATATCTGGAATACCCAGAGGACACACCTTTTGCTACAATAGTGAGAAATTTGTGAAGAAGCCCCAGAATCCCTGAAGACTACTGTGATTGCTATTTTATGGAAGCCAGATTAGACAGTAGGAACCACCCTAATTGAATTAGGATGCCTACCTTTCATCATCCATATATATATATATATACCATCTGCAGAAAGAGGAGATGGAGAAGCTCAATATCTTCAGCCAAAACAAGGCCAGGAGTTGACTGTGGAACAGATCATCAACTGCTCATATGCAAGTTCAGGTTGAAGCTGAAGACAATTAAAAGAAGTTCATGAGAGTCAAAATATGACCTTGATTATATTCCACCTGAATTTAGAGACCATCTGAAGGATGCATTGAACACCAATGACTGAAAACCAGGGGAATTGTGGGATGACATTAACAACATCATACATGAAGAAAGCAGAAGGTCGTTAAAAGGACAGGAAAGAAAGAAAAGACCAAAACGTCATGAAGACTTTGAAACTTGCTCTTGAAGAGAGAGTAGCTAAAGAAAATGGAAGAATTGACAAGATAAAAGAGCTAAACAGAAGAGTTCAAAGAGCAGCTTGAGAAGACAAAGTCAATTATAATGACATATGCAAAGACCTGGAGTTAGAAAACCAAAAGGGAAGAACATGCTCAGCATTCCTAAAGCAGAACGAACTGAAGAAAAATTCAAGCCTTGAGTTGTAATATTGAAAGATTCTATGGGAAAAATATTGAATGATGCAGGAAACAACAAAAGAAGATGGAAGGAATACACAGTCATTGTACCAAAAGGAATTGGTAGATGTTCATCCATTTCAGGAGGTGGCATATGATCAAGGACCAATGATACTGAAGGAAGAAGTCAAAGCTGAATTGAAGGAAGTGGCTAAAAACAAAGCTCCAAGAATTGAAAGAATGCTCATTTAGATGTTTCAACAAATGGATGCTACACTGGAGGCACTTACTTGTCTTTGCCAAGAAATTTGAAAGACAGCTATCTGGACAGCTGAATGGAAGAGACCCATATTTGTACCCATTCCAAAGAAAGGTGACCACATAGAATATAGAAATTATCAAGCAATAACATTACTATCACACACAAGTAAAATCTTGCTGAAGATAATTCAAAAATGGTTGAAGCAGTATATTTTCAGAGAGCTTCCAGAAATGCCAGCTGGATTCAGAAGAGGACATAGAATGAGGGATATCATTGCTGATGTCAGATGGATTTTGGCTCAAAGAAAATAATATCAGAGAGATGTTTATCCATGTTTTATTGAATATGCAATAAAAAAAAGTGTTGAAAGAGATTATTTCAAGTACTTACTGATGAATATTAAAGACTGAAGTCTCCTATATGGATTACAACTCAACATAACTCAACCCATAAGCAGCGTCATGATAAATAGAGACGATTGATATAGTCAAAGACTTCATATTACTTGGTTCCACAATCAGCACCAATGGAAGCAGCAGTCAACACATCAGAAGACATATTGCACTGGGTAAATCTGCTTCAAATAACCTCTTTCAAGTGCTGGAGAGTAAAAATGTCTCTTTGAAAACTAAGGTGCACCTAACCCAAGCCATGATATTTTAAATTGCCTCATATGCATGTGAAAGCTGAACCATGAATAAGGAAGACCAAAGAAGAGTTGAGGAGCTCTGGTAGCATAGTGCCTAAGGCACTTGACTGTTAACCAGAAGGCTGGCGGTTCAAACTCACCAGCCACTCCTCGGAAGGAAGGTTGGGCAGTCTACTTCCGTAATGATACTGCCTTGGCAACTCAAGGAGAGGTCGCTATGAGTCAGGGCTGACTCAATGGCACATAACAACAACAGCAACAACAACAAGTGTTGACGCTTTTGAGTTATGGTGTTGTAAAGAATACTAAAAGTATCATGGATTGCCAGATGAATGAACACATCTATCCTGGAAGAACTGCAGCCAGAATGCTCCTTGGAAGCAAGAATGGGCAGACCTCAACTCACTACTTTGGTCATATTGTCAGAAGAAACCATTCCCTGGAGAAGAATATCATGGTTGGTAGAGTGGAGAGTCAATGAAAAAGGGAAGGCCCTCAAAAAAATTGATTGACACAGTGGCTGCAACACTGTGCTTAAGTATAGCAAGGATTGTGAGGCTAGTGCAGGACCAGGTGATGTTTCTTTCTTTGTACATAGGGTCGCTATGAGTCAGAGCTGACTCAACAGCACCTAACAACAACAATAACAACAACTATAATGGGGCTGATTGGACCCCGTGGTGGTAGGGGCCAAATGGCAGCAACTTAATTGAAAAAAAGAAGTGGACACAGTTACCATAATGGAGAGCAGTGTCAAAGTAGTAATCAAAATAGTCTGACTGGTATGAATTTATGACATTGGCTATGTAGGCCTGGGGTCCTTAGGAGTGAAATAAATGGGAAATCTGCTAAAAATTTACTTGATCTGTACAAAAGGAAGAATTCTAGGCCAAGTGAATAGCAGTAAAAACTTGAATCACCAGAGCAGAGAGTCATGGCCCCTCCAACTGTTCTCAGACTTCAGCCAGCTTACAGACCTACAACCTTTGAATGAAGAGGAGGCAATGTCCCTTTGAGGAAGGACTTCATTACATTGCTAAAAATTTATACTGTTCATCTTTCTTCCAGCCTTCCCAAAGGGATCTATGGCCTTTTATAAGAGTGACTGTTCATTAGGAAAAAAGGAAATAATCAGAATTTTGGGGGATTACTGGATGCTAGCTCTTAATTGACACTAAATCCAGAGATTCAAAACATCACTTTGGCCTACAATTCAGAGTGGGAGTGTATGGAAGTCAAGTTATTAATGAAGTGTTAACTCATGTCTGTCTCTCAGTGTGTCCCCAAACTTACCCTATAGTGTTTTCTGTAGTTTCAGAATACATAATTTTGGGTCTTGTCAAGATACTTTTAATAAAGTGAAGAATAAGTTATTTCATCTGGCCCTGCCCAAAACTCCAAAGAGTTGCAACACCTGGTGGAGTTCTTTGAATTTTGAGGCAACAGATCCCCCATTTGGATGTACTACTCTACCTTATTTACCAAGTAACTTGAAAAGCTGATAGTTTTGAGTGGCAACCAGAACAAGACTAGGCTCTGCAACAGGTTCCAGCTGCCATGGAAGTCACTCTACCATTTTGGTCATATGCATATGATCTGGCTGATCCAATGGTGCTTGAATTGTCAGTAGCAGATAGATATGCTTTTTAGAGTCTTTGGCAGACCCCTATAGGTGAATCTCAAGTGTATTCAAGGAATTTTGAAGCAAAAACCTGCCATCCTCTGCAGATAACTACTCTCCTTTTGAGAAACAGTCTTTGACTTGTTACTGGGCCTTAGTATAGACTGAACACCTAACCACGGACCATCAAGTCACCATGCAGCCCAAACTGCCCAATATGAACTGGGTATTGTCTGATCTATGGAGTCATAAAGTTGGACATGCACAGCAGCACTCTATCACTAAATGGAGGTAGTATATAAGAGATTGGGCTGAAGGCACATGTAAGTTGTGCAAGGAAGTGGCCCGAATGCCTAGGGTCTCCTTTTTTCCTCTCCCAGTCTGCACTTATGGCCTCATGGGGAGTTCCTTATGATAAGTTAACTGAAGAAGAGAAAACTCATGCATGGTTTACAGACGGCTCTGTGTGATAGGCAGACACCACTTGAAAGTGGACAGCAGTAGCACTACAGCCTCTTTCTGGGACCTCCCTGAAGGACAACGGTGAAGGGAAATTCTCTCAATGGGCAGAACTTTGAGCAGTGCATCTGGTTGTTCGTTTTGCTTGAAAAATAGAAATGGCCAGATGTGCGATTATATATTGATTCATGGGCAGTGGCCAATTGTTTGGCTGGGTGGTCAGGGACTTGGAAGGAGCATGATTGGAAAGCTGGTGACAAAGAATTATGGGGAAGAAATATGTGGATGATATGTCTCTTAATGGGACAAAGAAGGGAAGATATTTGTGTCTTGTATGAATACTCACCAAAGTGTGACCTCAGCAGAGAGGGATTTTAACAATCAAATGGATAGGATGGCATGTTCTGTGGAAACCAGTCATCCTCTTTCCCCAGCCACTCCTGTCATTGCCCAATGGGCTCATGAACAAAGTGGCCATGGTGGCAGGGATGGAGGTTATGTATGGGCTCAGCAACATGGACTTCCACTCACTGAGACCAACTTGGGTACAGCCATTGCTGAGTGCCCAATCTGCCAGCAGCAGAGACCAACAATAACTGTGTTATGGAACCAGCCAGAAATCTAGTGGCAGATTGATTACACTGGACCACCTTCATTATGGAAAGAGCAGTGTTTTGTTCTTTCTGGAATGAACACTTAGTCTGAATACAGATTCACCTTCCCTGAACACAATGCTTCTGTCAAAACTACCATCTGCTGACTTACAGAAATCCTTATCCACCATCATGGTATCCCAAACAACATCACCTCAGATCAAGGGACTCACTTCACAGCAAATGAAGTGTGACAATGAGCCTATGCTCATGGAGTTCACAGGTCTTACCATGTTTCCCATTATCCTGAAGCAGATGGCTTGATAGAACAACAGAATGACCTTCTTAAAATACATTTACAGTGCCAGCTAGGTGGTAATACTTTGCAGGGTTGATGCATTGTTCTCCAGGGAGCTGTATATGCTCTAAACCACTGTCAGATATTTGGTCCTCTTTCCCCAATAGCCAGTATTCACATGTCCAGGAACAAAGGGGTGGCAATGGGAGTGGCACCATTCACTATTACCCCTTATAACTCATTCAAAAAATGTTTGCTTCCTGTCCCTATGATTCTTTGCTCTGAAGATCTGGAAGTCTTAGTACCAAATGGAGGGACACACCTACCTGAAGGCACAATACTGATTCCATTGAATTGGAAGTTAAGAAAGTCACCCAGCCAGTTTCAGAGGCTAGAAGTCCAAATTCAGAGTGCTGGCTATAGGGGCTGAATGAGTATCCCTTGACCTTGGGCTTCAGCTCTGCCTCTTATGCCTGACCCATTGGAGCTGAAGACATCTCTTCACTCAGGCAGACACTGGCTGCCAAGGCTGACTAACTCAAGGTCGACAGGTAAAAGGGCACAATCTCAAGATCAACAAGTAACATGCCAATCCACTAGTTCACGTTCAGGAACTGGAGATGAAGACTCAGCCAAACACCGGATCCAAATGTACCAAAAAAGCTAGAGACCTTTTCCAAAGTTTCTCAATACATACTGGAAACATGCCACACCCTGAAGGCAACTCCCTTTTCACTGATTAACTTCTCACAGTAAAGTCCCCACAGAGTTGATTACACCACATCCAATCTTATCATGGGGAATAATTACATCCAGCTGTCCAACCATCAAGATCATGGCCCAGTTAAGTTGACACACAACCTTAACTACCACATATAGAAACAGAGCTGATGTGTTTTCAGTTGTACAGTGTTAGTTGTATCATGTTAGGGGTTGGGTCCGACTCAACAGCACATAACAGCAACAACATTGACTTTATAGATATCTTTATTTAGAGATTATGTATGGTTTAAGGAGATGTGCACAAGTTCCAAGTTGACAAGGGGTAGAATGTGATAAGTAAGGTTGTGTGTCAGCTTGTCTGGACCATAATTCTCAGTAGTTTAACAGTTTTGATGCTGTCAACTCCTATGATGAGGTATGATACAAAGTAGTTATCTCCATGGTAAGATCTGCTATAAGCAGCCAATCAGTTGAAAGGGAGTTTCCTCAGAGGTGTGGCCTGTTTCATATATATAAATATATGTGTGTGTGTGTGTGTGTGTGTATAATTGTCTGGTTTTGTCTGCATCTTTCTCATCATCATCTTTAGTTCCTAGACTTGAACTAGCAGTCTATTGTATTGCCTGCCAATCTTGGGATTGTTGCCTTTGCAGCCTGTGAGCCTACAATCTGACATTTTACCTCCTTATCTTGGATTCTCCAGCCTTTGAAGCCACAGCCTGCTGTATGGCCTGCCAGTGTTGGGTTCATCAGCTCCCACAGGTGTATGAGTCAGGAGAAGCCTATAGCTTGATGTTTGACCCAAAGACTTGGGACTTCCCAGCCTCTACAATTGCATGAGCCACTTTCTGGACATAAATTTCTCTCTGTATGTGTATATATCTCTATATCTATATACCTATATACCTATGTATCTATATACCTATATAACTATGTATCTATATATGTAAGCTTCACTGCTTTTGCTTCTCTTAGAACCCAGCCTAAGACAGTGCCCAACTATTATTGAACATGTAATGAAGAATAAAATGGATCACACACACACACACACACACACACAAGAAAAAACCCTAGAATCTTAATTATGTTAATATAAAATGAAGTAATGCTTTCTGAAAATTATTTTCACTCTCTCGAGATACATTGCTTTAGTGGAGAACTTGAAGTTCAGATATCTTTGGAGTTGAAGGTTTCTTCTTTCCTAGTATAAGATCTATTTAATCAAGATGGGGATTGTGTCTTGATACGTATTTTAGGCAGTGTGAAATATCAATTTTGCATAGTCCTAGCCACTTGACTGCTAACCAGAAGGATGGTGGTTCAAACCCACCAATCACTCTTCAGAAGGAAGATGGGGCAATCTACTTCCATAGTGATACTGCCTCGGAAACCCAAGGAGGGGTCGCTATGAGTCGGGTCTGACTCAATGGCATATAACAACAACAACAACAAGCCACTTAAGAAATGCAGTAGATAAGCACTAGAATTTATAGCAAGACAAATTAAAACTGCTAAGTAAGACATCTAATATGTGTGTAACTAAAACTAAAAAATGAAAAAAAATATCAAAGAATTTCAATCTTTGTTGCTTTTCCAGGAGTTGGGCCCATTTTGGTATTGTACTAGCCTAAAAAAGGAAAAAAAAAAAAAAAAAAAAAGCCTAACTTATAGAATCTTGAGAAATTTTATTGATGTTCAGTATTGGAGGAAGCCTGAAAAAATATTTTTCTCTTACATGGCTCTCAACATGGGTATTGTTAATAAGGCTTACATATTACAAATTGTTTTCTTATCTTGCACTGCCATTTTTTTGCTTTTAACTCAGAGATGTTTGCCCTTGGAAGATTCTTTCTCAGGATATGATTACTTAATGCTTGAATTTTAGTTATTTTCCCATGTCAAGGATCAATATATCTTATATATTATTTTTCTACATATTAAATAGTAGATATTGATGGCAAAATATTTTAAGATGAAAGACACTGCAAGCCATCACTGAGTGGCTCTGTTTAATAGGAAAGCTAATACAAGACAAAAATGGTAATACCCTGGATAAGCATTAGAAACTAAAGAACCTTTGTTTGCTGGCCTGTGGCATTTGTAGGGTACTTCAGAATATCCTCCAATTCTGACTGAAGACATCTGCAGCAGTCTTGAATATACTCCCACTCTGTCCCTTTCCTTTCCTCCATCTGCAGCTCTGACCTTTGGGGATTGGGTGTAGGAAGACTAATTAAGAAAAGAAAAAGGTAAATGATCAGAGACATAATGAGTGAAGGGAGAGTAAAAAAGGAAAATGTTGGAGGAAGGGCATTATAGGCAGTCCCTGGATTACAAATGAATTCTATTCCTAAATCCATCTTTAAATTGAAATTGTACATAAATTGGAAAAGTTAGATATGGCTCATATCTAATGTTAGTTAAAAATTTGAATATAATATATATAATATAATAATATCAAATATAAATATATAGAATATAATATATCTTTCCATGTATAAAAAACATTAAAGAAACACTTCCAGATATACTAAAATATCTTTAACATAGTAATAATAATAATATTTTGATGCGTGTCACAAAATTATGCATATTTATTATTATAAACCATGATATGTACCTCAAATTTTTAATATTCTAGGCTTTATGAGGATTGGTTCATAATTATGGGTTGTATATAAGTCAGATGTTCATAACCTGAGGACTGCCTGTATTTTGTTTAGAGATGGTATGTAGACTTTAAGAAATCTTCCCTCTTGAGATTTTCCCTCTTTCAGATTTTTATTTTCCTTTCATTTGTATTTTAGAAAAAGAAAAACAAACTTCTGTGAGGTTGTAGCAGTGGCTAAGGAAGACTCTAATTAATATAAAAGTTCTATAGTATAGTTATTGATGTGTTGATATATTTGTTTAACTCTTTTATATCTAAAAGTCAGTGTATTCAAAAATATAAATTGTACCTGGTTGCTTAACGTATTAAATGGCCCATTTTAAATAAGATATATTTGATCACTCAGTGATTGAAAACAAAATATTAAAGGGAAAACATTTGTGGCCTCAGAATGTCCAAAGAAGTACTGTCATTTGTTTGCATAAAATGTATTAATTTATAAAAATTACAAATAATTTCTGAAAGACCTCTCAATCAAAATGTGAAGAAACATGTGCTGTGAAGATAAAAAGATCAAGCTGAATACAACACTGTTGGAAAAAATACAATGAGCTCATTAATAATGGAAAGATGCAAACTTGTGATCAGATGAAATTTATTCTATCCTGAAATGCTGGCATTAATTTATGACAAAATTCATTCTTACAACTTTAAAGAGCACTTTAAAGCAAGGTTTTATTTTTATGCTTATGCCAAAAGTATGAAGTCATGTTGGAATCATGGCAACACAGCAATATGCTTATTAGCTTTCATTTAGAATTAGGTTTCTGATGATTTTCAGATTTTTTTTTCTAAAATTTCTTTTTAAGACAACTTTCTTTTAATTACCGCACATTTTATCATTACATACAATTGTAGAATACACCAGTATATCTTGTTCTTAATAGGCATTTATTGTACCTAATGATCACCATAATAGCGCACATTTATTAAGTAGTTATTGTGTGTCAAGCACTCTTACAAGGGTGTGGAACACAATAGTTTATTTAATATCATACTCACTCAAAGCAATCTTATATTGAAGGTCTCTATTTTTAACCCCACCTAAGGCACTTGACTGCTAACCAGAAGGCTGGTGGTTCAAACCCACCAGCCACTCCTTGGAAGGAAGGTTGGGCAATCTACTACCATAGTGATACTGCCTCAGAAACCCAAGGAGAGGTTGCTATGAGTCGGGTCCGACTCGACGGCACATAACAACAACAAGATTTTTAGCTCCATGTTACAGATAGAGAAACTGAGGCTCAGGAATTATCAATAAATTTTTCTAGTTCACAGAGATAAATGAGGTACTCTCCAGTCTCTGAAGTAGCTGATGATTTATACTGCAGCTGATTACTATTATTATTATGATGATGATATCATCAGCTTAGGTATAAAGTAGAGACCTAGGAAGGGAGAGGAGAAAGAGCTTTACTGGATGGATAGAATTTATACAAAAATGTTTTGTTTGTGTGTATGTGTTTAATTTCAAATACTAGATGGCTTTTGTTGTTATATGCTGTTGAGTTGGACCCAACTCATAGTGACCCCTCCTTGGGTTTCTGAGGTGGTATCACTATGGAAGTAGATTGCCAAACTTTCCTTCAGAGGGGTGGCTGGAGGGTTTGAACCACCAGCCATCTAGTTAGCACTCAAGTGCCTTAGACACTACGCTACCAGAGCTCCCCAGATGCTTTTAGTCATAGGAAAAACAACAACAATCTAGTTGTCCTACCAAAACTGAAAAAGAAACCCATAGTCACTGAGTCAATATTGACTTATAATGACCCCCATTGGGTTTCTGAGGCTGTAAATATTTACAGAAGTAGATTACCTCATCTTCCTCCTGCAAAGCAGCTGGTGGGTTTCAACTGTTGAACTTCTGGTTAGCAGCTGTAGTGGTTAAGGTTGTGTGACAACTTGGCTATGCCTGGTTGAGTGGCTGGGCAGCTGGTAGTAGTTATTTCTCATGATGAGACTGGCAATCAACTCCACGGTGGGATCTATCACAAGCAGCTGAATAGCTGCTTTGGGGACATGGTCTGCTTCTCATATATAAGAAGCAGCTCTGGGACTGGTCTCTAGCCTTTTGGAATGCTTGAACCCTGCATGTAGCCAAGTCTTTATTCAACAGCTCTGCTGATATTGGGACTTCATCTGGACTTGAATTAGTGGCCTGTCATGTTGTTTGGTAACATCAGGACTGTGGCTTTTTACTTGCCAACCTTGAGCTTGTCCTCCTCAGCAGCCAGCAGTTGTCTGAGTAAAAAAAAAAGCCTCCAGCTTCAGTGGGCCAGGAGCAGGAGGTAGAGCTGAAGGCCAAGGTTGAGGGGCTTTCAGCCAGTTCCTAGAGCCCAGCACTTTGAACTTGGATTTAAAGCCTCCAATCTGTAAGAGAATAAACTCCTTTTTGTTAAAGCCATCCCATTTGTGGTATATTCCTGTCAGACTGGCACTAGGTATCCAACATTGCAGTTGAATGCTTTACCCATTACACCACCAGAACTCCTTAGTTGTCCTACATTCCACCCCAACTCATGGCAATCCCATGTGTGTCAGAGCAGAACTCTGTTGCGTAGGGTTTTCAGTGACTGATGTTACTGTTTGCATCACCCAGAGACTCTTTTAAAGGAGCAGGAATGTTGAAACAGATGGAGAGGCAACATTTCCTTTAATGTGACATATATAAGGATACTGGCAAAACCTGAATGAATGCTTTATTTCTCAGTTGACAATGTTTCTATAGCTTTCCATAGTTCCCATTTAAAAGAGAGAGAAAATTTGTGACAGGAATCTAAGAAATGAAATGGACTACTTAAAACTTTTGAACTACTGAAGCCTGCAAAGACTCAGAAAAATGCTGATTTTCTTTCATTCTAAAAGATCAGTAGGCCTCCACTTGGTCATAGTACCACATTTTAAGTGAAAATTGTCACTAATATTTTCTTGTAAGTTGAATACATTGTTTTAAAAATGCATTAAACAATGAAAAATGCTTTTGTTAAAGTTTTTTGCTTTACTTTTAATGCTTATGATAAAAAAATAAATATAACATTTTAGGATTAATTTAAAAAGTGAAATATTTTTTTCACAACTGTTCTATGAGGCTGGACTTTTCTTCGAATTACATTATTACAATATTCACATGAAATAACTCTAAGCCAAGCATAAATGAATCAGTAGAACATTTAATAATAGCATGGAAATTCAATTGTTGTCTTAGTCTGGGTTCTCTAAAGAAGCAAAACGAGTGAAGCATATATATAAACTCACCAACCAGTCTTCAGAAGGAAGATTGGGCAATCTACTTCTGTAGAGGTACTACCTCATAAACCCAAGGAGGGGTCGTTATGAATCAGATCTGACTTGAAGGCAGTGAGTTTGGTTTGGTTTATACATACACACACACACACACACACATATGTGTGTGTGTGTGTGTGTGTGTGTATGTATATATATATAGAGAGAGAGAGACAGACAGACAGACAGAGAAAGACAGAGTAAGAGGGTAATTTATCTCCAGGAAATGGCTCATGCAATTGCAGAGGCTGGCAAGTCCTAAGTCTGTGGATCAAATGTCAAGCTGGAGGCTTCTTCTGACTCACTCAGCTCCAGGGCCTGAAGAACTCAAGATTGGCAGGCAGCATAGCAGACTACAAGAAGCTCTGGTAGTATGGCGGTTAAGGCATTTTGTTGCTAACTGAAAGGTTGGTGGCTTGAACCCATCAGTGCTCCACAGAAGAAAGATGAGGTACTCTGCTTCCATAAAGATTTTCAGTCTTAAAAACCCAATGGGTGTCACTATGTGTTGGGATAGACTTGATGGCAAGTATAGCTGAGGCTGATGAATCCAACATTGGCAGGTAAAATAGCAGATTGTTGGCTGAAGGCTGCAAAGTCATCAATCCCAAGATTGGCAGGCAACACAGCAAACCACCAGCTCAAGTCTGAGAACTGGTGATGATGATGTGCCAAATGCAGGAGCAAAAAGCTATAAACCTTTCCCAAAGCTTCTCCATAAATACTGGAAGCAGGTCACACCCCAAGGAACTCCCCTTCAACTAATTAGCAGATCACAGCAGATTCCACCAAGAAAATGGTTAGACCACACCCAATTTCATCATGGAGAATAACTACATCCAGTTGCCAAGCATGTCAAAATCACAAGCTAGACAAGTTGACACTAACTTAACTACTACTGTTGTCTTCTTATTTTTTCTTAATCTTACACAAATCATGATTGTTCACCTGGTTATAAAAGAAAGAATAGTAATCCTAACTTTACATGATTTCAGGCTTGTTGGGATATTTATTGATATACTGAGACAGAGTTTCTCTGATAAAAAGTAAAGTCTGACCCAATAGCTTTTGAAAAACAGGTATTTGTTGGGGAGTATATTAAAGTTGGTTTAAATAAGTACCTTGAGAACAAAGTACATGTATGAATTACCTTTGAATTCTCATTGTCTACCAAAGTACTTTTGCTTTACTAAATATTCAATAAGTATTCTTTGAATCAATTGACTGCTACCAGAAGGCTGGCGGTTCAAACCCACCAGCCACTCTTCGGAGGGAATGTTGGGCAATCTACTTCTGTAGAGATACTGCCTTGGACACCCAAGGAGGGGTTGCTATAAGTCAGGTCCTACTCTATTGCAAATAGCAACAGCAACAACAGACCCAGTTATTGACTGAATATAGAACCCAAGAGGTCCTCAGATTAACATTGAAAAACATTATAGTTTTCCAATTATCAATGAATAACCTAATATTATTGTTGTTGTTGGTTGCTGTTGAGTATATTTTAACTCATGGCAACCTCATGTGTGCAGAGTAGAAATGTTCCACAAAATTTTTCAAGGCTGTGCCCTTTCAGAAGCAGATCTCCAGGTCTGTCTTCCAAGATGTCTCTGTATGGGTTTGAATTGCCAACATTTTGGCTGATAGACATGTGCTTAACTGTTTGTGCCATCCAGGGATTTCTCTCAGTATTACCAAAAACCAAACAAACAAACAACACCTTACTGCCATCTAGTTGACTCCAACTCATAGTGACCCCCTTTGGGTTTCCAAGGTGGTAAATCTTTGCATAGTAGATTGTCCAATCTTCCTTCTGTGGAATGGCTGGTGGGTTTGAACCACCAATCTTGTGGTTAGCAGTCAAATGCCTTAGGCACTATGCTACAGAGGATGTATAATTTAATAATATACCTGTCTCATACTATTCCATGCCCAATAAAAGAAATGAGAAAATAAATTCCAGAACATTTGATTTTCTTTATCTTTTTTTTTATCTTTTAATAACCTTTTTTAAAAAATTAATTTAAAAGAGTTGCAGATTTACAGAAAAATTCTGAAAATAGTATAGATATTTCCATATACCCACACTCATCTTCCCTTATTATAACATTCTTCCTCTATTATTAACATCTAACATTGTTATGGTATTTTTTTTTACAATTAATGAACCAAATGCTGAAACATTGTGTTAGCTTAGATTTTCTTACAGAGCTCTGCTGGCTCCATGGAAGGAAACTGGGATGATCTACTTCCATAAAGATCTACAACCTCAGAAACCAGGTTTGTTTGTTTTTTTTTTAATTTTTTTAAAATTTTTACCTACTGTCCTTTTACTGAAGCCCACCCAGGCTGCCACATTACAACTAGTAATTGTACCTCCTTACACTCCTCCTAGCTATGCCAGTTTCTCCAATCTTCCATGTTCTAAATGTCTTTAAGAGTTTTGAGTACTGGTAAGGTATTTTCCAGAAAGTCCCTCAACTAAAATTTATCTGGTATTTTTTCTCATAATTAATCTAGGGCTATGGCTTTTTTAGTGAAGACATCAGAGTTTAAAAGTGCCATTTTCATCACATCATAACAAGGGAATATACTGTTAACATGCATATAATTGTGGATTTTAAAGTTGATCACCTACTTAAGGTAGTGTTTGCCACATTTCTCCATTGGAAAATTATTATTTTCTGCCCCCATCCCTGTTTTACTCTTTGGAAAAAATCACTATGTGCAGATGACTTTAGGAATGGGGAGCTGTATTTCATTTGCTTGAGGGTAATGGTAATGTAGTGCCTAAGGCACTTGACTGCTAACCAGAAGGCTGACGGTTCAAACCCACCAGCCACTCCTCAGAAGAAAGATTGGGCAATCTACTTCTATAGTGATACCATCTCAGAAACCCCAAGGAGGGGTCGTGATGAGTCTGATCTGACTCCATGACAGTGAGTTT
>NW_006921604.1:16549841-16554738 GCF_000298275.1 Orycteropus afer afer
TCTCTCTCTCTCTCTTTCTCTCTCTCTCTCTCTCTCTCTCTCTCTCTCTATATATATATATATATATATACTTTGCTGGTTTTTGTGTTTCTCTAGAGAACCCAATCCAAAACAAGTCCTTTGTCAGATATGTCATAGACAAATATTTTCTCCCAATCTGTGAGTTCATTTTTTATCCTTTTGTCAGAGTCTTTCAAAGTACATGAGAATTTAATTTTTAAAAGGTCCCAGGCATCTAGCTTCTCTTCTACCTCCTGTGCATTCTGGGTTATATTTGGTAGTCTATTTATGCCATAAACTAAGGCTCCTAGATTTGTCGCTATTTTATCTTTGATGAATTTTATAGTTTTGTGTTTTGCATTTAAGTCTTTGATCCAACTTGAGTTTGTGTTTGTGGATGGGGTCAGGTATGAGGCTGGTTTCCTTTTTCTGCAGGTGGATCCCAATTTTACCAGCACCATTGTTAAAAGGCTATCTCTTCCCCATTTAATGGGTTTTGGACCTTTGTCAAAGATCAGCTGTCCATAGATGGATGGGTCTATTTCTGGGTTTTTGATTCTGTTCCATTGGTCTATCTGCTATCACTGTACCAATACCACACTGTTTTGACTACTGTGAGTACTAAAGTAGGTTTTCAGATCCGGGAGTGTGAGACCTCCCACTTTGTTCTTCTTCAGTAGTGCTCTGCTTATCCAAATCTCTTTCCTTTCCCTATGAAATTAATAATTGTTTTTTTTTTTTTTTTTTTCATGTCCTTAAAAAATTTTGTTGGTCTCTGGATCAGGATTGCATTAAATGTGTAGATTGCTTTAGGTAGTATTGAAATTTTCACAATATTCAGTCTACTTATCCATGAACAAGGCAGGTTCTTCCATTTATGTAGAGCCTTTGTTGTCTCCTGTTGTAGTGTTTTATAGTTTTCTTTGTATAAGTTTCTTGTGTCTCTGGTAAGATTTATTCCTATATATTTTATCTTTTTAGTAGCTATTGTACATGGTATTGTTTCCCTTATTTCCTTTCCAGAGGTTTCTTTGCTGGTGTAGAGGAATCCAACTGCTTTTAGTATGTTGATCTTGTATCCTGCCACTTGGCTGAACTTCTCTATTAGTTCTAGTAGTTTTTTTGCTGAGTCTCTTGGGTTTTCTATGTACATGATCACATCATCCACAAATAGAGATAGCTTTACTTCCTCTTTGCCAATTTGGATGGCTTTTATTTCATTTTCTTGTGTTATTGCCCCTGCTAACCAGAAGGCTGGTGGTTCAAACCTACCAGCCACTCCTCAGAAGGAATATTGGACAATCTACTTCCACAGTGATACCATCCCAGAAACCCAAGGAGGGGTTGCTATGAGTCAGATCTGACTCAATGGTGGTGAGTTTGGATTTTTGGTTTAGGACTTCCAATACCATATTAAATAGGAGTGGTGATAGAGGACATTCCTCTCTGGTTCCAATTTGTAAGGGGAATGCTTTGAGTGTTTCTCCATTAATAATAATATTGGCCATTGACTTTGCATATATGCCCTTTATTAAGTTGAGGAATTTCCCTTCTATCCAAATTTTGCTGAGAGTTCTGAACAGGAATAGATGTTATATTTTATCAAATGCCTTTCTGCATCGATTGATATAATCATATGGTTCTTTTGTTTTGTTTTTTTGTGGTGGATTACATTGATTATTTTTCTGATGTTGAACCATCCTTGCATACCAAGTATGAATCCCACTTGGTCAGTATGCATTAGTTTTTGATATGTTGTTGGATTCTTTTGGCTAGAATTTTGTTGAATATTTTTGAATCTATGTTCATGACAGATATTGGTCTGTAACTTTCCTTTTTAGTGGTGTCATTCCCTGGTTTGGACATTAGTATTATGCTTGCTTCATAAAATGAGTTTGGGAGTATTCCAACTTTTTCTTTGTTCTGGAATAGCTTGAGTAGTATAGATGTCACTTCTTCCCTGAATATTTGGTAAAATTCTCCAGTGAAGTCATCAGGGCCAGGACTTTTTATTGTGGGAAGTTTTATTTATTTACTTATTTATTTATATTGTGATATGGGTGAAAGTTTACAGAGAAAATTCATTTTCCATACAGCAGTCCACACACATGTTGTCTCATGACATTGACTACTATTTACTTCAGTGGAACAGCTCCCCTCCCACTTCCTCCCGATAGTTACCACTTCCTTGTGTTCATCCCTCCATGCACTCCTGCCCCCTGATCTGTCTCCCTGTGCATAAACAGTACTTCTTTCTCCATGATTGTTCTCTCCAAGGAGTGTATCTACCTCAGGTAAATGTTCAACTCATATGCCTGTCTTTTGTTTGGCTGGAAGCCATAAGTGTGTATTCAATTACAGACCTGAAGTGCAGCTAGTAGTCATGGTCTCAGTGGTTCCACCAGACTCTATCTGACCATATTGCAGGAAAGTTTTTTATGACCTGTTCAATTTCTTCCTCTGTTATGGATCTGTTCAAGTATTCTGTCTCTGAGTGGGATAGTTTAAGTAGGTCTTGTGATTCCAGAAAATTGTCCATCTCTTCTAGGTTCTCAAATATGCTGCAGTACAATTTTTCATAATATTCTGGCAGTATCTTTTTTATTTCAGTTGGTTCTGTTTTGATGACACCCTTTTCATTTAGTATTCTAGTCATTTGCATCTTCTCTTTTCTTTTTTTAGATTTGCCAATGGTTTGTCAATTTCATTAATCCTTTTGAAGAACCAACTTCTTGTTTTGTTGATTTTTTTGTTTGTTTGTTTTCCATATCATTTATTTCTGCTCTGATCTTTATTATTTCCTTACTTCCAAATACTGTAGGGTTCTTTTGTGGTTCTCTTTCTAATTGTTGGAGTTGTTGAGTTAAAGTGTTGATTTTGTTTCTTTCTTCCTTTTTGATGTATGCATTTATTGCAATGAACTGACCTCTGAGTACTGCTTTCCTGTGCCCCATAGGTTTTGCTAAGATGTATTCTCATTCTCATTTGTTTCCAGGAATATTTTTATTTCACTTTTTATTTCTTCTATTACCCAGTAGTATTTGAGCAGTGAGTTGTTCAACTTCCACATGTTTGATGTTTTCTCCTTGACCTTCCTATTATTAATTTCGAATTTTACAGCATTGTGGTTTGAGAAGATTCTTTGTAGTATTTCAATTTTTTTTTTAAGTTATTGAGGCTTGTTTTATGTCCTAACATATGATCTATTCTGGAGAATGATCTGTATGCACTACAGAAGAATGTGAATTGTGCTTTTGTTGTGTAGAGTGCTCTATGTCTATGAGGTTGAGTTGGTTGAGTGTGTTTTTGAGTTCTTCTGTATCTTTACTGAGTTTTGTTCTAGCTGATCTGTCCCTCCTTGAAAGTGTAGTGTTAAAGTCTGCTACTACTATTGTAAAGTTACCTATTTTCCCTTTCAATTCAATTAATATTTTCTTCATGTATTTTATAGTACTTTCATTGGGGGCATAGATATTTATTATCATAATGTCTTCTTGGTCAATTGACTCTTTCAGCATCATATAGTGACATTCTTGGTCTCTTATGTTCTTTTTCATCTTAAAGTCTACTTTATCAGAAATTAATATTACCATTCCTGCTCTTTTTGGTTACCATTGGCTTGGTATAATTTTTTCCACCCCTCAACTCAATTTGTTTTTATCTTTGTGTCTAAGATGGGTCTCATGTAGGCAGCATGTCAATGGGTCTTCTTTTCTTATCCAGTATGCCACTCTCTTTGTCTTGATAGGTGCATTTAGTCCATTCACATTGAGTGTAATTAGTGATAGATATGCATTAATTGCTGTCATTTTATTGTGCTTTTTGTTGTGTTCTTGGAGCTTCTTTGGTCCATATACTTTTCTGTGCTGAGTTAATTTTGTTGTCAAGTGTTTCCTCTCTTTTCTACTTTTTTGTTGGTTTTGTGCTTACTAAATCCATGTTTTCCTTCCTCTGGGTTTGCTTATGGGGATTGTTAACTTTCTCTGTGATTACCTTAGAGTGAATTCTTGTCTCCATATTTTTGGAACAGTCTGTTCTATGAGGACATTGTCCTGTTTTCCTCTCCATTTGGAAGTTTTGTACCTAGAACTTTCATTCCCTCTATTTGGTTAGTTGCTGTTGTCATGTGCAGATTGACTTACTTGTTTTTTTAGTGTACAATGTTCTTTGGTCTTATTTTGAGTGTCTATTTGTGATTTGGTTTTAGTGTTGATGTCTTGTGTCTTGATTTTGTTGTTCTCTGTTGTGAGTTCTCTATTGGATGGTCTTCCTTAAGCATTTCTTGTAGGGTTAGTCTTTTTTTTTTCACAAAATCCCTTAATTTCTGTTTGTTTGAGAATGCCTTGATTTTCCCCTCATATTTAATGGACAAAAAACCAGAATAACCAAACTCACTGCCATTGAGTTGTATCCGACTCATAGAGACCCCACCTAGGTTTTCCAAGGCAGTATCACTATGGAAGGGGATTGCCCAACCTTCTTTCCAAGGAGTGGCTGATGGGTTTGAACCACCAGCCTTCTGGTCAGCTGTTGAATGCCTTAGGCACTATGCTTCTCTGATGGGAAGTTTGGCTGGATATAGGATTCTTGGTTGGAAGTTCTTTTCCTTCAGTGTTTTATATATGCCAATCCATTGCCTTCTTGCCTGCATGGTTTCTGCTGAGTAATCAGAACTCAGTCTAACTGTTTGATTGTTATAAGTAATATTTCTTTTGTCCTGGGAAGCTCACAAGATTCTTTCTTTGTCTTTGATTTTGGAGAGTTTGATTATGATATGCCTTGGTGTTTTTTCTCTTGGATCTATCCTGTATGGGGTTCTTTGAGCTTCTTGGACAAATGTCTTTTATTCCTTCATGATATGGGGGGAATTTTCTGTTAGCAAGTCTTCCACAATTTT
>NW_006921604.1:16554838-16556445 GCF_000298275.1 Orycteropus afer afer
TTTTTTTTTTTTTTTTAATTTTGCCTCTTCCTGTTCTGGGATTCCAATGAGTAGTATATTGTTTCTTTTCAAGTCATCCCATAAAAATCTTAGGTTCTCTTCATTTCTTTTAAATCTTTGTTCTGATTTTTCTTCATAGATGCTGGTGTCAAAGGATTTGTCTTCTAGTTGGGAAATGTGTTCTTCAGCCAGTTCTAGCCTATTCCTTTGTGCTTCTACTGTGTTGTGTACTTCTGTAATTTTGGTATTCATCTTCTGGATTTCTAACTGCTGTTTCTGCATGAGTTCTGATTGAGTACTAATCTTGTTATTTTGTTCTTGATTGGCTGTCTTGAGTTCTTACAGGGAACTCTGTGTTCTCCTTGTTTCTGTTTGGGGTTTCCTTGAAATATATATATTTCCCTCAATGTATTTTATTGAAATATAGTTTATGTGCAGTGAAATATGCAAAAGTAAAGAGACATGAATCAATGAACTTTTTCTTTCTTTTGTTTTTTTTTCTTTTGTAGTGTTCCTTCCCCTCCCCTCTCACCCCTGGCAAGCAACAAAAAAAATTTCCTTCCATATATAAATCTTTCCTTGACCCTTCACTACAACAAACTAATACTATATTTGTCCTTCTGTGATTGACTTATTTCATGCAGTATAATGTCCCCTAATTTCATCCATGTTATGTGGTGTTTTGCCAACTCTACATTATTCTTTAGTGTTGAATAGTATTCCATTGTGTGTGTGTACCACAGTTTGGTTACCCATTCTTCTGTTGATGAGCACATAGGTTGTTTCCATCATTTTGCTATTGTAAAAAGTGCTATGATGAACATAGGTGTGCATATATCTGTACTTGTCCCGGATCTTACTTCTCTAGGATATATACCTAGTAATGGGATTGCTGGGTCAAATGGTATCTCCTATTCCAGCTTTCTAAGGAATCGCCATACTGCTTTCCAGTGGTTGTATCACTTCACAGTCTCACCAGCAGTGTATGAAAGTGCCAATCTCTCCACATTCCTGCCAGCATTTGTTATTTTCTATCTTGTTTCACCTTGCCATCAGTGCTGGGGTGAGATGGTATCTCATTGTTGTTTTGATTTGCATCTCTCTGATGGCCAATGATCGTGAGCATCCCTTCATGTACTTGCTGGACGCCTGAATATCCTCCTTGATGAAGTGTCTATTCATGTCTTCTGCCCATTTTTTTAATTGGATTGTTAATCACTTTGCTGTTGAATCAATTTTCTATAAATCTTAAAGATAAATCCCTTCCCAGATATGTAACCATTGGCAAGTATGAATATGTTGCTGTCATTTTGTTATGTGCTTTTTTGGTGGTGTTGATTTCTTTGTTCCATATAATTTTCAGTGCTGAACTCATTTTGTTTATGAATCATGATATCACTTCCTTCATTGTTATTGCTTCAGTATTTGCTAAATATTTGTACCAGTCCTCTTTTTCATTTTGATGTGAAGGTTTATCATTTTTTCTTTGAGGTTACCCTGTGATTTATAGTTTTCTTCCCAAGTTTAGAATAGTCCATTCTATCTTGAAGTTGTCTCAACTTCCCTATCATTTAGAAGTTCTGTAACTACACTTTTTTTTTTTTTTT
>NW_006921604.1:16557060-16571725 GCF_000298275.1 Orycteropus afer afer
TGAATGAATATATTCTCATCTTTCATCATACCAGGAAAATTCTCTTCCAATAAATCTTGGACAATTTTTCTGTAGTTTTATTTGTCCCTTCTTGTTCTGGAATTCTGATGACATGTAGTTTATTCCTTTTGATGGTATCCCACGTGAACCTTAGACTTTTTTCATTTTGTTTTGATCTTTTTTCTGATTGATCCCTTTCCAAAGAATTATTGAGATATTTGTTTTCAATCTCACTAATTCTGTCTTCCATTGATTCAATTCTACTCCTTTGCCCATTCAATGTGTTATCTATTTCTGAAAATTTCATATTAATCTTCTGGATTTCTGTCTGTAGATTTTGTATCATTTTTAATTTTCTAATTTTTCATTTATTTTGTGATTTTGTTCTTGTATTGTTTTCAAAATTGTTCTACGTTCTCAAAATTGTGTTTTCCTCAATTTTGTCAATGTTTCCCTTGATCTGCCTCTCAATTTGTTGAAGGTACCTAAATATAATTTTTATAAATTCCTCATCAGGGCTTTTCAATGCTATATCTTCCTCAGGGATGTGTTTTGGGTCTATATCCTGGTTCCTTGTTTCTCCTGCTTTATCTTGCTTCTTTGTGTGGACTGTGATTCTCTGTTGTCTCCAAGGCATTGTGACATTTTTGTGTTTAGACTTAATTGGTGATTGTATGTTGGAGTGACTTGCCCATGATTTTTGTTTTCTTTGTATGTTACCTACTTAAGCAGGGTACTGTACTGTGCTCCTCTATTCACTAGTTGGCAGCATTTATACACTCACCACCTGTCTCCTTTCCCATTATAAGTCTCCCATATGTCCTGGCTATCCTTGGCAAATGGAGCTTATTGTTAGGTCCCTGGAATGTGAATGAGAATGCTGTCACTTTAAAATCCAAAATGGCCACCACTTGCAAACATTCAAAATGGTTGTACCATTGATCACTTTAAATATCTAAAATGACTGCCACTTGTAAACATTCAAAATGTGCCCTCTGGACAGCTGACAGTCCACAGCTTAGGTTGTCTCCCTCCTTGCTGTTTCTCTTCCTAGTGATAGGAGTCCAGCACAGTTGTCTCTGCAGCCCTTGGGAACCAGGGCTAATCTTTAGGGCAATTCTCATGTCTGAACACCACTTGGAAATATTCAAGCTTTCGGTTCCATCAGAGTGGCTGATAGTCCACTGCTCTGACTGTCACTGTACTCACTGTTTTCCTTCAGGTTTTCCACTGGTTGGTGCCTAATTCACTTCTGTATACTTCCTTTCAAATCTCAGGGCTCCAGGATTATCTTCTGTATCTCTGTCAACTGGTTTCTCTTTTCTTTGTTGAAAAGGGTCTGTTTAGCTTGTCTGCCTATTCCTCCATCTTACTGGAAGTCCTCCTTGAGCTCTTGTAGAGTTTTGTAAACATACTTTCTAAATTCCTTCTTGGATAATAATTCTATTGCCTCCCCTTCAACCACGTTTAATGAGACTTTTGTTTGTATTGTCTTATCTTGTTTTTTTTTTTGTTTGATTTGAGGTTGCCTGTTGTTTCCTAGACATTTTGAAGTTGTCTTTAACTGTTAGTTATGTCTTCATTTGTTTTGTCTTGATTTTATGATTCAATATTTTTACCAAGGTGGAACTGATGTATTTTATTTTTTTGGTTATTAATTCAGGTTTGCTGAGTTGCTCTGCAGTTTTGTGATGATGGAATCACTGTGGGAAATGTGGATGCAGGTCTCTGTTTGTCATTAGGTGGGTTGAGGATTTGAGCTGGCAGGCATTGTGGTGGCTTAATGTAGTTTTTCTATTGGATGAGGCAGGAGAAAGGCAGGGAAAGGAGGAAGAAAAGAGAAAAAAAGAAATACTCCAAGGTGCCAGAAGCTGTTCCCAGGTCTTTGAGTTGGCTGCTAATGATGACATTATACTATTACTCACAGGCCTGCAGCTCAAGTTCAGCAAAAGCCCAATGGTTAGGGGGCCACTACTTTCCACTAGATTCATACAGCCACAAAAACCCCATACTCCAGGTCCCTCCATGCCATAAAGCTGTCCTGAAATAGCTGCCCTTACTCACACCATGAGACTGCCCCAGGGTCTGCCCACTTATTGTGAGCTTCCCTCTCTGCTCCTGGTTCAACAGCACCTGGAGCCAGAGGGGCCTCTGCTCCCTCCCTGTGGTCCCAAGTTCACTCATAAAAGTGGATGCTGAAGGTAGAACAATGGAGTGGCCAAAGGTCCTCCCATGCATTCTCTCCACTGCCCCAGGGAGCCCTCTGATGCCCCATCTCACTGACTGGTCAGAACTCCACAGGGCAGATTCCCTTATTTTTTATTCTTTCTGGCTGGTTACATTGCCTCTCCCTCTTTTCTACTCCTACTCCCCTGAGTTTGGTGCTGTCTGACTTAATGAGCTGCTCAGAGAACCAGAATCCTTGCTTCAAACTGCCACACCTAGTTTTTTTAGGCACTAAGATGCTAGAAGGAGCTCATGTGTGGGCTACAGATAAGACACCATCTTCCTGTCCCTGCTCTTTTTAAATATTTTCATAGAAATAACCAGCACTATCACTTGACCTGGTCGTTTATTTTTTAGATGATTATTAGTCATTAATTTCACTACTGTAATTGATATTAGCTTACTCAGATTTCATGTGTAAATTTTGGTAATTTGCACCTTTTGAGGAATTGGTACATTTCATTTATGTTATGAAATTGGTAGTCATAGAGTTGTTCATACCAAAAACAAAACCCACTGCCATTGAGTTTATTCTGACTTGTAGTGACCTCCATTGGGTTTCTGAGGCAGTAAATCTTTACACAAGTAGATTGCCCAGTCCTCCCTCTGTGGAATGGCTGGTGAGTTTGACCCACCAGCCTTCTGGTTAGCAGTCAAATGCCTTATGCACTGTGCCACCAGAGCTCCTTAGAGTTGTTCATAGTGTTCTTTTATTATTATCTTAATGTCTGTGGGATTGAGAGTTATGATTCTCATTTCATTTTCATATTGATAATTTTTTCTTCTTTCTTTTTTTCTTAGTCAGGCTAGAGGTTTTTTATTTTGTTGATATTTTCCAATGATGGCTTGTTTTTAATTTAATTGATTTCTGCTCTAATTTTTATCATGTATTTTCTTCCAATTGTTTTAGGCTTAAATTGGTCTCCTTTCACTACTTTCCAATGTGGGAAATTAGAATACAGATTTTATATCTTTTTAAAATATATACATTTAATCCTAAAAAAGCACTACTTTTGCTGCATTCCATACATTTTGGAAACATTGTTTTTGTTTTAATTTAGTGTATGATATCTCTTTAATTTCTCTTGTGACAACTCTTTGGTCAATGTGTTACTTAGGGATGTGTTGTATAATCTCCAAATATTTAGGTATGTTTAACCTATATTTCTTTCTTTCTTTTTTAAAGATCTATATCCTACATTTTACTGAGCTGAAATGGACTAGTTTTGGCCATTTTGAATCAGACAATCATGCTCTACTATGCTGAGAATGACAAGTTGAAGAAGAATGGCACGGCATTCATCATCACAAAGAATGTATCAAGATCTATCCTGAAGCACAATGCTGTCAGTGTTAGGAGAATATCCATACATCTACAAGGAACACCAGTTAATACTACTATTATTCAAATTTAGGCACCAAACACCAAAGCCAAAGATGAGGAAAGTGAAGATTTTTACCAACTTCTGGAGTCTGAAATTGACTAAACATGCAATCAAGATGTGTTTATTATCATTGGTGATTGGAAAAAGAAGTTGGAAACAGAAGAATCACCAGTAGTTGGAATATATGGCCTTGGTGATAGGATGACGCTGGAGATTGCATGATAGAATTTTGCAGGACTAATGACTTAGTCATTGCAAATACTTTTTTCAACAATACAAACAGCAGCTATACACATGGACTTCACCAGATGGAATACACAGGAATGAGATCGACTACATCTGTGGCAAGAGGTAATGGAGAAGCTTAATATCTTTTTGCCAGAACAAGGCTAGGAGCTGATTGTGGAATAGACCATCAACTGCTCATATGCAAGTTCAGGCTGAAGTTGAAGAGAATTAAAAAAAGTCTACAAAAGCCAAAATATGACCTTGATTATATCCCACCTGAATTTAGAGACCATCTAAAGAATAGATTTGATGCATTGAACACCAATGACTGAAAACCAGAAGAATTATGAGATGATATCAAGAACATCATCCATGAAGAAAGCAAAATTACATTAGAAATACAGGAAAGGAAGAAAAGAGCAAAATGGATGTAAGAAGAGACTCTGAAACTGGCCTTTGAATGGAGAGTAACTAAAGCAAATGGAAGAATTGACAAGATAAAAGAGCTGAACAGAAGATTTTAAAAAGCAGCTCAAGAAGGCAAAATCAATTACTATAATGAAAAGTGCAAAGACCTGGAGTTAGAAAAACAAAAGGGAAGAACATGCTCTGCATTTCTCAAGCTGAAAGAACTGGGGAAAAAATTCAAGATTCCACTTACGATATTGAATGATTCAATGGGCAATATATTGAATGATGCAAGAAACATTAAAAGAAGATGAATGAAATACAGAGAGTCACTATACCAAAAAGAATTGGTAGATGATCATCCATTTCAGGAGGTGGCATATGATCAAGAACCAATGGTATTGAAGGAAGAAGTCAAAGATGCATTCAAGGAATTGACAAAAAACAAGACTCCAGGGATTGATGGAATACCCACTGGGATGTTTCAACAAACAGATGCTGTGCTGGAGGAACTCACTTGGTTATGCCAAGAGAATTGGAAGACAGCTACCTGGCCAACTGACTGGAAGAGATCCATATTTGTACCCAATCCAAATGATGGTGATCCCATGGAATGTGGAAAATATTGAACAATATCATTGATACGACATGCAAATAAAATCTTACTGAGGATAATTAAAAAATTGTTGCAGCACTATATTGACGGAGAACTTCAAGAAACAAAAGCTGGATTCAGAATGGGATGTGGAGCAAGGGATATCATAGCTGATGTTGGATGGATCTTAGCTCAAGGCAAAGAATAACAGAAAGACGTTTACTTCTGTTTTATTGACTATGCAAAAACATTCAATTGTGTTGATCATAACAAATTATGAGTAACATTGAGAAGAATGGGAATTCCAGAACATTTCATTCTTGAGGAATCTATACATAGACCAGGAGGCTGTCATTCAAACAGAACAAGGGGATACTGCTTGGTTTCAAATCAAGAAGGGAGGGCATCAGGGTTGTATCTTTTCACCATACTTATTTAATCTGTATCCTGAGCAAATAATCCAAGAAGATGAACTATATCAAGAAGAAAGTAGCATCAGGGTTGGAGTAAGACTAATTAATAACTTGCAATATGCTGACGACATGACTTTGTTTGCTGAAAGTGAGGATGACTTGGAACAGTTACTGATGAAGACTTAAGACTATAGTCTGCAGTATGAACTACACCTCAATATAAAGAAAACAAAAATCCTCTCAACTGGACCTATAAGCAGCATCATGATAAATGGAGAAAAGATTGAAGTTGTCAAAGACTTTGTATTACTTGGTTCCACAATCAACACCAATGGAAGCAGCAGTCAAAATATCATATGACATATAACAGTGGGCAAATCTGCTGCAAAAGACCTCTTTCAAGTGCTGAAGAGCAAAGATATCTCCTTGAAGACTATGGTGCACCTGAAACAAGCCATGGTCTTTTAAATATGCATATGAGAAGTGGACAATGAAAAAGCAAGACCAAAGAAGAGTCTATGCTTTTGAATTGTGGTGTTGGCGAAGAATGGTGAAAGTACCAAGGACTGCTAAAAGAACTAACCAATCTGTCCTGGAAAAAGTTCAGCTGGAATGCTCCTTAGAAGTGAAAATGACCAGACTTCATCTCACCTACTTTGGTCATGTATAAGAAGGGACCATTCCCTGGAGAAAGATATGATGCTTGGTAAAGTGGAGGGTCAACAAAAAAGGGGAAGGCCCTCAACAAAATGGATTGATACAGTGTCTACTATGATGGGCTCAGGTATAGCAAGAATCATGGGTCTGGCACAGGACAGGGCATTGTTTTGTTTTGCTGTGCATAGGGTTTCTATGATTTGGAGATGACTTGACAGCACCTAACAATGACAACAAAGAGCTCTGGTAGCATAGTGCCTAAGGCACTTGACTACTAACCAGAAGGCTGGTGGTTCAAACCCACAAGCCACTCCTCAGAAGGAAGGTTGGGCAATCCTACTTCTGTAGTGATACCACCTCGGAAACCCAAGGAGGGGTTGCTATGAATTGGGGCTGACTCAATGGCACATAACAACAATGACAGCAATTTGTCAATCATAGACTGAAGAGGGGATATTTAAATTTCTCACTATTAGCAGATATATCTATTATCTTATCAATTCTATCAGTTTTATGCTCAAGTACATGGATGCTATGTTGTTAGGTACATACATGATTAGGATTGTTATAATTTCTTGGAGGATTGACTTTTATCATTGGATAATGCCCTTCTTTATCCCTGATAATTTTCTTGGTTCTGAATCCTGTTTTGCCTGAAACTAACAGAGCTACTCCAGCTTTCTTTTCATTACTATTAGCATGGTATATCCTTCTGTATTCCTCTACTAGTGATTTGTTGCAGAACATTTCATTCATGAGGAATCTGTACATAGACCAGAACAAGGGGACACTGCATGGTTTCAAATCAAGAAGGGAGGGCATCAGGGTTGTATCTTTTCACCATACTTATTTAATCTGTATCCTGAGCAAATAATCCAAGAAGATGAACTATATCAAGAAGAAAGTAGCATCAGGGTTGGAGTAAGACTAATTAATAACTTGCAATATGCTGACGATACGACTTTGTTTGCTGAAAGTGAGGATGACTTGGAACAGTTACTGATGAAGTGACTTGGAACAGTTACTGTAGAGGCAGCCCCAACTCATAGTGACCCCTCCTTGGGTTCCCAAGGCAGTATCACTATGGAAGTAGATTTCTCAACCTTCCTTCCGAGGAGTGGCTGGTGGGTTTGAACTGCCAGGCTTCTGGTTACCAGTCAAGTGCCTTAGGCGCTATACTACCAGAGCTCCCATCTTAGCTGTTTTGTATTTCAAGTTGGTTTCTTGTATACATCATATAGTTGATCTTTTTCTTTTAAACCCACTATGAAAATCTCTCCTTTTTAATATGTGTATTTAGAAAATTCATATTTGAATAATTAATGTAGTTGAGATACTATCTACCGTTTTTATAACTGTTTCTACTCATTGCATTTGTTCTTTGTTTTTTGTCTTCATCTTTTTCTGTCTTTAAGTGAGTATTTTATATGATTCTATTGCATCTCTTTTATAATACCACATCTTCCTGGGGGAGGGGGAAGAAAAAACACAGTGGCTATATTAGAGTTTGTAATATGTACTCTGACTAACATAAGTTCACAGACCAGGCACCCAGACACAGGAGGCATGGGAGGAGCCAGGACTGAGACAGAGCTGTGGAAACCCAGTTAAGTCCAGGCAGACAGGTCAGGCACAATATCATTAATATTGCATGCAAGTAAATTCTTACTGAAGATAATTCAAAAATGGTTACAGCAATATATTGACGAAGAACTTCCAGAAATGCAAGCTGGATTCAGAAGAGGATGTGGAATGAGAGATATCACTGCTGATGCCAGATGGATCTTGGCTCAAAGCGAAGAATATCAGAAATATGTTTACTTATGTTTTATTGACTATGCAAAGACATTTGATTGTGTGGATCATAACAAATTATGGGTAACATTGAGAAGAATGGGAATTCCAGAATACTTAATTTTACCAATGGGGAACTGGTATAGAGACCAAAGAGGCTGTCGTTCAAATGGAACAAGGGGACACTGTATGGTTTAAAATCAAGAAGGGAGTGTGTCAGGGTTGTATCCTTTCACAAAATTCATTTAATCTATATTCTGGGCATATAATCTGAAAAAGTGGACTATATGAAGAAGAATCTGGCATCAGGATTTGAGGAAGAATCATTAGCAATCTGCAATATGCTGATGACACAACTTTGCTTGCTGAAAATGTGGATGACTTGGAGCAGTTACTGATTAAGACTTAAGACTACAGTCTGCACTATGGATTACAACTCAATATAAAGAAAACAAAAATCCTCGCAGCTGGACCTATAAGCACCATCATGATAAATGGAGAAAAGTTTGAAATTGTCAAAGACTTAACATTGCTTGTTTCTACAATCGATGCCAATGGAAACAGTAGTCAGGACATCAGGCAACGTATAGCACTGGGAAAATCGGCTGCAAAGAATCTCTTTCAAGTGCTGAAGAGCAAAGATATCTCCTTGAGGACTAAGGTGTGCCTGACACAAGTCACCATATTTTCATTCGCCTCATATGCACGTGAGAGCTGGACAATGAATAAAGAAGACTGAAGAAGAGTTGATGCTTTTGAGTTGTGGTACTGACGAAGAATGCTGAGAATACTATGGACTGCTAAAAGATATAACAAATCTGTCTAGGAGGAAGTGCAGCTGGAATGCTCCTTGGAGGCAAGAATGGCCAGACTTCATCTCACATACTTTGTCATGTTGCTAGAAGGGATCATTCCCTGGAGAAGGATGTCATGCTTGTAAGGTGGACGATCGATGAAGGAGGGGAAGGTCATTAATGAGATGGATTGAAACAGTGGCTGCAGCGATGGGCTCAAGTATAGCAAGGATCCTGGAGCTCGTGCGGGTCCAGGCAACTTTCATTCTGCTGTGCATAGGGTCGCTGTGAGTTGGAAGCGACTAGATAGCACCTAACAACGTAACAACAAGTTTACCTTAAATATAACCATACCATTTCACTTGTATTACAGGTAATTGAGAATATCCTTAATTCTTCCCTCTCATCCCTGATGTGATTCTTTTCACTTACTCATGGATATAATCCAATATATTGTTATTATCCTTATTTTGAACCATTTTAATGTTAATTTATAAGAAGACAAATTAAAACTGTCATTTTATCTTTATTCTTTCTTTAACAATCTTATCATCATTACATACATTCAAATTTCCCCTCCTTATAAAGCATTTGACTGCTAACCAGAAGATTGGCAGTTCAAATCCACCAGCCACTCCTCCATAGGAAGGTTGGGCAATCTACTTCTGTAGTGATACTGTCTCGGAAACCCAAGGAGGGGTTGCTATGAGTCAGACCCACTTCGATGGCAGTGAGTTTGTTTTTTTTTTTTTGGTATGAAGAATATTTATTTATTTAATTATTTAAACATTCCTTATTGGGATGGCAGCTAAAAATTAAATCCTTCATTTTCTGTTTGTCTAGAATTCTTCATTTGTCTTCACTTTTTTAGGATGATTTTTCTTGATTTAAAATTCTATGTTGGCGTGTAGAAGTTTTCTTTTTTTATTTCAACAATTAGAATATTTTACTCTGCTCTCTTATTGCTTGGATGATTTCTGATGGGAAGTTTGGCATTATACTTACATCCTTCTTGTGTATGTAGCGTAGTTTGTCCTGTGACTTTTTCAAGATTTCCTCTGTGTCTTTGATTTTCTGTAGTTTGAATATGATATGTCTAGTATTCTTGAAGTTTCCTTTATCTATGTTTCAGTTTGGGTCATTATTTTAGAAAGTTGTCCACCATTATTGCTTCAATAATTTATTCTGCCTTTTTCTTTGTTTTCTCTTTATTCTCTTTTGGGTATTACAGTTATGCATATGTTATATCTTTTGAAATTGTCATATTTGAGGCTGTTCAATGTGGTCTGTTTTTTCATTCTTCTTCTTTTTTTTTTTTCATTTCCCTTTGAGGAGGTTCGTATTGGCCTTTCTTTAAGTTGAATGATTCTTTTCTCAATCATGTCTACTGTAACGATCATCCATCAGAAGGATTCTTCATTTTTCTTACCATGTTTTTGGAATCTTGTTTTTCTTTTTTTTCTTAGAATTTCCATTCATCAACTTACATTACTTATCTAATTTTATTTGTTGTCTACTTTTCCCATTACAGCTCTTAACATATTAATCATGGACCAGTTGTCCATGTGTCAGAGTACAACTGTGCTCCACAGGGTTTACAATGACTACTTTTGGGAGCAGATCACCATGCCTTTTCTCAGAAGCACTCCTGGGTAGAATTGAACCTACAATTAGCAGCCAAGTGTGTTAACCATTTGTAACCATTATTTTAAATCCCCAACAATTCCAACATCTGTCATATCTTCAGTTATTTATGATGCTTCTTTTCTGTCTTCAGACCATGCTTTTTCTTGCCCTTTAGCATGTCATGCAATTGTTCTGTTTTTGTTGAAAGCCCAGCATGCTCAGGTAATAGGACTTTAATGTAAATTTTATGGAAATCTGGCAAACCATATGTTTAATGTTTGCTGTGGCTCTGAGCTCCAGAAGCATGATGATAAGGCATGGGGAAAGGGAAGCATTATATAATGCTATGAGTATCTAAACCCCATTGAAAGTCAATTTCAACTTGTAGCAACCCTTTAGGACAGAATAGAACTACCTCATAGGGTTTCCAAGGCTGTTAACCTTTATGGAAGAAGTCTGCCACAATTTTCTCCCAGGAGTAGGCTGGTGGTTTGAATCTCTGACATTTTGGTTAGCAACTGAGTGTTAACCACTGTACCACCAGGTCTCCTTGTTATGAGGATACTTCAATCTTCTAATGAACTTGGGTTCTTGGCCCATTCAAAATTGTTTCTTAACTTTGCCCCCACCCCCTTAGTTTACTTAGGAGTGCTGTACGGGGCTTAGTGCCTTTCTGTAGATGAGATAATGCTCTGGTAAGTTTTTTTTTTTTTTTTTTTTTTTCCCCCACTAAAGATTAGAACTTTGTTATGGAGAATGCTCTAGGCATTCATAATAATTAATCTTCTCCGCCTGCCAGATCATGAGGGGATTGTTCTTTGCTCTTCACTGTGACATAATGGTGGTGTTCCTGTAGGTAAAAATCTCGGTTTCCTCTAAGACCACAATTCCCAGGAGTTTCTCACTCTTATGCTCATCCACACTCACATTCAGCTATTAATCAAAATTACAATTTAAGTGTTTGTACCAATTTATGACTCCAGTGTCTTCTGCTCCAAGGAAGTAGATTCTTTGCCGTGACTCTGAATTTGTTTGCCTCTCCAGATTTGTGGTGGAAATTTGTCTTACTATCTTAATTCTATGATGGATTCAATAAAGTTGTTAATTTTCAATTTTGTTCAGCTTTTCCCTTTGTAAGACTAGAAGTGCCGACTAACAAATTCTATATGTTAAAGCTAAAATTAGAAGTCTTTCTATTAAAGTTTTATAACACTTATTCTTTTAAAATTAAATGCTAAGGACGTAATCTTTTTTCACTTTCTGGAGGGTACATATATATGATTGTTCTGGTTACCTAGTGCTGCTCTGATAGGAAATATACCACAAATGGGATGGCCTTAACAAGCAGGAGTTTATTCTTACAATTTGGAAGCTTTAAGTCCAAGTTGAAAGTGCCAGGCTCTAGGGGCTGGGTGAAAGCCCCTCAACCTTGGGGCCCAGCTCTGCCTCCTGCTCCTGGCCCACTGAAGCAGAGGCATTTCTTCACTCAGACAGCTGCTGGCTGCTGAGGCTGAGAAGCCCCAAGGTTGGAAAATAAAAACGCACAGTCCCGATGTTACCAAAACCACACAACAGGTCATTAACTTAAGTTCATTGTAAGTCCCAAGGTCAGCAGAGCATAGCAGGCTGCTGAGCAATGATACGACTACATGTAGGGTCCAAGAGTGCCATAGACTAGAGACCATTCCAAAGGCTTCTTCTTCTATCAGGAAGCAGACCACATTCCAAAGGCAGCTATCCAGCTGCTTGTGGTAGATTGCACCATGGAGTTGATTGCCAGTCTCATCATGGGGAATAACTACCATCAGCTGTCCAGCCACTCAACCAGGCCCAGCCAAGTTGACACACAAACATAACTACCACAATGATAATGCTATCTGATTCATATAGATAAATACTTGATTTGGGCTTTCTCGAAAATATCCTTCCTGAACATTCTGTCAGTACTATGTTACAGACTTTTTTGTTCAGACATGCTTAATTTTTTAAATAAAACTCTTATTTTAGTGTAGTGTTGACTAAATTTCTCATTACAAATAATTATATGATAAACTATCTTTTCAGAAATATAAGGGTTATAATGTTTATTGCTCATATAAGCAAATGAAGAAGACATTTATTTTTTTTAATCTTTTGTATATTGTGTAAATGAGTTTCCTGTCTGCCAAGGACACAATAATAAGTGTGTCTTTAAATAATGGTCTGTTGGATCTAGTACAAGAACTTTTTCTCAAATGAAAAACATAGTTTTGGTTATTTTTTCAGAACAGATAATCAAAGTTGTGTCTCTTGAAATTTTATATAGTTGGCCTTCTGTATCTGCAGGTTATGCATCTACAAATTCAATCAACAATGGATTGAACATATCAGAGGGAGGGGAAGATTCCAAAAAGGTAAAAAGCAACTAAGTGATCCAAGTAATCCCTCAAAGGTTAAGAGGAAGCATAAAGTGTTATTTATGTAACATCTACATTGCATTTGGTGATGTTGTGAGCTGCCATCAAGTGTGCTCCGACAACAGAATGAAACACGGTTCTGTCCTGTGCCATCCTCACAACCCTTGTGATACCTGAGCCCATCATTGCAGCCACTGTGCTAATCCATCTCGTTGAGGGCCTTCCCCTTTTTTGTTGACCCTCCACTTTACCAAGCATGACTGTTGTTGTTGTTGTTGTTATGTGCCGTCGAGTCAGACCCAACTCATAGCAACCCCTCCTTGCGTTTCCGAGGCAGTATCACTACGGAAGTAGATTGCCCCATCTTCCTTCCGAGGAGTGGCTGGTGGGTTTGAACCGCCAGCCTTCTGATTAGTACACATAATTTCCCTCACTGTGCATTGTCAAAACCAGAATATTTACATTCCTTCTCCAGGGAATGGTCCCTTCTGACAATGTGACCAAAGCAGATCAGATGAAGTTTGGCCATTCTCACTTCCAAGGAACATTCTTGCTGTACTTCTTCCAGGACAAATTTGTTAGTTCTTTTGGCAGTCCATGGTGCTTTCAGTATTCTTTACCAACACCACGATTCAAAAGCATCAACTCTTCTTCAGTCTTCCTTATTCATTGTCTCCTTCTCACTTGCATAAGAGGCAAATGAAAATACCATGGAGTGCACCTTAATCTTCAAAGAGACATTTTTGCTCTTCAGCACTTGAAAGAGGTCTTTTGCATCAGACTTGCCCAGTGCAATAAGTCTTCTGATATCTTGACTGCTGCTTCCATTGGTGTTGATTGTGGAGTCAAGTAATATGAAATCTTTGACAGCTTCAATCTTTTCTCCATTTATTGTGATGCTGCTAATTGGTCCAGTTGTGAAGATTTTTGTTTTCTTTATGTTGAGGTGTAATCCATACCACAGACTGTAGTCTTCAATGTTCATGAGTAAGTACTCCAAGTCATCCTCACTTTCAGCAAGCAAAGTTGTGTCATCTGCATATCACAGGTTGTTAATGATTCTTCCTCCAATCCTAATGCCATGTTCTTCTTGATATAGTCCAGCTTCTTGGATTATTTGTTCAACATACAGATTGAATATTGTATTCAGTATTTTAAAAAGTCTAGGGATGATTTAAAATATACAAGAAGATGTGCATAGATTATATGTAAATATTATACCATTTTACAAAAGGGACTTGAACATCCATGGATTTTGGTACCTACAGGGTGGCCTGGAAGCAATCCTCTGTGGATACTGAGGGATAACTTTGTTTGGTAAAGTTACAAAATGCAAAATAATCTCATAAAGACAAAATAACAATCATAGAGCTTGTGTAGCTCTAACTTATGGCTTTTCCTTGAGGACTGAGGGAATGGGATAAAAGGGAAAAGCATTAGTGAATGTCATTACTTTCTTATTGTTGTTATTGCCCATGTAATACAGGTTTTAAGCCTTCTCCATTTTCTCCACAGCAAAAGGTAATTAATAATACTGAACACAGAGTAAGAGAGGTATTTTAAAATATGTATAATGCATTTTCAAGAACTTTTTTGTTTTGTGGAATTTCATGTATAAACTATCAGTATTTGCTAAGATAATGCTTTTTAGTAACACTTGAAAGCCAAAGACAAGTAATCTTGTTTTCTATATTCACTATATACAAGCAATAAGAAACAAAGCTATAATGAGATTTTATTTAATGCTACTTTAAAACTAGATTACATTTTTCCAAGATATTTTTCAGAGGATCTCATTTTAGCTCTAGTTGATCTACACTGACATTTTTTTTTTTTTTTTTTAATCAATGTCACTGTAGCTGCAAATGGTTACAGGCTGGAATGTTTATGACTCCCTAGTAGACCTTTTAGATAAGTTTTTTTTTTTTTTTAATTGTTTAAGGCTGACAAGAAGCTGCAAAAATAGTACACATAATTTCCCTCATTGTGCATTGTCAAAACCAGAATATTTACACTGGTTCTAGTGTTGTTGTTGTTACTGTTATGTGCCATTGAGTTGGACCCGACTCACAGCGACCCCTCTTTGGGTTTCCAAGGCAGTATCACTGGTTCTAGTAGATATTTATAAAAGGAGAATAAATGC
>NW_006921604.1:16571825-16575183 GCF_000298275.1 Orycteropus afer afer
ATATATATATATATATGTATATGTACACACATACATACATATATAATATCCAGTATGAATCTTTACATTCCATATAACTTGGTAGAAATCCTGAATAAAAAATTAGAAGACAAGGTAAATGACTCTCATAATTATACCTGCCAAGGGTATTTCAATATTCGAGGTAGAACTGAAGAGTTCTTTCTTATTTCCTTTCTTTTCCCATTATTACTGACCTTTCTCATCCGAAATATCTATGGACTAATTACTGAGAGGATCTAGGTTAATGATTTCCTGGAACTGTGTGCTAATGCATTAGAAAGACTAGCAGAACTGCCCGATATGTGCTTGGTGAGCATAAATAAAATACTTCATAGGCACATAGATCATTTTTGAGAAATTAAAGTATTCCTGATAACCTACTTCTCACTTATCAACTATATTTTTACACAATATTTTGCATATATGACAATAGAAAAACATACACTATCTGACTATTTTGAGCATAAGGAGGAGCTGAGGTAAGTAAGAGGAGGAGAAGGAAGGGGAGGCTTGTAAGAGGGAGTGAGGTCTGGTGAATCACTGGTGGTCCATATTACCTGGATCTGACAAAGGAGCCAGGCTGAGCTTGTAGTGTGTGGGGGGTGGGAGAGTAGCACACAAGATGGGAGGATTGCTACCTCATGTGGAAGAGGTAAGAGCTAGGCCCACAGGAGTTAGGTGAGGGTCTCTGAAGTCTTGTCTTCCAAAAAAGACTTTCTTGACCTGAGCAGCCTCCACCTGGCCCAGGTAGCCAGGCTTCACCTGCCCACAGGTCTGTCACTCACCTACAGGTAAGGCCAATCTCTGTGGCCAGAGGAGCAAGAAGGTGGAGAGGTGAGGCACTGGGTTGTGTGTAAAGGCCTGAAGTGTGGCCAGGTAATGGTGGGTCCTTGTTGCTCTGGAGGCAGCAGGCAACCTCTGACTACCACCTGCAAGCCCACAGGCATTGTGGTTGTTGGAAAGGCATGGTGGGGAAAGGATCCCACCATGGCACATGAATTCCATGGGTCCTAAAGGACAATGAGTCACTGGAGAGACACCAGTGCCCCTACTCTTAAATAAAGCTGATTTTCCAATAGTGACCTGGTCTTTGGAACCTCACCATGTTGATAAGTGAGGAATGAGTGTATTTAATTTTTGTAACTTTGATTTTATCTAGTAGTATCTTTGTGTTAAATCTAAGCATGAATTTTACTTTTTGACTAGTAATATGCTTCAGGAGACATAGGCAAATCTGATTTTATTGGTGAACATACCCTGAATCATAGAGATATTTCTTCACCACTTATTTATAGGTCAAATATCAGCAATTTCATATGATTAAATAAATCAAAACTACGAACATAAATGAAAAATATGGGTTTCCACCTGAAAACTCCTTCCAAAAAATCTTTGCCTTTTGTAATCTTCAATGTTTTCATAATTATTTTAAACAAAACACTAAATTGATATATCATTGGAAATATTGAAAAAAAAAAATCACTTTAGTTATGTTCCCCTAATACATTTCAGGAGCTCTGGTAGCATAGTGCCTAAGGCATTTGACTGCTAAAAAGAAGGCTGGTGGTTCAAACCCACCAGCCACTCCTCGGAAGGAAGGCTGAGCAATCTACTTCTATAGTGATACTGCCATGGAAACCCAAGGAGGTGTCAGTATGGGTCATATCTGACTTGAGGGAAAAGTGGATATCACATTTTCTGGTATCACAAAATACTGCTCAGTGTGAGTCACTCTGATGTTCTTTTACAAAAGCCAAAATTTAAAAATTGGTTCTCTAGGGAACTCTGGTAGCATAGTGCCTAAGGCACTTGACTGCTAACCAGAAGGTTGATGGTTCAAACCCACCAGTCACTCCTTGGAAAGAAAATTGGGCCATCTACTTCCATAGAGATACCATCCCAGAAACCCAAGGAGGGGTTGCTATGAGTCAGAGATGACTTGACGGCACATAACAACAACAACAACAATATGACATAGAGAAAAAAAATCAACTCAAATATAGGCTGGCAAATGGTCAGTTACCCAAAGTAAATAGTGACTTATGCCAAATAAGTCATCAAAGACCCTTATTTAATTTCTCTTCGTACCTGATATTTCCAGGGAGAAGGGCAATGACATTCTCTACATAATTCATTGTGAAGACTGAAGAGATGATCAGGCTGAACTGGGCTAGAACCAGAACATTCTAATCTGCTGCTACCTACTATGTGATCCTATTAAGCAGTTTTCAATATTTCAATATGTATTTTGTAATTAATTTGCTATGATCTGAAACTAGAAGAACATGGCAACAGAAAAGGGGACATTTTCAAGTTGTTATTATGTGGGAAAAGACAAAAACAAATTAAACCACTAGGTAGAAAAAATTGGAGTTAATATGAAAGAAGATAAGAGTTTTAAGAAAAGAAAAGGTAAATTGCAGAGTCAATAGAGAGTAAGGATATACTTGAATAATTTATTTTAGAAAGAGCAGCACAAGGCTGTTCCCTATGAGGCAGAGGTTAAAGATGTCCCAAGTGTCCAACTTTTCCATACAACTGTACTACTCCATCTCTAACATTACTCCTCTTCCTCCCCCAGCACTCTCCCTCCCATCCTGAGTCCTATATTTTCCTGTAACATCTCACAGAACTCAAAAACTGCCAAGGAAATGGCTCATGTGATGGTGGAGGCTGGAGGCTGGTCAAGTCCCAAATCCATGGATCAGGTAGAGTTCTGGAGGATTTTCCTCACTCATGTAGTTGCAGGGGCTGGTGAACTCAAATCGGCAGGTCAGAAGACTGACTGCTATCTCAAGTCCAGAGGTGAGATGCTGATGAACCAAATGTAGGATCCAAAGGAACAGAGAAAGAATTTTGTCAGAACATTCACATGTATAACCTCAAGGAAACTAAGCTTGGTGACTTGAGTCATACCCTCTAGCAAGGCGGAACTTAAAATACATCCTACCCTAGACCTTCTAAAAATTAAATTTTTGTGTGCTTCCAAAGATTTTTCCATATGAGCCAAAAGAGAACCTACAGATTGGGAGAAAATATTTGGCAATGACATATCTGACAAGGGACTTATCTCTAGAATTTATAGAAAACTCCAATACCTCAATAACGAAAAGACAAATAATCCAATTAAAAAATGGGCAGAAGACATGAATAGACACTTCACCAAACATGATATTCAGGTGGCCAACAAACATATAAAGAAATGCCTATGATCATTAGTCATTGTGTTGTTGTTGTTGTTGTTATGTGTCGTCGACTCAGACCTGACTCATAGTGACCCCTCCTTAGGTTTCTGAGGCAGTATCACTATGGAAGTAGATTGCCCCATCTTCCTTCC
>NW_006921604.1:16576178-16577235 GCF_000298275.1 Orycteropus afer afer
ACATAGGAGGTACAGACAACAAAGATGAACCCTTTTGCACATATAGTACTGCATTGTCAGTGAAGGCAAACATGGGTATATGGGTGGATAGGTGGGCCAACAGGCTGAACTATTACGTATGTCTATGCAGTGGGAAGTGCACACAAGATCATGTATTGGGTTGGCAGACAACAGTCTACAAGAGTATTTGTATGTTATGTATGAATTCCTAGGTATATAGTAATGCTGACAAGGGACAAGTTTGTAGTCACTTCTTGGTCATAGCCAGCTATACAGAGGGAGTGAGTAGTTGGACCTGTCGGCTCAGGACCATAGTCTCAGGGGATATAAAGCTCAATTGGCATAACATACTACACAAAACATTGTTCCACCTCCTACTTTGGTGAGTAGTGACTGGCATCTTAAAAGCTTGCAAGCCGCCATCTAGATGCAATGATGGATCTCTCCTCATCCAGAGCAAAGAGGAATGAAGAAAACCAAAGATTCATGGAAACAATTTGTCCAAGTACAACATGTGATCTGTAGCCTATACGACTATGAGACCAGAAGAACTAGATGGTGCCCAGCTACCACTGTCAACCACTCAGAGAACCTGGATAGAGAGGGAGAACCATGTGGATCAAAACTCAAAATCATTTGGAAAAAAAAAAGGGTCCAGGTTTACTGGTCTGATATAGCCTGATGGAACCACTGAGACTATGGCCCCTAGCTGCCCTTCAGTTCTGGAATTGAACCCAATCCTGTGGCTTCCAGCCAAAAAAAAGACAGGCATATGAGCTGAACATTTACCTTAGGTAGATACACTCCTTGGGGAGAACAATCATGAGAGAACAAAGGACTGTTTATGCACAGGGAGATAGCTCGGGGGCAGGAGTGCATGAAGAGGTGGACACAGTGAAGAGGTAACTATCAGGAGGAAATGGGAGGAGAGCTGTTGCATTGTGGTAAATTGTAGTCAATGTCATGAGACAAAGTGTATATGAACTGCTGTATGGAAAGTGAATTTGTTCTGCAAACTTTCATCCAAATAAAAATAAATAAATAAATGAAAAAAAAA
>NW_006921604.1:16577385-16588642 GCF_000298275.1 Orycteropus afer afer
CTTCCCAGGAGTGGCCGGTGGATTTGAACTGCCAGCCTTTTGGTTAGCAGTCTAATGCCTAAGGCACTATGCTACCAGAGCTCCCTGAAATAAAGGTAAAGGTAGTTTAAAAAAAAAAAAAAAAGCTGGAGCTTTAAAAGCTAAAAAACAATTTTAAAAAATGCCAGTGAAGTATAGTTATGCATCATTTAACATCTGTTCAGAAGGTATCCCACCACATATATAGCCATGGTCCCATAAGTGTTTATTATTATTATTATTATTTTTTAAGGGAAAGCAGCTCATCTTCTGTTTATTACTTTCCCCTAATTATTTTAAAAGGAGCTCTGGTGGTGTAGTGGTTAGGGACTTGACTGCTAACCGGAAGGTCAGTGTTTCAAACCCATGAGGTGCTCCACTGAAGGAAGACTGGGTGATCTACTTCTGTAAAGATTCACAGCCTCAGAAACATGATAGGGGTTGCTGTGAGCTGGAAACAACTTGATGGCAGTAAGTTTGGTTTTTTGTTTTTAATTATTTCAAAGACCCCAAACCCAGAATTTTATACCACTGGAAAAAGGCTGGGATACAGGCAGATGAGGCAGAGGACCTGAGTAAGTACCAGCTCTTGGGCTTTGTTTGTCAGGCAGGCAGACAGCAGTGGCCGGACTATGCTGCTCCTACTACTTAGGAAGGCAGCAGAGTGGATGGGACATTGTGTGCTCTGCTCCCTTGATACTTGTGTTCTTTCACTCCACTCTTGCCACCACACTCTCAGTCACTACTGCTGCTGTTTTCCATTCCTCTGGCCTCTACCAGCATCTCCAGGAGCAACAGAAGCAGTGGTGAGGACAACAATTAGAGGTGTATTCCCATAAAGAGTCAACATGGTGTTTGCACAATGTCCAAATCAAGAAACGTCCTATTTCTTAGAAAGTATTGTGGACATTAAGCAATATATATCTGTATAAATTTGAGATTTGTAACTCCTAATAAAACCTTGTACAATTAAAACAACGAAAAAGGTTCTTTTTCACATAACTGTGCTTGTACTCTCTAATACATCTTTTTCAAACCTAGAACAATGTGTAAACACATAATTTAAAAATCTGTTGCTGAAATTTGTGAGACATTTTCATTAAATGCAAAAGTTTGTGAAACAACTGCTTCTTAAAATTTAAATTGCTAACCCATTCCTTCAATGCTGTGTAACCCAGAGCTAAATTGTCTGTCTAAAAGTAGTAAGAATGATCTTTTAGTATTTCTACCTCCTCTTCTAGGCTCTTTGCATAGAAAGTCAAGGTCTGTATAAAAAAATATTGGGCTATCTTCCTGTGGTGTGAGTGTTGATTTTCTTGGCAGACCAAAAACCAAGAAAAAGACTCACTGCCATCTAGTTGATTGCAAATCATAGCCATCCCCATTGAGTTTTCGAGGTGCTAAGTCTTTACAGTATCTTTCTTCTGTGAAGCTGCTAGTAGATTTGAATGACCAATTTTGTGGTTAGCAGTCAAATGCTTTAGGCACTGTGCTGCCAGAGCTCTTTTTCAGAGTGCTGTGGTAATTCTAATTTCATCAGTTACCCTGTACTGGTGAAAGAAATATATATTTTTTTTCTTTTTTAATTTTTTTATGGTTGTTGTTGTTGTTATATGCTGTCAAGTTGGCCCTGACTCATAGTGACCCCTCCTTGGGTTTCCAAGGCAGTATCACTAAGGAAGTAGATTACACAACCTTCCTTCTGAGGAGTGGCTGGTGAGATTGAACTGCCAGCTTTCTGGTTAGCAGTCAAATGCCTTAGGTACCATGCTACCAGAGTTCCTTTTTTTATGGTAGTAATTGAATATTTGATGGGTTGAGGGTTTATATGCGCATAGGAGATCAGCCCTGGAAATGTATATTTAACACATAAAAACTATTTCAGAAAAAGAAGGAAAAAAAGAAAGAGGAAGATGTTTATGGTACTATATTCCAGGTATTAGAATATAGTTTCCTTATTCTAACTTTTGGAAATAGCAGAGGTCTAGACAGTGGGTTAGAAGATGATACATCTAAGATAGGACAGCTTCACAATATGGAAGACTGTGGAATACTGTATGGTCCTTGTCTAGGAGCTTGAAAATCAACCTCTCTTTGTAGGTTGATCTGAGAAAAGGAATCTAGAAAGGTTTGAGCAGATTGAGCAAAGGAATATAATCAAAGTTTATTCAGAATTGAGTAGACAAAATACCCTACCTAGGGCTTATGAAAATACTGTAAATCAAACAAAGCTTAATATCAAAATGAGGATTCAGAGAAAGGAAAGGAAGTGAAATCACCTTAGTGTGGAAACCAGAGAAACGTATAATAACAATAAATAGTAGTAATAACTACTAAAAAACACAAATCAAACTCACTGCCCTTGAGTTGGAACAGACTCATCCCAACCCCTCCTTGGGTTTCCAAGGTGGTATCACTACAGAAGTAGTTTGCTCAACCTTCCTTCCGAGGAGTGGCTGGTGGGTTTGAACTTCTAACCTTCTGGTTAGCAGTTACATGCCTTAGGCATTATGTGACCAAAGCTTCTAATAACAACTACTACTAAATAATAATAATCATAGTATTAGTAATTATATTGTAATGGTTATATAAATATTACTGGTATCTTTTGTTATGTGAAAGAAAAAATAATCTGTGAAACAAGAGCAGAAAGCCATATGTTAATTTAGTTAATTAATCTGAAAGGAAATGTCAATAGCATGAGTTGGAAAAGAAGATACATGAAATAAACCATTGGTAGGAAACTGAAAATTCAACATGAGGACTAACATCTGCACTGTAGGCATGATGAGAAGAATTGACACTGTGGAAAATCAGATCAGAGATGTAGAGAACAAATGTGAGAAGCTCTTATAGAAAACAGATGTAGATGAGAGAAAGAGAGAATGAAAGTTTGCACGTGTTCCTAAAAAAAGAAACCACAGCTACTGAAACTCAAGCAATATTCAAAGCAAGAAAGCTTTCCAAGCTGAAAATATGGCTGAAGTATGAAGTTTAAATATACTTACATAGATCACACAAACAGAAAACACAACTAAACATAAGGAAAGCAAAGAAATAACAAAGCAAAGGAACAAAACAAAACAGATTACCTGGAATGGTTCAGCAATTATTAGAGCTAGATAATCTCAGACTCCTCTGAAACACTCAAATCAGAAGACAAAAAAAAGAAAAAAAAAATATATATATATACACACACAAAAATTTTGTAAAAAATGTGGTGTCTATTTTAATAAACAATATACATACAAAATAAGCTAAATATTTCATGTGTGTAGAAAGTTTATTTCATGTATAAAGAATAGTAGATGTTTTCAGAAATTTAAAGGCTCAGGACATGTATCACAAATGATCTTTCTTACAACAATAAATGGTATCATTTTTCTTTTCTTGAGAATTTTATCTTTGAATATTCCTGCTTTTTTATCTCATTAATACTCTTTTCTTGCTAGACATTTTTTTTTGCAATATTAAATAAAAATGTTGTGTTTATATTTTTTACTTTGGTAAATTTAATACAACCTAACTTAACATTTTTAAAATTTACAAATCGGTAGTATTTAGTATATTCACAGTGTTGTGTAACCATCACCTATGTTGTGTTGTTGTTATTATGTGCCATCAAGTCAGACCCGACCCATAGAAACCCCTCCTTGGGTTTCTGAGGCATAGAAACCCTTGGCATACTTCACTAGGGAAGTAGATTGCCCCATCTTCCTTCCGAGGAGTGGCTGGTGGGTTTGAACCACCAGCCTTCTGGTTAGCAGTCAAGTGCCTTAGGCACTACACTACCAGAGAACCATCACCTATGTGTAGTTTTAAAACATTCCTATCATCCCAAAGAGAAACTTCATATTCAAAATGCAGTCACTCCTCCTTCCTCCCTCCCTACAAATCACAGGCAACCACTAATCTATTTTCTGCCTTTCCATATTTGCCTACTTTGGACATTTCATAGAAGGGAATCATACAGTATGTGGCCTTAGGTCTGCCTTCTTTCACTTAGCAAAATCTTTTCAAGATTCATCCATGTTGTCTAACAGTCTTTCATTTTTAATTTTTTTTTTTTACCAGACCATTTTCCTCAGCCTGATAATATACTTTAGGGTCTGTTTCAACCGTATGAAATTGCTACTACATGATTATTTTTCATTTATAAGAAGGATAAGCTCATATGTTCAAATTATATGAAGTTGAACATATAAATAGTATTCTTCCTTATACCATCTTCAAAAATTTTGGTATATTAGTCTGCCATCTCAACTTTTATCTACATATGTTTTCTTTCAAATCCTGCTCCCTCTTTTTTTTTTTTTTTAATTCAAATAATTTCAGCTTTATCTTCTGTAATAATCTGAGGACATCACAGTTTGTATTTTCTGGTCTCATTTTAATTTTTTTTCCTGATACAGTACATCTTTCTTTTCTTCTCTTCACTTACTGACTTCCCAGAATACCAGCGCACATTCTTCACTGTCTCTCTGAAAACTGACACAAGCTCCGGGCTTGCTAAACACACCTAGTTAGTAGAATACCTTGTTGTGTACCCAAACTCCACTTCCAGCACCAGGTGAGGAGATGCTTACCAACAAACAGCTTTGCAGGCCACTTATACTTGCTATTGTCATTCAATTATTTAAATAAAATGTGAATATATAAAAAAAGTGAATTGATATTTTTTAGGAAAAGTATGTTGACTGCTGTGGAAGGTCTAAATAAAATCATTTACAAAAAAATTCTGCGGGTTAGATTTGATATGGTGATATAAATTTATTTTCTTCTCCTTGCTCAACTTTATTTGAATCTCAGATACAGATATTTGATTTTATCATATCCTTTTTTTTTTTTTTTTTGTTATCTCTCACCTTTAGTTTCAAGTATAGTTCTTTTTTTCTTCTCCCACTAACAATACACTACACAATGCCTAATATTGATCTAATTCATTCATGCAAGTTGAGTTGGACTACAGATCTTACATTTGAACTATTTGCTTTTGTTTGTTTGTTTTAGGTTTATCCATGTTTTTGATACAGTGAGTCAATTGCTTGCCCTAACTACATAATATTCCATGGTAAGTATCTCCCACGTTTTACTTATCCTTTCCTGTAGTCATAGGCAGCTTTATAGCATGCAACTCAACATCCCACAATGATACTCTGAACATCCTCAGACAGGTTCCTTTAGGGGCCTGTAAGTGAATCGGAGGAGGGGTGTATAATATCAGGAATGGAACACATATTTAGTTTTATAAAGTACTAATCAGGCTCCTCTGTAGAGAGTGACTCTTCCAGTTTACACTTTCACTAGCGAGTGAATGAGTTCCCATTCCTCTCATGTTTCAACACACACACACACACAACCCACAACTTGTTATTTTCTGAATTTTGATTTCACATGATGCACTTGTGGGTATAAAGGATTAGCTCACTGTTCTTTTTAGTTTCTCTAAATATATGCTGAGTGTTTCTTACAGACCCATTCATGAGGATTACTTTTTTATTTATGTTGAGGTGTAATCCATACTGAAGGCGATGGTCTTATCTTCATTAGTAAATATTTCAAGGCCTCTTCAAGTAAGGTTGTGTAATCTGCATATGGCAGGTTGTTAACGAGTCTTCTTCCTCCATATAGTTCAGATTCTCAGATTATTTTCTAAGCATACAGATTGAGTAAGTATGAAAAGAGAATGAAATCTTGATGCACACACTTTCTGATTTTAAATCATGCAGTATCTCCTTTTTCTGTTGAAATGACTGCCTCTTGGTCAATGTACAGGTTCCTCATTAACATAACTAATTGTTCTGGAATTGCCATTCTTTGCAATTTAATCCATAATTTGTTCTGATCCACACAATAGAGTGCCTTTGCATAGCCAATGAAATACAGATTAACATCCTTCTGGTATTCTCTGCTTTCAGCCAAGATCCATCTGACATCACCAATGATATCCCTTGTTCCATGTTCTCTTTGGAATGTGGCTTGAATTTCTGTCAATTTCCTGTCAATGCACTGCTGCAACCATTTTTGAATTATCTTCAGCAAAATTTTACTTGTGTTTGAAACTAACATTTTTCTATAATTTCCACATTCTATTAGATCACTTTTCTTTGGAAGGAGAATGAATTTGGGTCTATTTCAGTTGGATTGCCAGGTTTCTGTCTTCCAAATTTCTTTGCATAGATGAATGAGCACCTTTAGCGCTGCATCCTTTTTTTTTAATTCCTGGAGACTTATTTTATTTATTTATTTATTTATTTAGCCAGTGCCTTCAGTGCAGGTTGGACATCTTCCTTCTGTACCATGAGTTCATGATAATATGGTACTTCCTGAAATATGAATATTGACCATTTTTTTTGTTACAATGACTGTATATTCATTCCATTTTCTTTTGATGCTTCCTGTATCATTCAGTATTTTGCCCATAGAATCTTTCAATATTGTAACTTGAGTCTTGAATTCTTTATTCATTTCTTTCAGCTTGAGAAATTTTATGCATGTTCTTCCTGTTTGATTTTCTAACTCGAGGTTTGCATTTTAATACTTTACTTTGTTCTCCTGAGCTGTCCTTTGAAATCTTAAAAATATTTTAAATATTGGTCTCCTTTTAGAGTTGTCAACAATGTCTTCTTTTAGAATCACATCTGTATTTTGTCTATACTGAGTAGTCCTAAATTTTAATGTAATTATGTTTTTCATTATTTATTCATGTTACATTATATAGCCTTGTTTAAGAAGTATATCCCCACACCATCCCTGTAGTGAATCAGTTAGGGTTTGATCAGAGAAGCAGCATATGCAATCTAGTTATGGATTCTATATAAGGCTTTTGCCTCTATTTCTGATACTAGGTCTGATATCAGCTGTGTCAACAGGAAGAGAAGAGAAGATGGACAAAAATAAGGTATCAAGGAAAAATTAGAACCCATGTGGCTAAGCTGGAACCTACATGAATGAACTAGAACTTACATCAGCCACTTGCCTTCCATAAGGTGGGCACACTTCATCACACAAATGCACATGAACTAGCCTATGATTCTAAGAAACTGAAGGAAGAGACCTATTGGGAATTGTAGGAGCTTCAAGTCAACCACTGCATTTCTGAACCAGGTGGATTTGCAGCAATGTGCTTGAGCATCTGAGGTCACGTAAACCTTCTGAGCATTAGCGTGGCTTGTTTTTGACGTTACCTTCCAGATCTCTTGAACTTTCTTCTTATCATCAGCCCTTACCCAGAACAAAGCAGATAAAGGAATTCTTTAAAAGGTTCCAGTTTAGTTAATCTGACACACTTTAGAGCCACCATACAATGCTACTAATACTTTCCCATATTCTTGCTGCTCAAAATATGGAGCGTAGGCCAGGAGCATCCACATCATTTGAGAGCTTGTTAGAAATGCAGAATATTGGGCCCCAGACCAGATCAATTGGGTCAGAATCTGCACTTTAACAAGATTTACAACTATGTATGCAAATTAAAATATAAATGTTACTGTGCTATCTATTCTTTGCTGCCTTCAAAATTGCTAGGTCTTTGTGATGGATATTCCTTAGTATTCATATAGAAAGGTATCTATTTCTTTTCTTTAAATTTTTAAGTATAAATATATGTATTTATTCTTCAAATAATGTGTCAATTTTCCCATTATGCTTTACTCATTAATCTTTTCCTCCCACTAATTTTAGAGTCTCTTTATTGTACGTAATATTTTGTAGACACAAACTAAATCTGAATATTCATACATGATAATGTGTGGATTTTGTTCCATTGTGTTTCTACCTGTTCCTGCATGATTCCATATAGAATCATTTATATAACTTAATTATTTTGCTTTAGTGTGCATGGCTTCTTAGTGTGGTCAAATTTAACTTCAAGAGTCCCCTCTCTCTTATTATTTATTTTTAATGCATATTTCTCATGTGATCTTCAATAAGACAAAAATAAAAACCAAACCAAACTCACTGCCATCAAGTAGATGTGACTCATAGTGACCCCTCTTTGGGTTTCCAAAGTGATATCTCTATGGAAGGAGATTGCTCAACCTTCATTCTGAGGAATTGCTGGTGGATTTGAACCGCCAGCCTTCTGGTTAGCAGTCAAATGCCTGAGGCACTACACCACCAGAACTCCTAAGACAAAAATATATATTCATAAATATGTCATGACTTCTTTGTTGTGTTAATTCCTAGACTGTTTAATGTTCTATAATTGTGATGAGTATCTATTTTCTCAGTAATTACATCTGATGTAGTGAAACAGAAATGATTTTGCCAAATTGAGTATATATCTGACAAATTTTTGAACTCTCTCACAAATTCACACACTTTCGTGTAGCTGTTTTTATTTTCATGGAAGTGATCACAATTTCAGTAAATAATGAAAATGTTATAGATTCTCTTCTCATTTTTATGCCACTTACAGCTTTATAATCTTTTTGTGTTTGTTAGAACATCTGGAACTATGTTGAACAGTAGTAGAATAATGGATATCTTTGATCTTTGGTGCTGAAATTTAAAGAATGATACCGGATATAGAGTTTTAGGATATGGTTCTCATCCAGTTTGGGAACTGGGAATTCTCTTCTATTGACAATTTTCTGAGAATTTTGATCCAAATGTGCGTTGAAATTTATCACATATATTTTTATATTTATTAAGGTGATAATATGTACTTTTTGATTAGCCACTTTAGTAAATTGCTTTGGTATGCAGTATCAGATCTGGCCCCTTCCTCCATCTTAAACTATGTCACTCCAATCACTGCTTTCATCATCATATCTTCCTTTTCTCCACAGTCCCTTTGCCTCTGTCTTACATAATACATTTTCCCCTCATTTGGTTAATCTAGGAAAATCATCCCAAGATTCTTTGCTTACTCACCTCTACAAAGTTTTGTTTATCACGTAAGATAACACTTACAGTTTCTGTGGATTAAAATATGAATATTTGGGAGGGTGGTATATTATTCAGCCCACGACACAATCTGGTGGTGCAATACATAAGTCATTTGACTGCTAACCAGAAGGTCGCAGTTCAAACCCACCAGCCTCTCTGAGAAAGGAAGATGTGGCAATTTTTTTCTGTAAAGGTTTACCTTTTCAGAAACCCGATGGGGGTTGCTATGAGTCAGAATTGCCTTGATGGCCGTGAGTTTGGTTTGGTGTTTTATGCAATCTATAAACACAGAATATTTCTCCAGTTATTTCGATTTTCTCTCAACAAAATTTTGTTGTTTTGCATATATATTTTGTATACATTTTATTAGATTTGTACCTGTGAATGTCTTTTTTTAACTTCATTGCAATTTTTCTTTTTTTAGCATCAAATTCTAATAATCACTGCTAGTATATAGGAAAGCAATTGCCTTTTGTATCTTCACCTTGTATCTTTTGACCTAGCAGCTCTGGTAGCGTAGTGCCTAAGGCACTTGACTGCTAACCAGAAGGCTGGCGGTTCAAACCCACAAGCTACTCCTTGAAAGGAAGGTTGGACTATCTACTTCCATAGTGACTCCACCTTGGAAACCCAAGGAGGGGTCGCTATGAGTTGGGTCAGACTCGATGGCACATAACAACAACAAATCTTTTGACCTTGTTTTACTACTTGTTAGTCCTGGAATTTTTTGATGATTCTATAGGACAATCAAATCATCTGTGAACAAATATATTTTATTTCTTCTCTACAATATTTACACATTTTATTTTCATGTCTGTTCACATCTGATTGTATGAGAACTTCAGTATAATATTGAATAATGGTAAGGGAAGACATCTTTGCCTTGTTCCTGATCTTGGGAGAAAATTGTCCAATTTCTCACCATTAAGTGTGAATGGGTATTCATTATAGGGTATTTTTGTGTGCAGTAGAAACAAACAAACAAACAAAATAAAATAAACGAGCTCTGGTAGCGCTGTGGTAAGGCACTGGGCTGCTAACCAAAAAGTTAGCAGTTCAAATCTACCAGCTGCTCCATGGGAGAAAGATGAAGCAATTTGCTTCCATGGACTATCTACAACCTTGGAAATCCTGTGGCAATTGCTGTGAGTCAGAATGGAATCTATGGCACTGGGAGCTCTGGCAGAGTAGTGCGTAAGGCATTTGACTGCTAACCAGAAGGCTGGTGGTTCAAACTGACCAGCCACTCCTCAGAAGGAAGGTTGGGCAATCTACTTCCTTAGTGATACTGCCTTGGAAACCCAAGGAGGGGTCACTATGAGTCGAGTCCGACTTGATAGCACATAACAACAACATATGCATTTCAACTTTTTTTTTTTTTTACATATACAAGTTAAACCAAACAAAAAACAAACTTACTGCTGTCGAGTCCATTTTGTCTCATAGCAACCCCTTGTGTTTCCAAGGCAGTATCACTAAGTTTCTGTGATTGCCTGATATTCATTCCAAGGAGTGGCTGGTGGGTTTGAACCACTAGCCTTCTGGCTAGCAGTCAAATGCTTTAGGCACTTTAGGTATATAGGTGCCACAGAGCTCCTGTATACAAGTTAGTGGGATTAATTATATTCATCATGATGTGCAAACATTTTTGTTTGTTTTTTTTTGTAGATGTTTTTAATCAGGTTGAGGGAATTCTATTCCACTTCCAGTTTGCTGAGGATTTTCCTCATGAATGAGTGTTGGCTTTTGCCAATGGTTTGCTTGCATCCATTCTATATATTTATATGTTTTTTTTTTTTCAGATGAAGCAGATTGCATTAATTGATTTTTTATTATTGAACCAGGCTTTCATATGTAGAATAAATCCCACTAGATCTTCAGTATTGCTTTCTTGTTTTCAATTTTATTGGTTTCTGTTCTAATTTTATTTATTTATTTAATTTATTTTTTAAAATTGTGATTTGGGTGAAGATTTACGAGCAAATTCACTTTCCGTACAGCAGTTCACATACACTTTGTCTCATGACATTGACCACAGTTTACCACAATGCAACAGCTCCCCTCTCACTTCCTCCCTATAGTTACCTCTTCCCTGTGTTCATCCCTCCATGCATTCCTGCCCCCTGAGCTGTCTCCCTGTGCATAAGCAGCCCTTCTTTCTTCCATGACTGTTCTCTCCAAGAGTGTAAATTTGTTGTTGTTGTTGTTTGCTGTCGAGTTGCCCCGACTCATAGCGACCCCTCCTTGGGTTTCCTAGGCAGTATCACTACGGAAGTAGGATTGCCCAACCTTCCTTCCGAGGAGTGGCTGGTGGGTTTGAACCGCCAGCCTTCTGGTGAGCAGTCAA
>NW_006921604.1:16591801-16597963 GCF_000298275.1 Orycteropus afer afer
TATTTCAATGTTTTTAAATTTATGAAGGCTTGCTTTATGGCCTAACATATGGTCTATCATGGAAAAAGTTCCATGTGCACCGGAGAAGAATGTACATTGTGTTGCTGTTGGGTGAAGGGTTCTGTAGATATCTACAAGGCCCAGTTGGTGGAGTGTATTATTTAGCTCTTCTGCATCTTTTTGAGTTTCTTTCCAATTGTTCTATCTTTCAAAGAAAGTGACATATTAAAATCTCCCACTATGACTGTGGAGTCATCTATTTGGCTTTTCAACTCTTTTAAAGTCTGATTTATGCATTTTTGGGCTCTTTGATTAGGTCCATAGATATTTATTATGGTTATACCTTTGTGATCAATTGATCCTTTAATCATTACATAATGTCCTTCCTTGTCTCGTACGGTGGTTTTTGGTCTTAAAATCAATTTGATCAGTAATTAGTATTGCCACTCCTGCTCTCTTATAGTTGCCATTTGCTTGATATATCTTTTTCCAACCTTTGATTTTTAGTCTATTTTTGTCTTAATCTCTAAGGTGTGTCTCTTTTAGGTAGCATATTGATGGGTTTTGTTTTCTTATCCAATCTGCAACTCTCTGTCTCTTGCGTTGTGCATTTAACCCATTAACATTCAGTGGAATTATTGACAAGTATGATTTGGTTGCTGTCATTTTGGTGTGTGCTTCTTCATGGTGTCCCTGGTTTCTTTGCTCCATATTATTTTCTGTGCTGAGCTCATTGTGTTTATGAATCCTGTTATCATTTTCTTTGTTGCTATTGTTTTAGTATTTGCTGGGTATTTGTGCTTGTCCTCTTTTTTATTGTAATATGAAGGTTTATCATTTTTCTTTGAGGTTTCCCTACAATTTATACTTTTCTCCCTGACTTTAGAACAGTGTATTCTGCAAACCCACCAGCCACTCCTCAGAAGGAAGATGGGGCAATCTACTTCTGTAATGATACTTCCTCGGAAACTCAAGGAGTGGTCGCTATGAGTCAGGTCTGACTCAATGGCATATAACAACAACAACATTCTGTCTTGCAACTCTCTTAACTTCATCACCATTTAGAAGTTCTGTAACTGCACAGTCTTCTCCCTCTTTTGTTTGTAGTTGTCCTCATTTGCCAATTGATGTCTCTGGTTCTCTGTTTACAATCTTGAAATCTCCTGTGCCTTTCCTGCAACTCTGCTTTTCTGTGTTTGGTGCACTCTGATTCGGTGAGCTGTTCAGCATGCCAAAGATCCCAATTCAAACTGTTGTACCTTGTTCTTAAAGTACTTAGATGCCAGAGGGAAAAATAAACTCACTGTTCACTGGTGAGACTCCATTTTTCTCTGTTCTAATTTTTATCATATTCTTTTTTTCTGTTTGCTACAAATAAAATTCTCTCTTATTTTTCTCATTTTCAAAAGAGAAAACTTACTTAATAATTGATTTTAAGATCTTGTTTGTTCTAATATGTGCATTCCGTGTCATACATTTTCCTATAAATGCTGCTTTCACTGAATCCTTACAATTATAAGTTATATTTATTCTTTATATTTAGTTCATTTATTTTTTAGTTTCACCAGACTTCTTCTTCTACTCTGATGTTATATATAAATGTGTTGTTTAATTTTTAAATATCTTTTGATTCTTGATTCTATTGTGGTCTAAAGACATAATTTGTATAATTTCTATTTTTTAAAAAAACTTTCTATGGTATATATTTTATAATATAGAATGTGGTCTTAGTGAATATTGCATGCATATTCTGCTGTTGTTGGATGGAGAATTCTATAAAAGTGAATTTGATCTTGTTCATTGATAGTGCTGTTCAGGTCATATATAGCCTTTGTTTATTTTGCCTGGTTATTCAGTCAATCCGTAGAGATATATGTTGAAATCTCCAGCCCTAATACTGTATTTGTCCATTTTTCTTTTCAGATCTTTCAGTTTTTGCCTCATGTGATTTCTGCTCTTAGGTGCCTGCATGTTTACAATTGTATGTCTTCTAGGAATATTAACCCCTTTATCATTAAGTTATTCACCCTTCTCTATCCCTGATCATTTTCCTAGTTCAGAAGTCTCCTTTATTGATATTAGTAAGCTATTTCAGTTTCTTATTTTTAAAATTGTCTTTATTTTTTAGAAATTTAAGTTTACAGAAAATATATGCAGAAAGTACATTGAGTTCAGACATAGTTCCCTCCTCTGTGCACATTCTATCTCCTTTTGTTAATATATTATGTTCCTGTAGTATATTTATAAATGTTAAATCACTATTGATACATTATTATTAACTAAAGTCCATAGTTTATAGTAGGGTTCACAATTTGTATATCAGTCTTATGGATTTTGACAAATGCATGATGTCAAGTGTCTACCTTTACAGGATCATACAGCATAGTTTCACTGCTCTAAAAATATCCTGTGCTCCACTATTCATCCCTCTCCCTTCTCTCTGAACCCCTGACAACCACTTATCTTTTCCCTGCTAGCTTTCTTTTGATTATTATTGAATAATATGATATACCTTTATCCATTCTTTTCATTTTCTCTTATCTGATACATTATACTTGAAGTAAGTTTCTTGTAAACATTATATGGTTTCGTCTTTTTTAAAATCCAATTTGATGATCTCTTTTAAATAATGTATTTAATCCATTCATAAATCAAAATGTTTATTGATATAAACTCAGTGCCATAGAGTCGATTGAGGCTCATAGTGACCCACATTGTGTTTCTAAGGGTGTAAATCTTTATGGAAGCAAACTGCCCCATCTTTCTTCCACAGAGAAGCTGGTGGATTTGAATCACCAAACTTTTGGTTAGCAGCCAAATGCCTTAACCGCTACATGAACAAATCTCCTTGTTTATTGATATTGTTGAATTAATATCCACTATTTGTAATCGGAAGATGGGGCAATCTACTTCCGTAGTGATATTGCCTTGGAAACCCAAGGAGGGGTCGCTATGAGTCGGGTCTGACTCGATGGCACATAACAACAGCAACAACATTTGTAATAATTTTCTATTCAATATATTTATTCATCATTTCTTTTTTCTTTTTGCCTTCTGTAAAGAAAAAATATAATGGATAAATATATTGAATAGAAAATGATTACAAGTAGTGGATTTTAATTCAACAATATCAATAAACAAGGAGTTCAATTGAGCATTTTATATGAGTTCACTTTATCTCTTCTCTTCGTGTGTTACTTATATGTCCTTATCATTTTAACTTTTTTAGTGACTGTCCTAGTCTTTACAATAATCATTTGAAAATGTTAAATGTTAGATGTCAAATCAAAGTCAAACAACACTCTACAGCTTTATGTGTCATGAAGATATCTTAAAATGGTATTGCAAATTTCTCACTCACAGACCTTCTGCAATTGCTATCTTTCATGTCTCTCATCCATATGGTGTAATCAACCATACATTGCTGCTATGTTTGCTTTAAAATTATCTCTTAAAAATAAGAAAAATAAAATGCTTTTATACCTGAATTTATTCCTATTCTGGTGCTCTTTTTTTTCTTTATATAGATTTATGTTTTTGACTTAAATTATTTTTCTTCAGCCTGAAGAACTGATTTCAACATTTATTGTAATGCTGGTTTATTGAACTAATTTCTTCAGGTTTTTTTTTCTTTTTTTTTTTTTTTTTTTGTTCAAAGAAATCCTTTATTTCTCTTTCAGTGTAAAAATATTATTTTACTAAATATAGAATTTTGTTGCTGTTGTCAGATGGCAACATTAAGTTTATTCCAACAAATGGCAACCCCATAAAGTTCTAAGTTGGCATTTGCTTTTCTTTCTATAATTTGAAGTTTTAACCTCACTCTCTTCTTAATTGCAAGGTTTCTGATAAGAAATGCACTGTGATTCTTGTCTTTTTTCCTGTATTGGTAAGGTAATTTATTCTCTCTGTCTTTCTTCAAAATTTTCTCTTTGTCTTTGGTTTTCTGAATTCTAAAGCTTGAATATGATATACTTAGGTATGTATGTGTGATGTCTTTGGCCTCTGGGGGAGCAAGGAAGGGATATTTACTCTTCTCTGTTCTTTGAGCTTCCTGGACCTGTGGCTTGGTATCTGGCATTAATTTTGGAAAGCACCCAAACATTATTATTTCAAATAGTTCTTCTATTACATTCTTTTTATTCTCCTTCTAATATTCCAACTATGTGTATGTAATACATTTGTTGTTGCTGTTGTTGTTGTTGTTATGTGCCGTTGAGTCGGACCCGACTCATAGAGACCCCTCCTTGGGTTTCCGAGGCAGTATCACTATGGAAGTAGACTGCCCCATCTTCCTTCCAAGGAGTGGGTGATGGTTTGGAACCGCCAGCTTTCTGGTTAGCAGTCAAGTGCCTTAGGCACTACGCTACCAGAGATCCTATGTTATACATTTAATATTACCTAATAGTTCTTTGGTGTTCTGTTGTTCTCTAGTTTGTTTTTCCTTTTTTACCCTATTTTCATTTCTTTTGACAAGTTTTCATTAATATTAAAATTTACTGATTCTTTCATCATCTGAGTCCCATCTATTAATGAGCTCATTGAAGGCACTTTGCAATTTAAGTTACTGTGTTTTTTATTTGTATTATATTCTTTATATTCCAACTTAATTTTCATCTCTCTGCTAATTATTATCCACTGAATATTGTCTACTTTTTATTTAGAGCAATCACCATGTTAAACAGAGTTATTTTAATTTTTTGTGTGGTTATTCCAAAATCTGTGTCATAATGACTTTAGTTATATTGTCTGCTTTATCTCCTCAGATTTCTTTCCTTGCTTTTTTGTATGCCTTGAAAATTATTTTTGAAAATTGAACATTGTATGGGGCAAGATACTGCAGTACATAGGTTTTCAGTGTGAGGGTTTATGCCGGTGTGTCTAGATGTAGCCTGTGTTTAATATTTGTTGTAACTATAGGTACTAGAGGTTTAATATCTCTATATTGCTTGTGTTTCTGTCTCACCTCATGTCTTTGAAGTTTCCCTTTTTACTGTTCCAAGTAATAGTACAGCTCTTTCAGGTGTAATTTTTATTATGCTGGAAGTTCATTGATGTGGTGATATACAGATTAATAACAGTCTTTTAGTTGGTCTATGTCTCAGAAGTTAAGTCTTCACAAGTGTTTCTATCATTCCTTTGGGACTACAACACCCTGAACCCACTCTCATGATATTTTTCCATGGCTGCAGCATTCTCTTTTTCTTTCCTGAAGCTCTTTCTCCTGGTGACTATGTCTCTCTCTCTCTTTTTTTGTTCTCCACTCTTGGGTGAGGACATCTGGATCTGGTTGGGATAGGGCAAAATTACTTTCCTTTGCTGGAATAAGGTTCCAGAAATTCTTTCTCCTTGAAGCCTGGAATTTTGTTGGTGAGAATAATCTGACAGTGTTCCACAGTGACTACTCTTCCCTTCTTCCTGCCAGTGTCATGACGGGATTGTTTTCAGATTCTCGGTGGGAATCCGGTGGGGTTCCTGGAAAGAAAACCTGGAAAAGTATAGACCTCCCTCCCCTATGACTTCAGCTCTCTCGAATTTCTGACTCTCATGTTAGTCCACACTCATCCTCTAGCATTTTTTCAAAATTAGCATTTAACTGTTTATAACAAGCCAATAACCTGAGATATACAGATGACACAACCTTGCTTACTGAAAGTAAGGAAGACTTTAAGAATTTATGGATGAAGTTTGAAGATTACAGGTATCAGTATGAATTACACTCCAACATAAAGAAAACAAAAAATCATCAAAATTGGAGCAATTAGCAACATCACGATAAGGGGAGAAAAAAATTGAAGTTGTCAAGGATTTCATTTTACTTGGATCCACAGTCAACACACATTGAAGCAGCAGTCAAGAAATCAAATGATGCATTGAACTAGGCAAATCTGCTGCAAATACCTCTTTAAGTAATTAAGAGCAAAAGTGTCACTTTGATGACTAAGGTACACTAGACTCAAGGCATGGTATGTTAAGTCTCATATGCATGTGAAAGCTGGACAGCGAATATGGAAGACCACAGAAGAATTGATACATTTGAATTGTGGCATGGTGAAGAACATTGAATGTACCATTGGTTGCTAGAAAAATCAATGAATGTCTTAGTGGAAGTACAGTTGGAATACTCCTTAGAAGCTAGAATGACCAGACATCCTCTCTCAT
>NW_006921604.1:16598063-16616977 GCF_000298275.1 Orycteropus afer afer
ATAGCAGCACCCTTTGGTTTTCCCAGGCCCTAAATCTTTACTTATGGGAGTAGATTGCCTACTCTTCCTTCCATGAAATGGCTGGTGGGTTTGAACCACCAATATTCTGGTTACCAGTCAAATGTCTCAGGTACTACCCCACCAGAGGGAACCAATTCCTGGAGACAGATATGCTTGGTAGAGTAGAGGGTCAGCAAAAAAGGGGAAGACCCACACTGTGTCAAAAGGATTGACACAGTGGCTGCAACAATAGGCTCAAACATAGCAATGACTGTGAGGATGGTGCAGGACTAGGCAATATTTCATTCTATTTTACATAGATAGGGTCACTATGAATTGGAACGGACTCAATGGTACCTAACAGCAACAATAGCAATTAATGGATTCCAATAGGTTGAATTCCACATAAGCAAATCTTAGGTACAACATCTATCAAGATTTACCTGTTTCTTCAAGTTTTAGGGTTTCACTTTGTCCTTTTACCTTAGTTCTTTGATGAGTCCAATGAAAGTCACTGATTTTCAGTTTTCCTACTTTTAATTGTTGTATGACAGTGCTGACTTCCAAGTTCTTTACATGTTGAAGCTAATACCAGAAACTTCTCACTAGTCTTTACCTACAAAATTCCAGCTAATGTCTTTTCAACATCACCGCAATCTTCATGCTGCCAAATCTAACGGTCACATTTCAGTTTTCAGCTTGGCCTCTGAGTGATATTCTACATAATTCCTCCTTCTACTTCCTGAAACAATTTCTTCTCTTGATCATCGTGACATTATGTTTTCTTCCTATCCTTAGGCCTTGTTTTCCTCCCTTATTAAAACTAATCATTGGAGTTTTAGAGGCTTTGGTAACAGGCTTTTTTATCCCCCTTGTATTATAGTATCCTTTCTCATGATTTCAAAAGCCATTTATATTATAAAACTCCTAATTTCATTTTTCCATGCTAAAACTTTTCTCATATAATCAGGATTTCCACTTTAATAGGTTTAAAATATAATGAATTTAACACTTCCAAAGTTGAACACTTGATCACCAACCCCACCTAAAAAAGGCTCCTTTCTCAGATTTTGTATCTCCATAAATGGCACCTGGCTAAGCCAAGCCATACTTGGAATCACTATTTGTCCACAACTCTTTTGCACTCCCATGTAAAATGCATCTGCCAATTTTGTTGTTTCTAACCAAGTTTCTTCATTGTCATTATCCCAGTTCAAACAATTTCTAAATTTTATCTTCTACTCTTTTTTTCAACCTGTTTTTCATATAGCTGCAAAACTTACTTTGTAAAAATTTTTAAATTTTCTGATTATGCCACTAAAATCCCTTTAATAGCTTTTCATTGATCTTATACTAAAGTCAGGGCTCGATACTTCCTGATATTTCCTATAACTGCACAAAATTCATGTCTTATTTCCCTCATAATACTCATTTAAATATGTAAATATATGTACAATTTATTTTTGTTTTTCTGTTCTCTTCTGGAAGAGTTTATAAGTTCCTTGATATCAGGGATCAAACTTGTTTTTTTTCAATGAGATTTCCTTTACCCCATACACAAGCTCAGTGTTGTGAATATGAATCAGTTGTATCCTTTTAAAATCTGGGAGGTAGTCATTAAACCAAAAGGGATATTTGATTAGAATGAGAGGAGAAGAATTAGACTTAAGCATGTTTTGAAGTACAGGCATTATGGAGTATTTCAAGAAGTATATGTGAAGGTTATATATGGTTACACTACAAAAAGAGAAATGGAGTCACTGTAAGCAAGAACATAAAGTAGAAAAAGAAGATAAAAAAAAAACCCTTCATTTTTAATATTTACATAATGCAAGAAGGAATCTTTTTTCCCCCTTTTCTCATTATAAAGAAAAGGAGGGAAATATTTTTCTAACATAGTTTCTAAAATAAATATGTTCTTAAATTTAAATAATGTGTAGATATCTTCTGATAAAAAAAAATCCAGTAGAACTTTGAAGAAAAATTTAAATTAAACACTGGTACTTGGGTGATACATGCCACTAAACATAGGCCTGGACAGTGTATTACTGGATGAGGAGATGGTCACACAGTGTTCAGATTTTTTTTTTTAAAAGAGTAATCAAAATGAAGACAAAAATATTTTTAAAACCTTTCAGAAAATATCTCTAAACTTCAGTTTGAGACTGCTTTAGATGAATTCCTTTTCTGAAGCACAAGTTTACGTTATATCAGGATTTTCAAACTGCGCTCCTGACAGGTTGAGTTGCTTTGGGGATTTTGCAAACAGTAAAGCATATTCTATCAAATAATGAGGATTTTAACTGCCTGAGGAAAGTATTCTTCACCTTTATATGTTTTATATAGTAGAGTTATAAAAATGAATAAAATGACTTCTGCTGCTAAAAATGTTTTTGAAAACCCAGTTCCAGATGATCTCTTTTAGCCATCCAAGGAAAGACAGTAAGTAGCCTACAAGATGAAATAGGTGGTCCTTAAATAGGCATATGGTTAAATTAGTCTGGAAAATGTTATATTAAAGTTAAATGACTTATTTACTTCAGAGATTTAATAGGCTAGTTTGTGTGGTGAAAATTAAGGAGAAGAGCATGTTATGCTGAATGATATTTATCTGTTTTAAATCAAGATAAGACTTTTTGTGTCTTATTGTTATTCTTTTTTTCCTTTTTTTTTTTTTTTTTGCAGAATATCAATCTGCAAAACACTTAATGAGTTCTTGAAGTGATACAAGTTGGAAAACACTGCTTTAAATAGTACTAGTCATAATATCTTATATTTATTAAATGCACTATTTTTTTCATGTACTAAATGCTTAGCACATATTCAGTTTTCACAAAGATCCTAGGCAAGCGATCGTTACCTCAATCTTACAGCAATTTTAACATTTTTAAGTTTATGCAGGATTCCTTGTTAGTATGAATCATGAACACAATTGACTGCTAATAAAAGAACATTTTACACCTTAAGCCCATTCAGAGCCACTTCAGAAAAAAGATGTGGTGATCTACTGAAAAATCAGCCATTGAAAACCTTACAGAGCACAGTGCTGCTCTGAAACATATGGAGTCATGATGAGTCAGAAAAGATTCAATGTCTAATTTTTCTCTTTTTCAGGTTATAAAAGTAAATACTAAATAGCCATAATTTGAATCCAGGTATAATTGACTGTTATTCTAAATTCAGTACATGATTTATTATAAGTTCTTTAAAATCTGAATTTGATCTACCAGTTTTCTAAACATCTGGGCTGCCCATTGGCTTTCATTTTTATGTTTATTAAATAGATATTAACATTTCTTATCAGAACAGCCCACAACTTAGACCATGTGAGGCTACTTACCTTGCTTCCAATCCTAAAATTGTATTTCTCTGAATTTTCATAATACCTTTGAATCTAGGTTTCCCCTGTTGTTTTTCTTTTGTTTTTCACTTCTCAATTTTTTTAACCGAGTTGCTTGTCTCTCTCTCTTTTTGTTAAATACTTTTTTTTTTTCCTTTTGAACCTCTAGTATTTCTGTTTCCAACAGAAATAGATTACTTTTATGACTGATTCTGTGGTGTACTGCCTAAGGCACTTGACTTCCAACCAGAAAGGTGGTGGTTCAAATCCACCAGCCACTCCTCGGAAGAAAGGTTGGGCAATCTACTTCCGTAGTGATACCGCCTCAAAAACCCAAGGTGGGGTTGCTATGAGTCATAGATGAATCCACAGCACGAACAACAACAACAACATGTCTGATTCTATGTGTCCCTACTATGCTATGGCAGAGTAGATAGAAAGAATAATAATGGGGAACAGTAAACACAGCTCTTTTGGTTAAACAGTGCTTAATTGCAGGTGGGTGCTAATTTAAAAGAAATAAATCAAAGGTCAAACTTAATGGTTGTAAAGAAAAAAAAATAATTTATGTAATGTGAATTTTTAAAACTTTTAATTTAAAAGTTAAATTTGTCTATTTAATTATAGAATCACCAGATGTTGCAAAGATAATATAAGGAAATGCATATAACTTTCACACTGTTCTCCCCAATGGCTAAAACTTAAATAACTATAGTTCAACATTAAACCAGGAAATAAATTAGCATTTGTGAAATATGTAGCTATAATTCCATCAACATACAGTATTTGATAATATGTGTAGACTCATGTAACCACCGTGTAATCAACTGTTCCATTAAACTTAGTGTAATGGAATACAATGTGCATTGGCTTTAAAAGACAGTTAGATGAAGGGGATAAATTAGATGAACCAGATAAGTTCAGAAAATATGGAGCAAGTCTCTACTCTGGACTCAAGAGAATTAGAAAGGGTCATTAGGGACCTCACATAGACAAATGTGTAAAATACTAAGGTCCTTAAGCCCTGTGCAGAGAGAAATGAAGAAATGAGTGAGGTAGAGATCCCAAATTTAGAAGATGATGAAAGAGGGAAAGGCCTTCCACAAGATGGATTGACACATTGGCTGTGACAATGGGCTCAAGTATAGCAAGGATCATGGAGCTGGCACGGGATCAGGTGGTGTTTCGTTCTGCTGTGCGTGGGGTCGCTATGAGTCGGAAGTGACTCGATAGCACCTAACAACAACAACAATCTAACTTTAGTAATTGCATAAGTTATTAATGTTTAGAATGTATCTTGATGAAAAGGAAGTTAAATGTGTTCCCTATCAGTTTTTTTAGCTCCTTGGGTATGATAGTTAATGTTATGTATCAACTTGGCTGAGCCTAGTTTTGAGTGGCTGGGCAGCTAGATGTAGTTACCGCTCCCCATGGTGAAATTGGTAATCAACTCCATGGTGGAATCTACTGGAGCAGCTGACTAGCTGCCTTAGGGATATGGTCAGCTTCCTGTGTATACGGAGACATTTTGAAAAAAGTTTCAGCAACTTTTTGGCACACTTGGACCCTGCATGTAACCTATTCTTCACCTCAATGGCCTGCCATGTTTCCAGCCCATCTTGAGATTGTCTCTGGACTTGAACTAGTGCCCTGCATTGTTGTTTGGTAATCTTGGGACTGTGCCATTTTATTTGTTGACTTTGCCTCAGCAGCCAACAGCTGGCCAAGTAAAGAGACTCTTCCAGCTTCTGTGGGCCAGGAGCAAGAAGCAGAACTGAAGCCCAGGGTTGAGGGGCTTTTGCCCAGCCCTTAGAGCTTGGCACTTTGAACTTGGACTTCTACTCTCCCAAACTGTAAGAGAATAAACTGTTTGTTAATGTCATCAATTTGTAGTATTTTCTGCTAGAGCACCATGAAGAAACTAAAACACTAGGTGTTGCCTACAGTTTGTATTTGACTACTAGCCTACCTATTGGCACTTCAAAAACATCCAGTGGCAACATGGAAGAAAGTCTTGGATATCTGCTTTTGTAAAGATTATAGCCAAGAATATCCTATATAGAAGTTCTACTGTGTAATGCAGGAGGTCACCATGAGTCAGAATTGACTCAATGGCAATGGATTTGTTTTTCTGATTTTTACGTTATTTATAATTCTCCTTTGAATTTCAGGGAGTTTCTTCCACAAAACACACTATGACTATTAATAAGGAACTCTAGTGGTGCAGTGGTTAAAGTATTCAGCTGATAATCAAGAGTTTGTTGATTCAAACCCACCAGGCTGTCTATGGGAGAAAGATGTAGCAGTCAGCTTCTAAAAAGATTCATATCCTTGGAAACCCCACTGGGGCAGTTCTACTCTGTTCTATATGGTCACTGAGTCAGAATTGAGTCAATGGCTATGGGGTTTGGAGTTTTGTCCTACATGCTCCTTCAATTGCATAGAAAACAGTTCTTTGCATTTCTTCATGTTATCCATGTTGTTCAAATTAAGTAAAATATAACAGCATTATGCGATTTAAGGAAAAATCTTTTTTTTCAGTGGCAAATTATTAGGTCAATGGCGGAGGTACTGATGTGACAATGCTTCTTAATGTTCCTGTAAATTCCACAGGCCTTGGGAAGAGACTATTGTATGGGCCTAGATTTCTAAGAATTGGGCAAAGATATGAATGTTGAGAGACTTCATTCAAGTCCTGCATCTCTTTGTCTCACTATGATTGGACATACCCTAATTATGAAAAAAAAAATGTGACTTTACTAATGCTTTCCTATTTTTATTTATCATGACATTATTGTTAGATGTGCTGTCAAGTCTATTCCATTATAGTGACCTCATGCACAACAGATTGATGTTTTTGAGTTGTGGTGCTGGCAAAGAATGCTGAAAGTACCATGGACTGCTAACAGAACTAACAAATCTGTCCTGGAGGAAGTGCAACCAGAATGCTCCTTGGAAGCAAGAATGGTGAGACTTCGTCTCACCTATTATGGTCATGTTGTAAGAAGGGACCATTCCCTGGAGAAGGATGTCATGCTTGGTAGGGTGGAGGGTCGACGAAAGAGGGGGAGGCCTTCAACGAGATGGATTGACACGGTGGTTGCAATGATGGGCTCAAGTATAGCAGGGATTGTGAGGCTGGCACGGGATCAGGCAGTGTTTTTGTTCTGCTGTGCATGGGGTCGTTATGAGTCGGAAACGACGCGATGGCACTTAACAACAACAACAACATGTATAACAGAATGAAACATTGTCTAATCCCATGTTGTTGTTGTCATTGTTAGGTGCCCTTAGTTAGCTCCGACTCATAGCAAACTTAAGTACAACAGAATGAAACACTGCCTGGTCTTGCACCATCCTCATAATCCCTGTTATGCTTGAGCCCATTATTACAAACACTGTGTCAATCCATCTCATTGAGGGTCTTCTCCTTTCTCACTGACCCCCTAACTTACCAGGAATGATATCCTTTTCCAGGGGCTGACTCTTTCTCATACATGACCAAAATAATTGGGATGAAGTCTGGCCACTCTTGTTTCTAAGGAGCATTCTGGCTATACTTCTTCCAGGACAGATTTGTTTGTTCTTCTGGCAGTCCATGGTATTTTCCGTATTGTTTGCCAACACCACAATTCAAAGTCATCAACTCTTCTTGGGTCTTCCTTATTCATTGTCCCACTTTCACACACATATGAGCTAATTGAAAATAAGATGGCTTGGGTTAGGCACAGTCTAATCCAAAGTGACATCTTTACTTCTTAACATTTTAAATAGATCTTTTGCAGCTGATTTGCCGAGTGCAATATGATGTCTTATTTCTTGACTTCTGCTTTCATAGGTGTTGATTGTAGATCCAAGTAAAATGAAATCCTTGACAACTTCAATTTTTCTCCATTTCTTGGGATGTTGCTGATTGGTCTACTTGTGAGGATTTTTGTTTTCTTTGTGTTGAGGTGTAATCCATGTCCAATCCTATGCTTATTATAAATACATAGGCTAACTCATAATAATAAAAAATGTTAACAATGTTTTATTTTTACACAATATTGATATATTTAACCATTTATCCTCCATTGTTTTATCATGGGATATACCTTTAACAATGTAAAAATAGTGTGATGCAAAAACCATAGGTGGTGAGAAGTCTCTTAGCCTCTTATGTTTAATGAATAAGAAGTAACATTGAATGAATAAACATTTATTTAAAGAGCAAAACAATGTATGGAATATATAGGTATAGCAACTAACCATTAAGTTGCAAGCTATATCTCAGAAGGAAGGGTAGATAGGTAGGGTTGCCAAGTTTAGGAAATAAAAATATAAGATACCTTGTTAAATATAAAATGTAGATAAACAGTAGGAGTAGGAGAAGGAGGAGGAGGAGGAGGAGGAGTAGTAGTATGTTTTTCATGTAGTATTTGGGATATGTTGTTGTATGCCATCGAGTCACACCTGACTCATAGCAACCCCTCCTTGGGTTTCTGAGGTGGTATCACTACGGAAGTAGATTTCTCAAACTTCCTTCTGAGGAGTGGCTGGTGGGTTTGAACCACCAACTTCTGGTTAGCAATCAAATGCCTTAGGCACCACTTATCCTAAAAATACCATTGGTTTTTCACTTGAAATTCAACTTCAGCTCATTATACATTCTTATATCTGGCAATTTTAAGAGAGCAAACTCACTTGAATTCCATTATTTTGGCAACTCATGTAATAAAAGTTTCAGTTAAAGTTATATTAATCCCTGGTTTAATCCTTCCACTCTCATGAATATAATGCAGCCAAGTAACCAAGGCACCAAATTTGAGGCACTTTTCATTTTAAATTTTAATTTATATTTTTTCAGAAAATATATCCTACATGCACACACACATACATGCATATCTATGTAAGCTAACCAGTTATTTGCAATATTTTGAATCTAATTATAAGAAGAAATGTATATTTGTGACTGGTATTGTATAGTTATTTATATTATAGGTTCTACTAAGTAATGAAATGTTAGATGCCTTGTCTGATTCAAATAACTAAACTTTGAAGAGAGCTTCTTCATTATTACATATAAAGCATTTCCCAAATAGCACAGCTGTGCAATTTTATACTATTGAAACCTCTTCCTACTTAGCAAAATATTTATACACATAGACATATAGATAGTGAATCATAATAGAGCAGAAAGGAAATAGACAATGATTAAAGGATAAATTCCACTTACCACAACATATTTTCATGACTTTTATCCTATGAATCAACTGTGTGGCAGAAATGGCAGTTAGAGTGTGTTTTAGCTGAAGTATATTGTTGCAAGTGTTTCACACACTGCTTTCTTCCCAATAAATCTCGTGCTGTTTGAATAAAAGCATTTCAGTCAAAAAATCCATCACACATCAATATTAGTGAACAATCTCATTTCTTTCCTAAAATTATCATTTTCAGCCTATAGAGCTGTTCAGTTCTAACAGCTGTGTTACAGGAAGCACAGACTACTGATCACAGGTCATTGATACTGATAGTGGTTACTTAGCAGATGCCTGGGCAATCAGTTTTAATGAGTCTGAGCCATATTCATTTATTTTTCTGCTGTTTGTCTATTGGAAAAAAGAAAAAAAGAGGTGACAGAGGTATCAGTGAAACTACAGATATAGATTTCCTTGATAAGCTTTGATTTAAAGAGGTAAGAGACAAAACCCAAAATAACTCCTGATGTGCAGGTTCCTGCTACAGCAGGAGGTAGAAGAGACTTATGAAACTCATCTTCTTGAATGATAGTCAGTAATGACTCAATGTGACTTTGGCCTCATTGTTATTCCATTAGGCAAACCTGCAAAGTGTATCCCCAGGTGCAATTTGAAGTGATTATTTTAATCAAGAAATCCGAAGTGGTAGCAACGTAGAGGATCACCACCAAAAATTTTGCAATCTTAATGCCATTTTCAAGTAGTCTCATTTTGTGATCCAATTACAGGTCTTATCCGTGCATACTCATTGGGCTATTTAGTTTCTTCTTCCATTTTATTTAAGATACCTGTTTCTTTTTAGGTCTTCTTCTTAGACAGTAGAACAGATGATAGAGTTATGAATTGCTGACACATCTGGCAATGGAGGACCATAAACAAAGAATTAACAAAATAAGACTAATTAGAACCTTGGGCAATGGTGGGGTAGTGGATATAACTATTGTGATTAATGAAAATAATAAGTATAATAGATAGCAACTTTAACTTAAAATCTTGTGTTATATGTTTTCTTGCATTTGTGTCTCAATAGATCAATCATTCTTTCAAAAACATTGCTTGGATGCCTGTTCTGTGGTAAGCATGAAGTTAGACAATAGAGAGCGGGGTGGTGAACATGATAGCTATGATCTTGGCCTAGGGGGCGTCTGGCAGTAATTTTGTGTTTACCCCTGTGAAGGAGAGTATAAGAGCTCTGGTGGTGTAGTGCTTAAGGCACTTGACTTCTAACCAGAAGGCTGGCAGTTCAAACCCACCAGCCACTCCTTGGAAGGAAGATTGGGCAATCTACTTCCGTAGCGATACCACCTCGGAAATCCAAGGAGGGGTTGCTATGAGTCGGATCTGACTTGAAGGCAGTGAGTTTGGTTTGATTTTGGTTGAGTTAGTAGAAATTTGATTTTTGGATAAATTAACTCGTGGCTTGATTGCTTAGAATTTCACTGGTATGACCTACTGAGTTTAATGCCTCTTTTATGTGCATAATTACTTGGGGACAGAAAAATCATTTTAGCAAATTAGAGTGCATTAGTTTTCTGGTGCTATGTAGCAAATTACCCCAAATTTAGCAACTTAAAAGCAACAAGTACTTACCTCCTACAGTTTCTGCAGGTCAGAAACTCAAGTGTGGTTATACTGAGGGGTTCTAACCCAGAATCGCTCTTCAGGTCGCCATCAAGATGTCAGACAGGACTGTAGTCATCTGAAGGCCTAATAGGACTGGAGGATCCACTTTCAACTGCAATCATATAGTTGATGTCTGGAGGCCTCAGTTCCTGAAGTAGGCCTCCTTAAGGCTTCCCATGATATAGCAGCTTTTTCCTTCCAGGACAAATAATCCTGGAGAATGTAAGATAAATACTGCACTACTTTTTATAATCTAATATTGGAAGAGACATATTATCACTTCTACCATCTTCTAATGGTCACACAAATCAACCCTAGTACAGAGTGGAAGGGAAATTAAAAGGGTGTGAATACCAGAGAGAGGGGACCACTGGGGTTTACCTTAGAGATAGACTCTCCCATGAGGATTTTATGTTACTGAATGTGGAAAAGCTCTTTAACATTTTTATTTGCAATTATTTAACAGAGTTAATGGTTAAAAACATAAGGGTTTTGTGATTTTTTTTTTTTTCATTTTTTATGTTTTGTCCACAAAACAAAATGGCTTAACAATTCTTACTACATTGTTTGATTATTTGATTATATTTCTTAAAATAGTTCCAGGTCACTTTTTGAATCTTATATTCATGTGCTTAGTAAAAATGAATAGCTGCCTTTTTATTTTACATAGTTCACATGAGATTTTTCTCTTACTTGTCACTTATTAAACATTTTTTTAAATTTTTTTCACTAGAAAAGTCATATAGGACTAGTTGAACTTCCTACTACTGCTGTAATAAATTGCCACAAATTTAATGGCTTAAAACAAGACTTACTTATTAGCTCACAGTTTCTGTAGATCAGAATTCCAGGCGGGCATAACTGGGCCCTCTTATAGTTTCACAATGCTGAACTCAAAGTATTGACAAGGCTTAATCCTTACTGGAAACACTGTGAAAATTTGTTTCCAAGGTCATTTAGGTTCTTAGAAGAATTCACTTACTTTTGACTGAAAGACCAAGGTCTTGTTTCTTTGCTGACTGTCACATGGGGGCTGTCTTTTACTTCCAGAGGCTAGCTATTTTCCTTTTCATACTTTCCATGTGGCTTCCAGCCAGGGTTGGTTGAGTCTTTCTCATTCTTTGAATCTCTCTGATTTACCTTTCTGTTCCTTATCACTGACAATAAAGGTTTGGATCCACCAGGAAATCCCCAGAGCATCTTTTGTAAGTTCTAGAACCTTAATCATTTCTGCAAAATCCATTTGCTATATAAAGTAACACATTGACAGGTCCCAGGGTTAGGCTGTGGACAACTTCAGGGTACCACTATGACTACGAAGTCCACCTTCTCACTCCTGAAGAGTCTAACCTAAGTGCAGGTTATATTTACTCAACCTTCAAGGTCCCTAAATGTCTCATTTCATTACAATATCAAATCAAAGACCAAATCTTATCTAAATCCCATCAGCTAAAAAATTCCAAATCTCATTATCTAAATTAGGTAAGGATAGGATTTGTTTCTGACTCATAATGACCCTATGTACGACAGAACAAAACACAGACCAGTCCTGGACTATTCTCACAATCATTGCTATGTTTGAGCCCATATTGCATCCACTATGTCAATATATATCGTTGAGCATTTTCCTCTTCTGAACAGACACTCTTCCACATATGATGTTCTTCTCAAGGGATTCATTGCTCTGATAACATGTCCAAAGTATGTGAGACAATGTGTTACTATCCTTGCTTTTAAGGAGCACAGTTTAACATTTTTTATTCTTCTGGCAAGCTATAGTAAATTCAATATTCTTTACCAACACAATAATTCAAATACAGCTATGCTTCTTTGGTCTTCCTTATTGATTTTCTAACTTCCACATGCATATGAATCAATTGAAAACACCTTGGCTTGGGTCAGATGCACATTAATCCTCAAAATGAGTTCTTTGCTTTTTAACACTTTTAAATATTTTTTTGCCTCAGATTTTCCCAACGCAATATGTTATTTGTTTTCTTGACTGCTGCTTCCATGGACATTGATTGTGAATGCAAGTAAATTGAAATACTTGACAACTTCATTATTTTCTGTTTTTCAAGATGTTTCTTATTGGTTCAGTTGTGAGGACTTTTGTGCTCTTTATGTTAATGTGTAATCCATACTAAAAGTTATAGCCTTTGATCTTCATCAGTAAGTGTTTCAAGTCCTCTTCACTTTCAGCCACTGAGACGTGGTATCATTTGCATATCACAGGTTGTTAATGAGTCTTCCACCAATCTTTATGCCATGTTCTTTATAAAGTCTGATTTCTTGGGTTATTTGCTCTACAGATGCAGATTGAATAAGTGTGGTGAAAGGTTACAACCTAAACACACCTTTCTTAATTTTAAACCATGAAGTATCCCCTTATTCTGTTTAAACTATTACCTCTTGATCTATGAACAGGTTCCTCTTGAGCATAATTAGGTATTTTGTAATTCCCAATAATTACAATGTTATCCATAAATTGTTATGATTCACAAAGTCAGATGCCTTTGCACAGTCAATAAAGCACAGGTAAACAAACATCTTTCTTCTTATATTCTCTGCTTTTAGCCAAGATCCATTTGGCATGAGGAATGATATCCTTTATTCCATGTCCTCTTCTGAAGCCAGTTTGAATTTCTGCAGGTTCTCTGGCAAGTGCTCCTGCAATTTTTTATAAATTATTTTCAGCAAAATTTTGCTTACATGTGATATTAATGATATTGCTCAATAATTTCCACATTTTTTTCATTCACCTTTCTTTAGAATGGGCACAAACATCAATCTCTTCCTGTCAATTGGCCAGGTAACTGTCTTCCAAATTTCTTGGCATAAATGAATGAGCACCTCCAGTGCTGCATCCATTTTTTGGAACATTTCAATGGATATTCTGTCTATTCCTGGAGCCATTTTTACATCGATTCCTTAAGTGCATCTTGGACTTCCTTTGGTACCATCAGTTCTTGATCATATAGTAGCTCCTGAAGTAGGTGAATGTCAACAAATTCTTTTTTGGCACAGTGACTTTGTGTATTACTTCCATCTTCTTTTGATGCATTCTGTATTTTTCAATATTTTTTTTCCCATAGAATCCTTCAACATTGCAACTGAGGGTTTGGATTTTTTTTTTTTTTTTTTCCCAATTCTTTCACCTTGAAAATACCAAGCATGTTTTTTCCTTTTGGTTTTCTAATTCCAGGTGCTTATACATGTCATCCAAATACTTTACTTTGTCTTCTTGAACCACCCTTTGAAATCTTCTGCTCAGCTCTTTTATTTCATCATGTCTTCCATATGCTTTAGTTACTCAATTCAAGAGCAAGTTTGAGAGTCTCTTCTGCTAACCGTTTTGGACTTTTCATCCTTTTCTTTTTCCTCCTTTTTTTTTTTTTTTTGATATTTATTGCAAACCAAACATTGAACCAGCATTCTTCCCATACCCTTCCTATGTCCAACACTTCCCTTCATTCTTCCTTCCCATTCCCCTCACCTTCCTAGCTCTCTATCCCTGGGCAAATGCTGTCCTCTTGAACTCATATGCTTGATTATGCCTATGAACGCATACGTCCTGATATGACTATTCACCTTATAAATCTGTCCATCATTTGGCTGACAGTTGAGCCATAGGGATTAAATTCAGTTCCTAATTTGAAAAATGTCTAAATGCCATAGTCTTGGGTGTTCACCAGTCTTCATCAGACTAGTAAGCCTGATCTTCTTTTATGATTTTGAGTTTTGCGCCACATTTTCCCCACTCTGTCCAGGATCTTTATTGTGATCCCTTCTCAAGCAGTCAGCCATCATAACCAGGAACCATCAAGCTCTTCTGGTCTCAGGTTCATGTCACGAGCTGGGATTCACATGCTCTCTTGGTCCTTTGGACTAATTGTTTCCTTTATCTTTTTCAATAGTTGTACTCTGGATGGTGGGAGCTCTGGTAGCATAGTGCCTAAGGCACTTGACTGCTAACCAGAAGGCTGGTGGTTCAAACCCACCAACCACTCCTCGGAAGGAAGATGGGGCAATCTACTTCCGTAGTGATACTGCCTTGGAAACCCAAGGAGGGGTCGTTATGAGTCGGGGCCAACTTGACAGCACATAACAACAACAACAACAACACCCTGGATGGCTGCTTACAAGCTTTTAAGACCCCAGTTACAACTCACCAAAGTAATGTGTACAACATTGTCTTTGTGGACTAAGTTATGCCAACCAACCTTAGGGTCCCCCTTTCCTGTCTTTCTAATGATGTTTTGCTTTCTTCATAGAAGATGTTTTTGATGTCATCCCACAACTCATTTGATCTTTGGTCACTGCTATTCAATGTGACAAATCTATTCTTCAGATAATCTCTAAATTCAAGTGAGATATAATCAAGGTCATATTTTGGTTCCTGTGGACTTGTTTTAATTTTCTTCAGCTTCAACTTGAGTTTGCATAGGAGCAATAGATGGTCTGTTCCATAGTCAGCTCCTGGCCCTGCTCTGACTGTTGATACTGAGCTTTTCCATAACTTCTTTCCACAGATATAGTCAAATTGATTCTTGTATATTCCATCTGGTGAAGTCCATGTATACAGTCACTGTTTATGTTTAAAAAAAGTTATTTGTAATGAACAGTTGTTGGTCTTGCAAAATTCTATCATGCACTCTCCAGTGTAATTTCTTTTACCAGGCTTTATTTCCTAACTACAGACACTTCTTCTTTGTTTACAACTTTAGCATTCTAATCATCAATAATTATGAATGCATCTTGATTACATGTTTGGTCAATTTCAGTATGCAGAAGTTGGTAAAAAACTTTTTCTACATAATGAAGAAATTGAAGATTGAAGCCATCATTATTACTAAGCATTAAATACTGGCATGTGAAAGTAAGACTATTTGCCAAATATTAGTGCCTCATTCTGTTATCAACATTATCATCGTAATAATAATAAGCAGAACCAAAAACCAAACAAAACTCACTACAATCGAGTCGATCCCAACTCATAGTGACCCCTCTGCGTTTCTGAGGTGACAAATCTTTATAGAAGTAGATCGCCCAGTCTTCCTTCTGTGGAGTGGCTGTGGGTTTGAACCACCAATCTTATGATTAGCAGTCAAATGCCTTAGGCACTGCAGTGTAGTAAATTACTTAGTGTGGCTTTTCTAGTCATAAGTCTTTGTAAACTCCAAGGTGGGATTTGCTATGAGCAACTGAGGAACTCCTGATTGCTAAAGTTGTCTACCTGGAGTATTTCTGTTGGGAGTGGCACAAAACAATGTTCTGGGAGGTTCTCACTTTCTCTCAAGTGCTTAGAGTTCTGATGCTACGATTGGCTAGTTTGGCCACTCTGCCAGGCTCAAAAGGAGGCCTCCTAGAGGCAGAACTCTCTCTGACTGTTGGTTGAGGAAGACTCAGTGCTGCTGAAAGAGACACACGCTCCTGAGAGAGACACATGCTGCTGAGAAAAAGATGCAAGAGACACACATTGAGTAAGACACCGAGGGACATGCACTGCTGGGGGAGAGACTGTGAGAGACTTGGCTTAGAGATGGTGGGCTGGGAGAGAGACTGAGCGTTTTTCCTAAACTTGAATTGTAGCCTGGTGCTTCCCTAATATACCCCATAATCTGTGAGTTCTGTGTGGCCACTGCAGTTATTTATCAAACTCAGGAGAGAGGTGGTGGGTGCTTTGGGAGGAATGGTTTGAGGAAGGGCTGGAGGGAGGCAGCATGTCTGGCCTCGCAGGAATAGGCCTTGGGCTATTGATGGTGATTCTGTCTTCTTCTTGTGGGATTAGAGGAGGTCAGAACATGTAGCCTCCTTGTCCTTTTAGCAGGCACTATACCACCAGAGCTCCTTATATTAAGCAGAAGCATACCTAAATGTAAAAATAATGAAGATGACTTATATTAACACTCAATAATGTATCTCATGGTTACTCCATACTCCACAAAGACTAATTTTTCCCATCATTTTTACACCAAGCATTTTTTAATTAAAATAGTTTATGAAAAAGTATCATAGAATGTTACCAATAATAAATCAAGAAATACTGACATTTCCTACTACTCAAAAATAGCCACTCCCCATAGTTTTCCAATCAGTTTTCATAGTTCTTTTTTCATGAATGTTTGAATACAATGTAATAAATACAACCATGAAAAGATAGGAGAAAAAAAATACAAAAATGAAACATAATACCACATATTTCATACTAAAATATTAAACTTCATTTATTTTGAATAATAGGAAAAAGGATGAAAATAAAATGATAGTATTGATAAATATTAATCAGATTTTTCTTTAAATAGGAATTTTTGTTTTTATTTGGGGATAATTCATATAAAATATAATTCACCAAATTTTAAATCTATAGTGATTTTTCTTCTCTCCCTCTCTCTTCTTTTTGATTGGTAACCTACAACAACTTTCTTTTATCTTAACACATTTAACTATTTCAGATATTTCATATAAGTGGAATCACAGAATGTTTGTCCTTTTGTGTTTGACTTATTTCACTTAACATAATTGTTTTGAGGTACATTAATATGGTAACATGTATTTAAACTTCATGTTCTTTACATCTGAATAATACTTAATTGTACATATATATCACACATCTGATTTTAATATGATAACATGTATTTGAACTTCTTTTTTTTTTTTTTACATCTGAATAATACTCCTTGCTGTATATATATCACACACCTTATTTTTGTGTGTTGTTATTGTATCTTGGAACTTTACTGAATTCATTTATTAGCTCTTAGTTTTCTGGTGGATTCTTGAGGATTTTCTATATATATGGTCATGTAATCTGTGAGTAGAAATACTTTCATTTCTTCTTTTCCAATTGGTATGATGTTATTCCTTTTTCTTTCCTAATTTTACTGGCTTGGATTTCAAGTGAAGTATGGGAAGTACAATAGTTTGCAATTGGCTAGGTGAATAATTTGAATCAACCCAACAGCTCTTCAGAACAAAGGCCTGGTAAACTGCTTCCATTAAGTTTACAACCAAGAAAATTCTGTATTCTATATTACATGGGGTTCCCTGAGATATAACTGAATCAATAACATCTAAGCACAACAACAGGACTCCAAGTACAATGGTAAATAGCAATGATGAAAGTGGTCATCCTTGTCTTGTTCTTGATCACAGGGGAAAATTTTCAGTCTTTCATAATTGTGTATGATATTTTCTGTGGGTTTGTCATAAATTCTTTTTATCATATTGAAGACTTTCTCTTATATTCCTAGTTTGCCGACTGCTTTTATTAAGAAAGGGTATTGGATTTTTTCAAATACTCTTTCTACATCAAGTGAGATGAAAACATTGTTTTATTTTTCATTTTCTCTTCATATGATTAACAGTGGTGTATTATATTAACAGTTTTATTATTATTTTTTTTAATGTTGAACCGTACTTCCTTCCCTAGGACAAATTCCACTTGGCTATGGTATATGTTGTTGTTTTTATATACCATCAAGTCAGATCTGACTCATAGCAACCCCTAATTGGGTTTCCAAGGCAGTAGAAGTATTTTGCCCCATCTTCCTTTTGAGGAGTGGCTAGTGAGTTTGAACCACCAGCCCTCTGGTTAGCAGTCCAATACCTCAGGCACTATGCTACCAGAGCTCTCTGGTTATGGTATATATCCTTTCAATATTTTATTGGATTTGAATTGCTAGAGTTTTGTTGAGGGTTTTATATTTATATTCATAAAGGATATTGATCTATAGTTTTCTTGTAATGTCTTTATCTACCTTTCATATCAGAGCAATGCAGACCTAATAAAATAAGTTAGGAAGTATTTGATCCTCTTCTATTTTTTGTAAGAGTTAGAGAAGACTTCATGATATTTGTTCTGTAAGTATTTAGTAGAATACACAATGGAAAGTATCTGGTCATAGACTTTTCTTCATCAGAAAGTTTTTGATTGCTATTTTAAGCTGTAAAGATTTCTATTTTCTGTTTAGTCAATTTAGGCAGTTTATGTGTTTTTAAGAATTCATCATTTCATATAAGTTATTTTGTTGAAATGAAGTAGTTTATATTATTCTCTTATACTCGTTTTAATACCTGCAAAATTGGTCATCATTTTGCCATTTTTATTTGTTATTTTAGGGACTAGTGTTTTCTCTCTATCTCTCTGCATTTCTTTGTTACTATATTTAGAATTCTGTTAATTTTGCTTATCTTAAAACAAACAGAGTTTCAGTAAGATGGTGGAATAAGCAGACTGCACAAACCCTCTTCAACAAAGGAAAGGGGAACTAATTTACACAGATACAGAAGATAATCCTGGACCACTGAGCTTTGAATGGAAGGATATAGAAGTGGACTAAACTCCAACTAGAAGAAGAACTTCTACTAGTTTTGGCCATTTTGAGTCAGACAACCATATGATCTACTATGCCAGGAATAATAGTTTAAAGAGGAATGGTGTGGCATTCATCATCACAAAGGATGTTTCAAGATCTGCCCTGAGGTACAATGCTGTCAGGGATAGGATAATATCCATATGCCTACAAGGAAGACCCGTTAATACGACTATTGTTCAAATTTATGCACCAACCATCAAAGCCAAAGATGAGGAAATTGAAGATTTTTATCAGCTTCTGCAGTCTGAAATTGACTGAACATGCAATCAGGATGTGTTAATTATCACTGGTGACTGGAATGCAAAAGTTAGAAACAAAGGAGAATCACTCGTAGTT
>NW_006921604.1:16617102-16629602 GCF_000298275.1 Orycteropus afer afer
GTGAAGATTTACAGAGCAAATTCACTTTCCATACAGCAGTTCACATACACTTTGTCTCATGACATTGACCACAGTTTACCACAATGCAACATCTTCCCTCTCACCTCTTCTCCACAGTTACCTCTTCCCAGTGTCCATCCCTCCATGGACTCCTGCCCCCTGATCTGTCTCCCTAGTATAACCAGCCATTCTTTCCCCCATGATTGTTCTCTCCAAGGAATGTATCTATTTGAGGTAAATGTTCATCTCATAGCAAACACCTTTTTTCAACAACACAAGCAGCGGCTCTACATGTGGACTTCACCAGATGGAACACACAGGAATCAGACTTACTATATCTGTGGCAAGAGGTGGTGACAAAGCTCAATATCTTCAGCCAAAACCAGGCCAGGAGCTGATTGTGGAACAGACCATCAACTGCTCGTATGCAAGTTCAACTAGAAGTTAAAGACAATTAGAACAAGTCCAAGAGAGCCAAAATATGATCTAGAATATATCCCTCCTAAAGTTAGAGATTATCTAAAGAATAGATTTGATGCATTGAACACCAATGACTGGAAACTAGATGAACTGTTGGATGACATCAAGAGCATCATCCATGAAGAAAGCAAGAGATCACTAAACAGAAGACAAAAGAAGAGAAGACCAAAATGGATGACAGAAGAGACTCTGAAACTTGCTCTTGAGCAGAGAGTAGCTAAAGCAAATGAAAGAAATGACAAGATAAAAGAATTGAACCAAAGATTTCAAAGAGCAGCTCAAGCAGACAAAGCCAATTACTATAATGAAATGTACAAAGACTTCGAGTTAGAAAATCAAAAGAGAAGAACATGCTCAGCATTTCTCAAGTTGAAAGAATTGAGGAAAAAATTTAAGCTTCAAGTTGAAATATTGAAAGATTCTAAGAGCAAAATATTGAATGATGCAGGGAACATCAAAAGAAGATGGAAGGAATACACAGAGTCACTGTACCAAAAAGAACTGGTAGATCTTCATCCATTTCAGGAGGTGGTATATGATCTAGAACCAATGGTACTGAAGGAGGAAATCAAAGCTGCAATGAAAGAATAGGTGAAGAACAAGGCTTTGGGAATTGACAGAATACCCATTGAGATATTTCAACAAATGAATGCTCCATTGGAGGCACTCACTCAGTTATGCCAAGAGATTTGGAAGACAGCTACCTGGCTAACTGACTGGAAGAGATCCATATTTGTACCCATTCCAAAGAAAGGTGATCCCACAGAATGTGGAAATTATCAAACAATATCACTAATATCGCACTAAGATCTTACTGAAAATAATTAAAAAATGTTTTCAGCGGTATATTGACAGAGAACTTCCAGAGGTGCAAGCTGGATTCAGAAGAGGACTTGGAACAAGGGAGAGCTGCCGTCAGATGGATCTTGGCTCAAGGCCAAGAATACCAGAAAGATGTTTACTTGCACTTTATTGACTATGCAAAGGCATTTGATTGTGTGGATCATGAAAAATTATGAATAACATTGAGAAGAATGCAAATTCCTGAACACTTGATTGTACTCATGAGGAACCTGTACCTTGAACAGGAGGCTGTCATTCAAACAGAACAAGGGAACACTGCATGGTTTAAAATCAGGAAGGGAGTGTGTCAGGATTGTATCCTTTCCCCATACTTATTCAATCTGTATGCTGAGCAAATAATCCGAGAAGCTGGACTATATGAAGAAAAACGTAGCATCAGGATTGGAGGAAGAATCATTAACAACCTAAGATATGCAGGCTATACAACTTTGCTTGTTGAAAGTAAGGATGACTTGAGGCACTTACTGATGAAGTTTGAAGGATACAGTCTGCAGTATGGATTATGTCTCAATATGAAGAAAACAAAAATCCTCATAACTGGAGCAATGAGCAGCATTACAATAAATGGAGAGATGATTGAGATTGTCAAAGAATTCACGTTGCTTGGTTCTACAATCGAGGCCAATGGAAGCAGCAGTCAGGACATTAGGTGACGTGTAGCACTGGGAAAGTCAACCGTGAAGGAACCATTTTAAGTCCTGAGGAGCATGGATGTCTCTTTGAGGACTAAAGTGCACCTGACACAAGCCACGATATTTCCAATCACCTCCTATGCATGTGAGAGATGAACAATGAATATGGAAGACTGAAGAAGAGTTGATGCTTTTGAGTTGGGGTGCTGGCAAAATGCTGAAAGTACCATAGACTGCTAAAAGAACTAACAGATCTGTCCTGGAGGAAGTGCACCCAAAATATTACTTGGAAGCGAGAATTGCCAGACTTCATCTTGCCTATTTTGGTCATGTTGTCAGAAGGGATCATTCTCTGGAGAAGGATGTCATGCTTGGTAGGGTGGAGAGTTGACGAAAGAGGGGAAGGCCTTCAACAAGATGGATTGACACAGTGGCTGCGATGATGGGCTCAAGTATAGCAGGCATTATGAAGCTGGTGCAGGATCGGGCAGTGTTTCATTTTGCTGTGTATGGGGTTGCTATGAGTCAGAAATGACTCAATGGCACCTAAAAACAAAAACAACATGGGAGGTACAGATGACAAAGATGAACCCTTTTGTACATACAGTAGTGCATTGTCAGTGAAGCCAAATATGGATACATGGGTGGATAGATGGGTGGACAGGTTGAACTGTTAATTATGTCTGTGCAGGTGGGAGTGTGCCCAAGACCATGTATATGATTGGCAGACAATGTTTCTACAAGTCTGTTGGTATGTTCGAATTCCCAGGTATATAGTAGAGATGGCAAGGGACAAAGTTGTAATTACTTCTTGGCCACAGCCACCTACTCAGAGGGAGCAAGTAGTTGGACCTGTGGACTCAGGATCATAATCATAGGACACATCAAGCTCATTGGCATAACATACTACAAAACTTTGTTCCATGTATTACCTTGGTGGGTACTGCCTGGGATCTTAAAAGCTTGCAAATGGCCGTCTAGATGCAACGATGGGGTTCTCCTTGTCCAGACCAAAGAAGAATGAAGGAAACCAATGATTCATGGAAACAATTAGTCCAAGCAACTTCTACACCATGCAAATCCTCAGCCTATATGACTATAATACCAGAAGAACTAGATGGTGTCTGGCTACCATTGTTAACCACTTGGAGGGGCATCTATTTAGGAGATCCTGGATAGAGTGGGAGAACAATGTGGAACAGAACACAAAATCATTAAAAAAAAAAAAAAAAAAAAGGGACCAGTTTTGCTGGTGGGATAGATCCTGGTGGAACCCTGAGACTATGGCCCCTTGCTGCTCTACAGTTCTTGAACTTGAACCCATTCAGCCTCTGAATGAAACAAAAGACAGGTATATGAGCTGAATATTTAGATTAGGTAGATACACTCCTTGGAGAGATCAATCACAGGAGAATAGAAGGGCTGTGTATGCACAGGGAGAGAGCTCCAGGCAAGAGTGCATGGAGGGAGGGACATAGGGAAGAGGTAACTATGGGGAGGAAGTGGGAAGGGAAATGTTTCATTGTGGGAAATTGTAGTCAATGTCATGAGACAAAGTGTATGCGAGCTGCTGTTTGGAACATGAATGTACTCTGTAAACTTTCACCCAAATCACAATTTTTAAAAAAAGAAAAAACACTTCTGATTTTATCAATTCTATTTTTTTTCCTCACTTTTATTTTATTTATCTTTGTTTTAAATTCAATTATTTCTTCTCGTTGCTTTGGGCTTCATATGCTCTTTCTGGTAGCATAGTGCCTAAGGCACTTGACTGCTAACCAGAAGGTTGGCGGTTTCAAACCCACCAGCCACTCCTTGGAAGGAAGGTTGGGCAATCTACTTCCGCAGTGATACTGCCTCAGAAACCCAAGGAGGGGTTTCTATGAGTCAGAGATGACTTGACGGCACATAAAAACAACAACAACAACAAAGTAAGGTTATTAATTTGAATTCTTTCTTCTCTTTATACCTGAGTACTGGCTTTTCTCACCCCATACATTGTGATATGGTGAACTTTTATTTCATTCATATCTAAATAAATATTTTCTTATTTTCCTTAGGATTTCTGTTTGGGCATATTGATTGTTTAATTGTATATTAATTTTCACATTATGGTAGGATTTCCATTTTTTCCTTCTTTCATTTATTTCTATTTTTATTTTGTTACGGTCAGAGAAAAAACTGCATTATTTCAGTCTTTCTAAATTCATTAAGCTTTGTTTTATGACCTAATATATGATCTATTCTACAGGATGATCTATGTGCAGTGGAGAAGAACGAATATCTGCTGGTGTTGGATGAAGTTTTCACATTTAGTTGTTTGTTTTCTTTTGTTATTATAGTAAACTTATATGAAACAAAACATTTGCAAGTTTAATATTCTTCACATGTACAAGTCAGTGACATTAATTACATTTCTATTTGCTTTATGCTGTCATTCAAATCCTCTACTTGTTTATCTTCTATCTGGATGTTTTATCCACTGTTGAAAGTGATATTTTGAAGTCTCAAACTATTAAAGTCTATTTTACCCTTCAGTTCTCTCTGAAACCCTTCAGTTTTTACAATCCTAAATTTATAACAGCCTAGTTGTTTGTTGCACATATTTTGGGGTTCCACTCTTAGGTGCATATCAATTTATAATTGTTATCTGGTCTTGTTAAAATATTCAGTTATTATTATCTAATGTCCATTTATCGTTACCTAGTTTCACATAATAGTTTTGACTTAAAGTCTCTTTTGTCTGGTATTAATATAGAATATAGCTACGCTTTCTCTCTTTGTTTCACTTGAATGAAATACATATTTTTTTTAATCTTTCAGTTTGAATGCTTTTACATCTTTTAATTTAAGATGATTGTCTTGTAGACAACATAGAGTTTGGTCAGATTGTCTTATTCAATCTACCAATTCATGGTGTTTTATTAGATAACTCAATCAGTTCACATTCAAATGAATTATCAGTGAAAGCTTATTTCTGCCATATTGCTATTTGTTTTCTCTATATTTTTTGTACATTCTTTTTGAATTAAATCTTTTTGTGTGTTTCATTGGCTTTTTTTTTTTTTTTTTTACCTTGGTAAATCATTTAGATTCCCTTCTTATTTCCTTTTGTGCATACATTTTAAAGAAATTTTCTTCCCTCTAAACATGATGACAGTTTTTACCATCCTAAATTTATAACAGCCTAGTTTACATTTATATTAATTTATCTTTAATAACATACAAAACCTCTATTCCTATCCCTTTCCCTCTCTGTCTTTATAGTGTTGATGAAATTGTATCTTTACAGATTACTTACCCAATTTCATATATTCATAGTTGTTATTTATACTTTCGTTTTTCTCTGATTTAGAACATAATAAATACATTTACAAACCAAAAAATACAGCCAGATTGAATTTTATATTTGTCCTTGAGAAGGTCTTTACTGAAGGTCTTTAGTTCTCTATACAACTTTTAATTATCATTTGATATAATAACCTTTCAGGAGATCTGGTGGCATAGTGCCTAAGGTATTTGACTGCTAACCAGAAGGCTGGCAATTCAAATCCACCAGCCACTCCTCAGAAGGAAGATTGGGCAATCTACTTGCTCAGTGATACCGCCTCGGAAACCAAGGAGGGGTCATTATGAGTTGGATCTGACTACACAACAGTGGGTTTAGTTTCCTTTTTTTAATATATAATAACCTTTCAAACTGGAAGACTTCCTTTTTCATTTCTCTTAGGACAGTTATAATAGTAACTAAGTGAAGCAATTTTTTTTTCTTTAAATCAGGAAATGACTTAATTTTACCCCTTTTTGAAAGTTTTGCTGTATACAAGAGTCTTAGATGTCAGTTGTTTAATTATTTCTCCTTTCAATACTTTGAATATATCATCTACTGATGCCTTCTAGCCTTCATAATTTTTAATGAAAAATGAACACTTATTCTCAATGGTGCCTCCTTGTATTTGATGGTTTGCTTTTCTCTTGCCTTTAAAATATCCCCCTTATCTTTGGTTTTCAAGAATTTGATTATAACACATCTTGGAGTAGATCTCCTCAGATCTGGTCTCCTTGGAATTAATTCCATTTCATCTATTGCAAATTCTCACCATTTGTCAGATTAGGAATATTTTTGGCTATTATTTCTTCAAATATTCTTCCTATCACTTTTCTCTTTCTTCTCCTTCTCCAACCTTCATAATGAGTAAATTATTACATTTCATAGTGTTCTATATTTTTTATTCATTTCTTCAAATCGCATCATTGCAATTGTTCTATCTTCAAGTCTGCTATTTGTTTTGGTTCTCTAGGGCTGCTATAACAGACACACCACAAATGTATACAGACATACCACAAATGTCTGGCTTCAACACACAGGCATTTATTCTTTTATAGTTTAGGATATTAGAAGTCTGAGTTCAAAATGCTGGCTTAAGGGACTGGGGGATAGCCTCTTGACCTTGGGCTTCAGCTCTGCCCCTTGCTCCTGGCCCACTGGAGCTGGTGGCATCTCTTAACTCAAGGAGCTTCTGACTGTTGAAGTTGATGAACTTAACATCAACAAGTAAAATGGCACAGTCCCAAGATTATCAAGCAACACAGCAGGCCTCTAGTTCAAGTCCAGAAACATTCTCAAGATCGGCAGGCAATATGGCAGGCCAATGAGATGATGACTTGGCCAAATGCATGATCTAGATGTGCCAAAAAGCTCAATACCTTTCTCAAAGCTTCTCTTTATATACTGGAAGCAGATTACATCCCTAAAATAACTACTTAGCTGCTCACAGTAGATGCCACCATGGAGTTGATTACTGGTCTCATCATAGGGAATAATTACATCCAGCTGCCCAGCCACTCAAAACCAGGCCCAGCCAAGTTAATACATAACCTTAACTAACATGTTCTGTTCACTTAAATCTACTGTTGAATCCCTATAGTGAATTTTTAATTTCAGTTATTATGCCTCTAAGCTTCAGAAATCATATTAGGTTTCATTCTATAATTTCTATCTTTTTGTTAATACTCTTATTTTACTCACACATTTTTTGTAATTTTCTTTAGCTCTTCATTTGTATTTTCCTTTCATTCTTTGAGCATATTTAAACCTGTTTTAAAATCTGTAACTAGTATATTCAACATCTGCTAGAAATTTTTAAAGAATGCTTGTAAAACAAAGTAAAAATTTAGGAGTTAGTGTCATTTGTTTTTATTTTGGTAATTATGTTCTCCAACTTTAATAACATTCATTTTCTCCCTGCAAAAAAAAAAAAAAGGAGAAGAAAGAATAAATACTATTACATTTCACTATATAATTTGCCCTTATTTTTATTTTTGCTAGTTGCAGATTTACTGTTACATTGGCAGCGTGTATAATGGTTATCATCTACTGTGTATCCACAGTCATTTAGTCTTGATTTTATATTTTGCTTGATTTATGTTCACTTTCAGCTGTCATAGAATCATAGAATTTTAGAATGTTTTATTTCACATCTTTGTTAGTTTAATGTTATCCTCAAGTAATAATATTTTATTTTACTTTTTTCAGAAAGTGTTATTTTTATTTCAGGCATGAGAATGTCAGTACAGTGCTTTTGAAATTAAAAGAAAGTTCATTTTATCATAAAATTCTTGAGACATTCTTTCTCTCAGACCATTGTTGACGTTGATCACTACTGTCTACAAAAATTTAGTATTTTAGTGGTTGAGACTAGACTAAGATAATCATGCTTTTGATCTTGTTTTGCTGTTCAGTTTCTCACAGTTTTGCCTTGAAATTAAGTGACGCTCAAGAATATATTAATTTCCACACTTTGTATCACTGTTGTTTTTTTTAAAAAAAAACTGGAAAAGAATACACTCTTCAGAGTCACATTGTGAATTCAAAACACATTTCCTCCAATATGTTTGCAAAAATTTTTTTCTGTTCTTTCTTCATTTTTATTTATCAGACAGACCAATTACTATGAGTTGGATATCCTTTTTCTTGCTTCTACTCAGAGAAAATATCCATATGTCATTGTGGTGTAGTGTGTTATCTTATGTGGCCTTTTTGCCCTGAGTTTGTGGAAAAAGGGAAAAAAATTGGGAGGGAATTTAAGTTGATTGGTGTTTTCTAATTGAGCTGTAAGCAATTTGAAGATTTATTCAGCCTGTTCTGGTAATGACAAGGCCTGAGTTGATTTACATTTTCTGGGTTGTTAAGGATTAGTTGGTTTTTAATCTGGCTATGGAGGATCTCACAGAGCTTACATGAAGTGCCACCTGCACAGTTAGGTTCCTTGATCAAGAAGCTACATGTAGAAAAGTTTTGCTCCAAGAGTTGCCATGATGCCAGGTTAGAGTTGGTTTAAGGTTGAGCAATCTACTTCCATAGTGATACCACCTTGGAAACACAAGGAGGGGTCTCTATGAGTCAGGTCTGACTTGATGGCATATAGCAACAACAACAAAGTCAGCATTGGGAGCAGAATTGGCAATAAAAAGCACATGCACATGAGAGAGAAAGAGAGAGAGAGAGATAGACAGAGAGAGGGAGAGACCTAGAGACTAGAGAGCTAGACAACAATGCACCTGCAAATATCAGATGTGGTAATGTGAATCTGGTATTTAAATTGTGGTGTATATGCTGACAGGCAAACTATAATGGATTCCTGTCCAATGAAGTAAGGTGAACATTGGTTTACAGGATGAATAAGAAGGTACCCTTTGAGATGGAAGTAGGCACCCTTTGAAACATAAGAAGGTGTATACTAAGAACTCCCATAAACTTTACCTTTAGCATTTCTTCATTTATATCTTTCCCTGTTTATATTTTTCCCTGTTCATATTCTCTGTTTATGTCTTTTTCTGGTGCATTGAAACTGTTAACATAAATATGGTATTTTCATGAATTTTGTGAACATTGTAATGAATTATCAAATTATTGAGTAAAGGGAAAGTATCATGTGATGACTGATGTCAGAAATAAATAAATAAATTAGAAAATGGAGGTATATTTGATCTTCACCTCATAGGAACCAGCTTCAATTTTTATTCTTATAATCAAAGTTATCTATTCATTTGAGTTATATATGAAGTTACTCCTGAATGAGATATAACCAAAAGCCAGAACAAATTCATGGCTATCGAGTAGGGTCTGACTCATAGCACCCCTCCTTAGGTTTCCAAGGTGGTATCACTACAGAAGTAGATTGCCCAACCTTCCTTCCAAGGAGTGGCTGGTAGATTTGAACCACTAGCCTTCTGGTTAGCAGTCAAATGCCTTAGGCACTATGCCACCAAAGTAGCCCTTTCAAATAGTTTATTTCATTTCATTTTGCTACTATTATTATTTCATTATCCTACTATTAATGCTACTATTATTCAAATTTACTCACAATCCACCAAAGCCAGAGATGAGGAAACTGAAGATTTCTACCAACTTCTCTAGTCTGAAATTGACCAAACATGCAAGCAAGATGTGTTGATTATCACTGGTGACTGTAATGCAAAAGTTGGAAACAAAGAAGAGTTACTGGTAGTTGAAAAATATGGCTTTGGTGATAGAAATAATGCTGGAGATCATATGAGAGAATTTTTCAAGACCAACGACTTATTCATTGCAAATACTTTTTTGAACAACACAGATGGTGGCTATACATGTGGACTTTGCCAGATGGAGTACACAGGAATCAGATTGACTACATCTGTGGAAAGAGGTGATGGAGAATCTCAATATCTTCAGCCAAAACAAGGCCAGGAGCTGATTGCGGAACAGACCATCAGTTGCTCATATGCAAGTTCAAATTGAAGCTAAAGATAATTAAAACAAGTCCAAGACAGCTAAAATATGACCTTGAAAATATTCCTCCTGAATTAGAGATCATTTAAAGAATAGATTTGATGCATTGAACACCCATGACCAAAAACCAGAGGAATCATGGAATGACATCAAGAACATCATCCATGAAGAAAGCAAAAGGTCATTAAAAAGACAGGAAAGGAAGAAAGACCAAAATGGATGTCAGAAGATACTCTGAAACTTGTCCTTGATTGGAAAGTACTTAAAGCAAATGGAAGAAATGAGAAGATAGAAGAGCTGAACAGAAGATTTCAAAGAACAGCTCGAGAAGACAAAGTCAATTACTATAATGAAATGTGCAAAGGCCTGGAGTTAGAAAACCAAAAGGGAAGAACCCACTGGTATTTCTCAAGCTGCAAGAACTGAAGAAAAAAAAAACAAGGCCCAAGTTGCAATATTGAAAGATTCTATGGGAAAAATATTGAATGATGCAAGAAACATCAAGAGAAGATGGAAGGAATACACAGAGTCACTGTACCAAAAAGAAATGGTCAACATTAATCCATGTCAGGAGGTAGCATATGATCAAGAACCAATGGTATTGAAGGAAGAAATCGAGCTGCACTGAAGGAATTGACAAAGAACAAAGTTCCAGGAATTGATGGAATACCCACTGAGATATTTCAACAGAAGGATACCACATTGGAGGGACTCACTTGTCTATGCCAATATTTTGGAAGACCTGGCCAACTGACTGGAACAGATCCATATTTGTACCCATTCCAAAGAAAGGTTATCCCACAGAATGTGGAAATTATTGAACAATATCATTAATACCACACTCAAGTAAAATCTTACTCAAGAAAATTAAAAAAAAAATGGTTACAGCAGTGTATTGACAGAGAACTTCCAGGAATGCAATCTTGATTCAGAAGAGAATGTGAAACGAGGGATATTATTGCTGATGTTAGATGGATCTTGGCTCAAAGCAAAGAATACCAGAAAAATGTTTACTTGTGCCTTATTGCCTATGCAAAAGCATTTGATTGTGTGGATCATAACAATAATTGTTAGCACTGAGTGCTTTAGGCACTATACTATCAGAGCTCCAGATCTTATCAATTCATAAATAGTCTATAAATATTCATTTTTTTTTTTTTTTGAGTGAACATAAGTTTTTATTTCTTTTTGGTATATACCTGGGAAAGAGTTGGTTTATTATATGCTAAATCTATGTTTAACTTTATATAAAACTGCCAAATTGTTTTCCAAGGTAGCCAAAATTTTGCACTCCTACCAGTAACATATGAGTTCCATTTGCTTCATGCCCTCTTCATGAGTTGGTATTCTCAGTTTTTGTTTTGTTTTGTTGTTTGTTAGTTTAATCTTCCTAATAGGTCTGACTTAATGGCAGTGAGTTTTTTGTTTTGTTTTGTTTTTTTTAGTTTAATAAGTATCTAAGGGAGCTCTAGTGGAGTAGTGCCTAAGGCGCATGACTGCTAACCAGGAGGCTGGCAGTTCAAAGCCACCAGCCACTCCTCAAAAGAAAGACTGGGCAATCTACTTCTGTAGAGCTACCACCTCAGAAACCCAATGAGGGAGGGGTCGCTACGTGTCTGGACCAACTAGATGGCAGTGAGTTGGTTTTTGTTTTGTTTTGTTTTGTTTTAAGAATAGGTATGTAAAGAACTCTGGTAGCATTGTCATTAAGGCACAGGGCTGCTAACTAAAAGGTAGATGGTTCAAACCCACCAGGTTCTCCAGGAGAAGAAGATGAGGCATAAAAAAAAAATTCCATAAGGATTTGCAAGCTTGGAAACCCAGTGAGGTCACTATGAGTTGGAAGTGACTCAATGGCAGTAAATTTGATTTTTGGTTAATTGGAAAGTGTAAAGAAATGTACATTTTCCTAATAACTAATGCTGTGGAATTTATTTTAGTGTGCTTTTTTAAAATGTACATTTATTTGGTTAAATGTCTGTTCAAATACTCTGCACATTATTTGTTATTTTTTTAAATTGTTAGTGATGTTTAAGAGTTCTATGTGGAATCTGTAAATATAAATATAGTGATATATAAAGATACTTTTTCAGAAATATTTTTTTCTCACTTTTTGTGGGTTTCCTTTTCATTCTATTGGCAATGTCTTTAAAAGAACAGAAGGTTTTCATTCTTGATTAATTTATCAATTAAACTATTTTGTTGATCAAAGAACCCCTTCCTTACTCCAAAATCAAGATTTTTCCTGTATTTTCTTCCAAATGTTTTATATACAGTTTTATGATTTACTTTTATGTCTATAATTTCTTTTATGTTAAAATTTGCAAATTTTTATATTAAAAAGACATATGAAGAGGTTTTTTTTTTTTTTTTTTTTTTTAAATACAATCCTTCCAGCTCTTTTGCATCTGTCCTTTCTGTTCTTTTCCCACCACTGTATTATTTTTATTGCTGCAGATTTACAGATAATCAGGTGATGTAAGTCATCTCATATGTCTTTTTCAAAATTGTTTTGGTTATTGTCTTAGCTACCTAGTGCATATATGATAGAATTTCCACAAGTAGATGGTTTTAAAAAGTAGTGTGTTTTTCTCACAGTACTGGAGGCTAAAAGTCCAAAACACCATCTCTACCTTGTTGATGTCTTCTGAAAGCCTCTCTCTTAAGTTCTGGTATCTGTCAGCGATCCCTTGTGATCCTTTTTGTCCCCCATTTGTGTCTGTTTCTATTTCTGTTCAGTTCTTTTTATAACT
>NW_006921604.1:16634602-16646137 GCF_000298275.1 Orycteropus afer afer
TTTCAAAATAATTAATAGTAGACTGAAAATGGTGCAAACATTCTTGTGTGCTTTAGTTGGGATTGCATCTTTCTTTTCTACCACCGAGAGATGAGTCTTTGGATTTTAGCTCTCGCTGGCATGGGAGCTCTGGTGGTATAGTGCCTAAGGCATTTGACTCAGTTCAAACTTACCAGCCACTCCCTGGAAGGAAGGTGGGCAATCTACTTCCATAGTGATACCTCCGCGGAAACCCAAGGAGGGTTTCTATGAGTCAGGACGGACTTGATGGCACTGTTTTTGTTTTTTTTGGTTTGTTTTGTTTTGGTAGCCAGTGGGAATTTAAACCAGGAATGATGATTGACATTGGAAAGAGAGGAGGTGGTAAAAATTCATGGAGTAAACTTTGATGAAAATATAATAATAAATCTAAAAAAAAAAAAAACCCCGCAAAACATGATTTATAAGATGTTATCTTCATCAAGAAGAAGAAAACTGTGTTTTCCATTGTCAGGCATGGAGATGCAAACCATCAAAGAATATCAACAAGTTCAAAGTGGCCCAGTTTATAGTAGAACAAACAAAGAAATAAACAAACCTACCAAAGCACTCATTCTCTAAGAAACAGTGGGGGAAATAGCCTGATGAGGAAAAATAAGTGGGATCATTATCATGTGAGAAAGCACTTCAGAGCCTATGTCTGCTGCAAATTCAAGTGAGGTATTCTCTGATTCAATTTAAACCCCAAACCAAACTTAACTCACTGCCAATGAGTTGATTCCAACTCATAGCTACTAAGGCTGTAAATCTTTATGGAAGCAGATCAGCCCATCTTTATTCCACAGAGTGGCTGGTGGGTTTGAATCACTGACTTTCTGGTTAGCAGCCTTATCCACTCTATCACCAGAGCTCCTTGATTCAGTTTAAGATTGTATATATTTTATAGTTAGCTGGTGAATGTTTATAACACAGTTAATCTTTCCTCACTATTTTTTCTTCTCAATGATCCAAATCTAACTATTTTAATGTTGTCAGTTGATATCAAGTAGATTTTGACTCATGATGCTCCCATGTGTGCAGAGTACAAGTGTTCCATATGATTTTTAGGGCTACGAGCTTTCAGAAGCAGAATGCCAGGCTTGTCTTCTGAGGTGCTTCTGGGTGGATTTAAACTGCCAACCTTTCAACTAGCAGTTGAGCACGTAGCTCTTTACTCCACCCAGGGATCAATTAACTATTTTAACTATAGCATTTTCAAGCAAAGTAAATGCTAGACTTTTGGCAAATCAATTAACCTCTCTGTGACTTTACTTCCACATCTGTGAAATGGGAAATATAATTGTTTATCATATAGTGTTTCTGTTACCAAAACCCAGAGAGTATTGACTTGACTTTTTCTCCTGTCTAAGACTGACCTGCTAGGCTCTGGGCAATCAGAAGTCATAATCTTATAGTTTCTCAGGCATACTTGAGGGTCCTTTGAGGTTGATTTTCTTTGTGGTTTTACTGAGAGGATTGTTGTTGTTGTTGTTTTGTGCCATCGAGTCAGACCCGACTCTTGGCGACTTCTCCTTGGGTATCCGAGGCAGTATCACTATGGAGATAGATTGCCCAAACTTCAATTCTTTGAGATCATTAAGAAGCATAATCTCCACACTTTTCCCCTGCCCAATTTGTGCACTCAGCCCCCAACATGACTATGGTACATGTAAGAGTGAATCTGAAAGTAATCCTAGATCAAAACCATAATTGGGAATGAGTGGGAGGATCACAGGTGTTTGCAGGTAACTTCCCTTTTTTTCAATTGCCAAGAATGGAGAAGGTTGGCTTAAGAAAGGTTTTCCTTTGGATACCTACTTTCTTCACTGCTGAGTTACTTCTCTCTCCTCAGATTCCTGACTAAACATTATACACTTTTCTCATCAAGTCACCCAGACTGACCAGTTCATCCCCTTATGTAAATAAACCCTCAACAGAAGATTTCCCATCTCCCTTCACTCCTGGATAATCTGAGTACACCAGATTTCAATCCAGGAGGTACCAATACTTGTCTTTGTTTGATGATGGAGTCTCTAGAATAGCCAACAGACTCTAACCCAGTGAACTTGGGTAACTCTGAATGTTTGATTATCAGTTAAATTTTCCAAGCAGTAAGAGATATGGATCTGCTACTTCCCTTACTCATTGACCTTTTAAGAAAACATACCATTAGAATTAAAAAAAAAAAAAAAAAAAAAACCTAAGTGTTTTCTTTTAGAGGCAATAAATACTTCTGATACTTTTGGAGAAATAAACACCCATTATTGGGGTGAGGTACTTTGGCTTGTTAACTCTCTGGAGGCCTGGTGATGTCATATGAGACACCTACAAACCTAAACTCTTGTAGCACCTCTTCCATTTAAAGTCTACTTATTTAACACCTGTCTTCCTCTGATTTAGGATAGGAGAGTCAGTTTTCACAGCCACATTATCATCAGGTATGATCACACGTGAGCATATTAAAAAGTGTTACCTAAGTAACACATTATTATTGTAGAAACCAATGTTAGATTGCATTTATATTTCATCAAATATAAGATGCCATTTTTGTATAAAATGCATCATCATTACATGTGTGAATTATTAAGACACAAGAGCAACAATTCTGCCATTAACTCTGACAAAGTCTGATTTTAAGACACATCTCAACAGCAAATATGTTAAAGTGTGAAAAATACTCATCTTGGAGCCTATGGAAGATGACAATAAGAAAATACACATTAACCCAATGGGCTAAAATCAAAGAAGACTTAAAAGACAATATAAACATTTCCTAAAATGTAACAAAAATAATTTTTGCAACACAATATAACATAAATTTAGTAAGAATATTTCAATTGAGGACATTGCTCTTTTATCTTTTCTGTCTGGGGCGGGCTAACTTATTTGTATAGAATATTATTTTAATATTTTTCTAACTTAAATCCCTTTGTCTTAACTATTCTTCCTAATTTAAGCTTAGCTTTGGATTGAAAGGGAGCTCTGATGGCATAGTGCCTAAGGCACCTGACTGCTAACCAGAAAGCTGGCGGTTCAAACTCACCAACCACTCCTCGGAAGGAAGGTTGGGCAATCTATTTCCATAGAGATACTGCCTCGGAAACCCAAAGAGGGGTTGCTATAAGTCAGATACAACTCTACGGTAGTGGGTTTGTTTTATTTTTTTGGTTTGGATCGAAAAACTTGAAACCTTATAAACTTTTTTTTTTTTTTTTTTCAGTAAAAAAAAGAGATGTGTGAAATGTGTGTATTTTTTAGGGAGTCAAAGAATATATAAGGCCACAATTAAGTTATAGTTGCTTTGTGTGCCTGCCCATTTAATGAGCTTATATATTTAGAAGAAGCCTTTATGATAGTGCAGTCTTTACTGTCTAATTCTATGGTTCACATACAATCTGTGTGCTGCACTAAATATTTCGTATATACTGAAGAATGACTCTATTATGTTATTACTGAAATAGTCTTAAGGCAGAGACAAGAATCAGAAGCATTGATTTTAAAAGTTTAATAAAATTGACAGAAACAAAAATGCAAGTGTATGCCTATGGACTAATTAAAGAATATTAAGTCTTTGAAATTTTCAAGATGGTTTTTAATGGGTAATGTCTTTCCACTAGGATCATTCTTTTTCTCAACAAATAACCTTTGAAGTATGAATGGATGTTTTGTTTTACTTTTTTCTGTGTTGTAAAATAAGCTATTTACATCTCTACTGAGATTATTACTTATCTTTAAGGGAGGAAACAAACAATCCTTTCTAGGTTTTTGAAAGGATTAAACACAGAGTGAACTATTTTTACCCTCAGGGGTTAATGTTAGCTGAGTGTTTGGATCATAGGTATATGAACTAAGGAATCTGAGCCCACCTTCTAATTTACCACAGACTTTGAAATATATGCGTTGACCTACATGCCCAAGCTCAGCAGACCAGCATTTAAGTAAGAACACAGGAATGGCACAGAGAAACAAAGCTGGGACACCTGTCCGAGTCAGTGTTGACCTATCATCCTTAACCAATTTTTCAGTGATCTCTGACCCAGATTTCCACAGTTCCACAGAGATTTATATTTTTCATCCAACGAATCCTACACCTGCATTCAATTAATGAAACAAAACTCAACTTTGTTATCTGATAAACTGAGTTCCTAAAGTCAGGGAGAGAATTATTTTATTATCGTATTGACAAATTGTCCTATTAACAACTGGCTACTAGAAAACTCAATTAAAATATTGACTGAGAAACTTGAATATATTTGGATAAGTAGAATTGACAAATAGTGAATTAAAAGTACATATATATATAATGAACAGGAGCTCTGGTGGTGTAGTTTCTAAAACATTTGACTGCTAACCAGAAGGCTGGAGGGGATAGATAGATAGACAGATAGATAGATATATGAAATTAGCAGAAACCAGAACAAAACCAGAAATTTTTATCAATAATAAAAATGGTAAATTATAACAGAGCATATGGAACTTCTCAGTATTTGGTTTCGTTTTATTTCATGCTGATATACTTCTTAGTAACTACTTGAATATCAATGCTGTATTTTATTTTTACTAACATGTATTTCTAAACATTACACTACCAGTGCTTCCTTACTAATAGATTTGATAAACTATCTTGTAAAATATTTAATATGTAGACTGAAAAATTTGTATCTTTGAACTTATAGTCATAAAAATATGATTGATTTGTTTGCTTACTTACTAAAGCAATTATTTACACATTGACAATATTGAGATAGAATCACTGGTCAAAGGGATTTAATATTAACAAGCATTTTGATGTTAGGAATCAAAAGACTTGACTTTTGGCAGAACAAAACTTTTACTTTTCTTTTAGCTACCTGATGATTTCTTGGTATTTACTTCTGCACTCTGAACATTTCTTTTAATAGTAGTTAAGGTAAGTAAATAAGGTAAGTAAAGAATATAAGCTCTATGTTGTTGTTATGTGCCCTCAAGTCGTACCCGACTCATAGAGACCCCTCCTTGGGTTTCCGAGGCAGTATCACTACAGAAGTATATTGCCCCATCTTCCTTTCGAGGAGTGGCTGGTGGGTTTGAACCGCCAGCCTTCTGGTTAGCAGTCAAGTGCCTTAGGCACTACGCTACTCTATAAAGATGACGTTATACTTAAAATGTTTAAGAATCATTTAACTGAGACTCAAAGTACACTTTAAGACAGAATAATCAAAGAAACCATCCTTGAATGGTAAATGATGAAATCTCTAAAAACTATGCTGCTTCTGTTTAATAACATTTAATAACATTAAAGATTCCTAAAAAACTGGTATACATTGTTTGGAGAACAAGGGAAATTAATTTCACCTATTCACTGATCTATTATAATTGAAAGTTCCTTGGAAATATATAATTTTATTGTATAAAATACAATAAAGAAGATAAGATAGTTATTTTGGCTTGTACCAAAAGATTCATAAAGGTGACAACATGCTATCTTTTCTATAAATAGTCCGATGATTGCAGAAAGCACACATTTGTCTGTATGCTCCTGATCTTTGTCTTTCACTTAAGTGACAGATTCTTCCTCTTGAAAGATGCCATCAGTAAATTCTGAAGTGGGATTATTCATAACGAAGTGAAAGAACAATTCAAAAAAGGAAAAAGAAAAAAGAATATTAGAAAAACTGTATACTATTCAGTTTCTGAATGACTCTGTTTCACCATTAAGATTAAATAAGACAAAAATAAATTGTGAAGAAGAAAGCTCAGAAACCATAAAGGTATGAAAACCTAATCCATATTACAAATTAAGAATCTCAAATAAGAACAATTTAAATTGATAGTATTCAGAAAGCTTCTACATAACTTCTCTTCCCTGGTTATTTTAATAACTTCCTTGATCTCCTTCTGTTTCTGAAGACCCTTAAATGATGACCTAAACAAATATTTAGACATTAGATAATTGATTTAAATTTTTTTTTTTTTTAGAATATATTGACAAGATAGAATAGGAATCTTCTTTTTTTGACTCCTATTTCAAACCTTCCCCTTTAGCCAGGTTAGTTTCCTAATTGATGTCTAAGCATTGCCTGGACTTTTGCTGATGGATGAAGTTTCTCTCTATGAATGTCTTCACCACTTCAACATACATCTAACTACCACCTGTTTTTGAGACTATTTTATTTCTATCACTTCCATGAAACCATTCTTTTTCTCTCTTCTGTGAGGCTGGCTGTCACTCGTGACAACTATTGCAGCAATTGAAACCTATATAACTCTTCTTAAATCCATGCAATTATGCTGCCCAAGGAATGACTGAAATTACATCAGCAAAGAGAAGATAAGAATACCTGAAAAAGTATGTAATTTTTTTTCTTTTTTAAGACTTGGGATAAAAGTGGGAGATTCTATCATTTAAAAGGGTTTCTTTAATCTCATTAGAGAATATGGGATCCTGGAGAGGTCCAGGCTAAGTGGCTAAACTGAACCAAAGTTGGCATGGTTACCACAAACAGAAGTTAACCTGGAGTGTTAATTAAAATGTATCACTTGCAAGGATATTTGGCAATGGCAAGTTGATCAGAGGAGTCTCTAAGTGATGCAAATACTGTATTTTCCCACAAAGAACATGCACCTATAAATATTAGCATATCAAATTTACAAAAATACCTCTCGAGAGGGGAGGGAGTGGCTGGCAAACAAACATAGGAGGAATATGCTGTTTGCATAAATATACAGTAGTTAATATGTTTGGCTGCTACCTGAAATGTTGGTGATTTAAGTCTACACAGAGGCACCTCAGAAGAAATACTTGACAATCTACTTCTGAAAAATCAGTCATTAAAAACCCTATGGAAGACAATTCTACTCTGATAAACATGGGGTTGTCATGAGTCAGAATTGACTGATTGACCACTTTTTTTTTTATCAGTCGAGAATTCTCTAGGGCTAATATGGTCCTAGCTGATGTAAAGAATGCCCCTCCCCAAATAAGAATAAAATAAAAGTTTGAGGCTTGATGCCCAGATTTGATTCATCTTGGTGGGAAGTTATTACTTCTTGTCCAATTAAAAACCTTGAATCTGTTTAGTTCCCTGTTGTTGTTGTTGTTTGCCGTCGAGTCGGCCCCGAGTCATAGCGACCCCTCCTTGGGTTTTTGAGGCAGTATCACTACGGAAGTAGGATTGGCCAACCTTCCTTCCAAGGAGTGGCTGGTGGGTTTGAACTGCCAGACTTCTGGTGAGCAGTAAAGTGCCTTAGGCACTATGCTACCAGAAGTTCCCTAGAACCTCTTAATTGAAAAGCAGATCAGGTACACTTGAAGAATAAGTTTACAATAACATTGTAAAAATATAGTTTAAATCCACTTCCTACCCTTTTTCCAGAAGACTTGTGGGTATGTTTCAAACATTTTGGAATGGGAAATGTTCAGATATATCTGAAATATTTGAATATGAGCCCAAAATGAACATTACTGTCTGGAGATCCAGAATTTCTATTTTCCACTGATTTCAGTACAGACTTATGGGAGTGTTGGGGTCCGTCCTCAGTGAGGCAAAAGCTTCCAGATAAGTTTGTGCCAAGAGACCAAAAAATTGACCCAGAGTCAGTCTCAGTCATCAAAGTTTCTTCCAGGGAGCTTACGGAAAAGCAGCACTGTATTCAGTAGCAGCTGGCTGGTCAGGTTTCAAGTCCACAACCCTCTCCGGTTTCCCTCGGGTTTATATACCATAAGATAAACAACAAAAGGGAGTCTTCCCAGGGTGAGTGGTCTGATTCTGAGTTACCTGGTTCCAAGTGGCCACAAGTGATAACAGTGTCCTGAGGTTGGTGGTCAGGCAGTACATATAATTTCTTCATAAGAGGCTGCCATTCATTAACTAAGGAATGTTGCTCTTGATGGGGGGGAAAGGGAGAGAATGGGAATGACTTAGCATTTTATTTTTAAGATGGAATTTGCTTTCAAGATGGAACCCAGGGTCCATTTTGGGGTGTTTGAAACCCTATAATACACAAGGAGTCAGATGAAGAATGTTTGGCCAAAGTCAATCATAAAGGTTGGCCCTAGTTCCTGAATATAGGTTTGTAATGAACTTTCTTCAAACCAAAACCAAAATTAGTGCCTTCCTTCCAGTAAATCCCATCCCATAGCGACCCCCCATTGGGTTTCTGAGGCAGTAAATCTTTAGGGACCTAAACTTCTTGGTTAGAGTCAAATGTCTTAGGCACTATGCCACCATTGATCCTTAGTAAAATCCTCACCTTGCCTCCATGGCCTGTGGAATGAGAACCAATTAAAGTAGAAAGTGTCAAGTTAAATCTTTTCAAATCACCTTTTCTTATGTTACAGTACATTAGAAAATACTATATACCCTGGAATTTTGTAATTTTGGGCTAAAATCATAGACTTAGATGGAAGGACGGCAATTTCTCTCACACTGATTTTTAACTAGGTTGTTTGGAAGAAATAATAGGTGGATCTTATATAATAACAGGGATGCTTACTAAAGTTTAAGTTTCTAGTGCCTAAGGCATTTGACTGCTAACCAGAAGGCTAGAGGTTCAAACCCACCAGATACTCCTCAGAAGAAAGGTTGGGCAGTCTACTTCTGTAATGATACTGTCTTGGAAATCCAAGGAGGGGTCACTATGAGTCACATCCAACTCTAAGACAGTGGGTTTTCTTCAAGATATAGAAGCTCTTGTGATATAGCACCTAAGGCATTTCTCTGCTAACAAGAAGGCTTGTGATTCAAATGCACCAGACACCACTCAGAGGGAAGTGTGGGCAATCTACTTCCATAGTGATACCCAAGGAGGGGTTGCTATGAATCCAGTCAACTCAATGGCAGTGAGTTTTATTCAAGATATAGTCTACCTCAACCCCTCCTTTTTTATTTTTTTGAGAAAATCAATTCAAACTCTGAGCTATCATTCTACCAATTGGTTCTTATATATTCCATCAAACATAGAACATCAGAAAAAAATTTCTTTTACATGTTATAAAGTTATACATCTTTGCTGTGTTTACTATCAAGTGCTGGGGAGCAAGGATGTCTCCTTGAGGACTAAGGTGTACTTGACACAAGCTATGATATTTCCAATCGCCTCAATGCATGTGAGAGCTGGACAATGAATAAGGAAGGCTGAAGAAGAGTTGATGCTTTTGAGTTGTGGTGCTGATGAAGAATGCTGAAAGTGCCAAGGACTGATAAAAGAACTACCAGAACTGTCCTGGAGGAAGTGCAGCCAAAATGCTTCTTGGAAGCAAGAATGGCCAGATTTCATCTCACCTACTTTGGTCATGTTGTCAGAAGGGGCCATTCCCTGAAGAAGGATGCTTGGTAAGGTTGAGGGTCGACGAAAGAGGAGAAGGCCTTCAAAGAAATGGATTGGCATGATGGCTGTGACAATGGGCTCAAGTATACCAGGGATCATGGAGCTGGTGCGGGAATAGGCGGTGTTTTGTTCTGCTGTGCAAGGGGTTGCTGTAAGTCAGAAACGACTCATTGACACCTAACAACAACAACAACAACAACACTGTATTTACTCAGAACTAAGTTAATTCTCCAGCTCTGTATTATAATTAAATCTTTAAACATTATGATCATCTTACTTCCTCAATAATATAACACTGGACAAGACTGATTGCAAGATGGTAGAATAGGGAGAAAGACTGCACAGACCCTCTTCAACAAAGAAAAGGGAAACCAAATAACACAGACACAGAAGACAATCCTGGACCCCTGAGCCTTAAAGGGAAGGATATAGAAGTGGGCTAAACCCCAACTAGCAGAAGAATTTGCATGAAAATACCAGAAAAGGAGACATACAGAGCTGCAGTCTGGCAGTGATCCTGATGGTACAGACAGCTTGGAGATTCCTGAGTGGCGGTAGCACCTAAGAATTAACCTAAAAATCAGTCCTGCTAACTAGAGATTGCACAGAGGACTGCTCTGGCTAGCTATGGAATAAAAGGGGAAGCAGTGGTGAAGAGGAAGATGGGCTGAGCTGTGGACTTTTGCCAGTCTGGAGGAAGCTGCCATTTTGAATGTTTACAAGCAGCTTGACCATTTTGGATATTTAAAGAGACAGCTCTCTACCGGATTCCAGGGGCTTAAGAACATGTTCTGCTTGCCAGTAACCCTAAGGACACTCTGGACTTGCATGACTGAAAAGGTGCGACATTCCTCTTGTTACTCTTATACCCCACACCTGTTTGGTCAATGGAGGTGCCATCTCCCACTCCCACCCACCTTCTGGGCCTGCAGGAACTCCATCCCAGTCTGTGTGCTCGGATGAAGCCTGGGTGCCCTTCCCTGTCCTCCACTGATTGTTTTCTCTTTTTTTCTTTTCTTTTGTCTAGTGTTTAGTTTGCTTGTATTTGTCTGTTTTAAAACTACTATTATTAATAATACTTTTGTCCCTTTAATTATTACTCTTTATTCTTGCCCTCCCAGGTCCTAGTTTACAGCTTTTTGTTCTTTTCCTTTTTCCTAGTTACATTTTTTTTCCCCTTTTTTCTCATGCTTAACCCATTCCTTGTTTTTCTTTTTGCATTTTTCCCATTTTTTTCTTCATTATTTTCATTCTCTTTTTTCCCTTAGTACTCTATCCCCACATACTGCAAGTTTTCTCATTTTTTTCTTCTTCTTTTTCACTTTTTTCTTTTCTTGGGTTACTGTTCATGTGTGATTACATGATGTATTTTTCATCAATGTGCTTTTAGTTTCTGATGGTTATTCAATTGTAAATTTGTCCGAGTGGGAGACAGCAACAGTCCCCATAAGATACAACTACACAAACACCTCCTGCAACGTCATTTACTGAGCGAGAGCAGCCACCTCCTTCTCAAACAAAAGGCCAATGATAAAAAACCACCAAGAAAACCTGAATCACCCTTTGCCGCTCTTCACAAAGAGTTAACAGAGATCTAAACACAACACAACGTTGTCTCAGAGAAAACAGACCTTCACAGTCCACACAAAGAAGCAGGATAAAGTGGTAGAAACAAGGGAACAGGATACAGACCCAGAACACATCCTTGAGGAAGAAGCCGCATTGGAACTGTCTGACAAGGAATTCAAAATAATTACATTTAGGTATCTTCAAAGCATTGAGAGACAGACCAAAGAAAACACAGAAAAAAACTTAGAAGAATTTTGGAAGAAAATATAAGAACAAAATGACAAAATAAATGAAATATTAGAAATGATTCTAAATCTACAGACAAATATCCAGAAGATTAATATTAATTGTCAGAAATAGATAACACATTGAAAGGGCATAAGAGTAGAATTGATGCAATGGAAGACAGAATTAATGAGATTGAAGACAAATAACTGAATAATTCTTTGGAAAGGGATCAATCAGAAATAAATCAAAACAAAATGAAGAAAGCCTTAGACTCATGTGGGATACAATCAAAATGAATAACCTATGTGTCATTGGAATTCCAGAACAGGAAGAGAAAAACAAAACCACTGAGAAAATTGGCCAAGATTTTCTGGAGGATAACTTCCCTGATATGAAGAAAGAGGAGAATAT
>NW_006921604.1:16648105-16650781 GCF_000298275.1 Orycteropus afer afer
CAAAGGAAAAGAGGAAGAGAATACAAATAACACAAATAAGAAACAAAATGGGTGACATCACAACAGAACCAACTGAAATAAAAAGGATAATATCAAGATACTATGAAGAACTGTACTCCAACAAATTTGAAAATCTGGAAGAAATGGACACACTTCTAGAAACACAGCACTTACCTAACACAGACTGATATGAAAAAGTTGAACAGGTCCATCACAAAAGAAGAAATTGAACAGGTTATCAAGAAATTATCAGTTAAAAAAAGTCCTGACCCAGATGGTTTCACTGGAGAATTCTACCAAATATTCAGAGAAGAACTCATACCAATCCTACCCAAACTATTCCAAAACATAGAAAAGGATAGAATCCTCCCTAACTCATTTTATGAAGCAAGTACAACCTTGTTACCAAAACCAGGCAAAGACATCACTCTAAAGGAAAACTACAAACCAGTATCCCCCATGAATAAAGATGCAAAAATCTTCAACAAAGTCTTAGCCAAGAGACTCTAACAACATATCAAGGAAATCATTCATTATGACCAAGTGGGGTTCATATCAGGTGTGCAAGGATGGTTCAACATTAGAAAAACAATCAATGTCATCCACCACATACATAAAACAAAGGAGAAGAACCACATGATCATATCAATTGATGCAGAAAAGGCATTTGATAAAATCCAACACCCATTTCTGATCAAAACACTCAGCAAAATAGGAATACAAGGGACATTCCTCAATATAACAAAGGACATCTATGCAAATATTTGATGCACATATACAATGAAGAAATATAATAATCACAGTCCTCATTTCTACAACTGGTCACATGGTCATAGCTGATATTCAGAACTACTTTCTTCCACTACCCATTCTGTATTTCCCTTTCCCTCAGCTTATATATATAGAGAGAGAGAGAAAGAGAAATTTATCGTAGGAAAATGGCTCACACAGTTATAGAGGCTGGCAAGTCCCAAGTTCTTGGATCAAATGTCAAGCTGGAGGCTTTTCCCAACTCACATAGCTGCAGGGGCTGAGGTGCTCAAGGTTGCCAGGCAGTATACTGGCTGTTGACTCCATCGAATGATGAATCCAAGATCTCCAAGTCAAATGATGGATTGTTCACTCACAGACAGTTATAGACAGAATCCTGATCCACAGAAGAGTATGTCTTTTCCCAGGATGTCCATAAATATACTGGAAGCAGGCCACACCCCTAGGGAAACTCCCTTTCAATGGATTGGCTGCTCAAAATATATATCTAATCCCATCATTGGAACAATGCACATCACAAATGCTTAAACCACATATTGTGGTCCAGCCAAGTTGACACACAGCTCCAACTATCACAGTCCACTCCTTGTCACCTTGGCAGTTGTACACATCTTCTTAACCACATATAATCTCTAAATAAGGACAATTACAAAGTCATATTTGCACCTAACATAATACTCTAACACACATACAACTGAAACCTAATTTCATTTCACAGTTCATAACAGAAGGAAACAAAAATATTCGATACACATATACAATGAAGAAATATAATAATCACAGTCCTCATTTCTACAACTGGTCACATGGTCATAGCTGATATTCAGAACTACTTTCTTCCACCACCCATTCTGTATTTCCCTTTCCCTCAGCAAGAACCTCAGCTGTTTGTGGTTCTTTGCCTGGTGGGGTGACCAAAACCTTCGTTCCTAAAGGGTCTGGGCCATTAGTAGTCATATCAGAATTGGGTTGCTGTAATTTTCCATTGACTTTAATCACAGGGCATGGTAGTACAAAGAGACATCCTAAGGAATCTCCTCTACTCCAGACATATTCTTCTTTACCTCCATTATGTAATGTCAATCCAATTTCCCCTTGGTAATCTGGATCTATCATACCAGATAGTACAGCAATGCCCTTCTTTGTCTGTTGATCCAGAGGCATGAGGAAGCCAAAATGGCCAGGCAGCATTCTTAACTTCCAGTTCAATGCAATCAATATTGTGTCTCCGGGTGGGAGTGTTCCTCCCTTTGGGACTAAGATCTCCAGACCCACAGAGCATAGGGTAGCAGAGACAGGAAGCAAACATTTTTTGAGTGGGTAACTAAGGTAATAGTAAGTGGTACCACTCCTGTTTCCTCTCTTCGGTTCCTGGACCCATGAATCCCGACTATTGGAGAAACAGAACCATATATTGGACACTGGTTTAGAGCATATACAGCCTCCTGGAGAGCATTGCCCCAACCCTTCCAGGTATGGCCACCTAGCTGGCACTGTAATTGTGTTTTCAGTAGCCCATTCCATCATTCTATCAAGCCAGCTTCTTCAGGATGTTGGGAAACATGCTGTTGTTGTTAGGTGTCGACAAGTCGTTTCTGACTCATAACGACCCCATGCACAGCAGAACAAAACACTGCCCAATCCCGTGCCAGCTTCATGATCCCTGCTATACTTGAGCCCATCATTGCAGCTACCACGTCAATCCAATTCATTGAAGGCCTCCCTGTCTTCCGTCAACCCTCCACCTTACCAAGCATGACATACTTCTCCAGGGAATAGTCCCTTCTGACAACATGACCAAAGTAGATGAGACAAAGTCTGGCCATTCTTGCTTCCAAGGAGCATTCTGGCTGCACTTCCTCCAGGACAGATCTGTTAGTTCTTTTAGCAGTCCATGGCACTTTC
>NW_006921604.1:16651166-16651669 GCF_000298275.1 Orycteropus afer afer
ATTTGCTCAGCATACAGATTGAATAAGTGTGGAGAAAGGATACAACCCTGATGCACTCCCTTCTTGATTTTAAACCATGCAGTATCCCCTTGTTCTGTTAGAACGACAGCCTCCTGGTCATGGTACAGGTTCCTCATGAATACAATCAAGTGTTCGGGAATTCCCATTCTTCTCAATGTTATCCATTGAGATCCACACAATCAAATGCCTTTGTATAGTCAATAAAACACAAGTAAACATCTTTCTGGTATTCTTTGCCTTGAGCCAAGATCCATCTGAAAGCAGCTATGATGTCCCTTGTTCCACGTCCTCTTCTGAATCCAGCTTGCACCTCTGGAAGTTCTCTGTCAATATACTGCTGAAAAAGTTTTTGAATTATCTTCAGTAAGATCTTACTTGTGTGCAATATTAATGCTATTGTTCTATAATTTCCACATTCTGTGGTATCACCTTTCTTTGGAATGGGTACAAATATGGATCTCTTATAGTCAGTTGGCCAGGTA
>NW_006921604.1:16652341-16656517 GCF_000298275.1 Orycteropus afer afer
AAAAAAAAAAAAAAAAACACTGTCCTTTCGATGATGGAAGTGGTCCAATGTAATCAACCTGCCACCAGGTTGCTGGCTGATTATCCCAAGGAATGGTTCCATATTGCAGAATCAGTGTTGGTCTCTGCTGCTGGCAGATTGGGTACTCAGCATTGGAAGTAACCAAATCAGCTTTGGTAAGTGGGAGTCCATGTTGCTGAAACCATGCATAATCTCCATCCTTGCCACCATGGCCACTTTGTTCATGACCCCTTTGAGCAAAGACAGGAGTATCTGGGGAAAAAGGATGGCTAGTTTCCACTGAATGTGTCATCCTATCCACCTGATTGTTAAAGTCCTCTTCTGCCGAGCTTATCTTTAGGTGAGCATTCCCATGAGACACAAATATCTTTACTCTTTTGGCCAATTCAGAGAGATCTCTCCACATACCTCTTCCCCATACATCCTTGTCACCAATTTTCCAGTCATGCTCCTTCCAAGTCCCAAACCATCCAGCCAAGCCATTAGCCACAGCCCATGAATCTGTATATAATTGCACATCTGGCCATTTATTGTTCCATGCAAATTGAACAGCCATATGCATGACTCAAAGTTCTGCCCATTGGGAGGATCTCCATTCACCACTGTCCTTCAAGGAAGTCCCAGACCAGGGCTGCAGTGCTGCTGCTGTCCGCTTTTGAGTGATGCCTGCATATCATGCAGAACCATCTGTAAAACAAGCATGGTTTTCTCTTCCTCAGTCAACTGATCATAGGAAACTCCCCATAAGGCCATAAGTGCAGACTGGAAGATGGAAGGTAGTGTGACTGAAGTGGAGACCATAGGCATTGGGCCACTTCCTTATGCAGCTTACTTGTGCCTTCAGGTCCTGCTCAAGCTCGATCTCTGATATACCACTTCCATTTAATGATGGAGTGCTGCTGTACACATCCAACTTTATGACTTTGTGGATAAGACAATACCAAGTTCATAATGGGCAGCTCAGGCCTCATGGTGACTTGGTGGCCCATGGTTAGGTGTTCAGTCTCTACTAAAGCCCAATAAGAATTTAAAGGCTGTTTCTCAAAAGGAGAGTAGTTGTCTGCAGAGGATGGCAGGACTTTGCTCCAAAATCCCAAGGGTCTTCATTGTGATTCACCAATAGAGACCTGCCAAAGACTCCAAACAACATCTCTATCTACTACAGACATTTCAAGCACCATTGGATCAGCCAGACCATATTGCCCAAGTGGCAGAGCAGCCTGCATGGCAGCCTGAACCTGTTGCAGAGCCTTCTGTTCTTCTGGGCCCCACCCAAAACTACAGCTTTCTGAGTCACTTGATAAATAGGCCACAGCAACACACCCAAATGAAGGATATGTTGCCTCCAAAATCTAAAGAGGCCCACCAGACATTGTGCCTCCTTTTTTGTTGTGGGGGAAGCCAGATACAATATATTATCCTTCACTTTAGTAGGAATATCTTGACATACCCAACACCATTGGGCCCCTAGAAATTACACTGAGGTGGAAGCTGCCTGAATTTTTGTTGGGTTAATTTCCCAACCTCTAGCATGCATATATCTCACCAATAAGTCTAGAGTCATCAATATTTCTTCCTTACTAGGTCCAATCAGTATAGTGTCATCAATATAATGGACCATTGTGATGTCTTGTGGAAGGGAAAGGTGATCAAGATTCCTACAGACTAAATTATGACATAGTGCTAGGGAATTGATACACCCCTGAGGAAGCACTGTGAAAGTATACTGTTGGCCTTAACAGCTAAAGGCAAAATGCTTCTGATGGTCCTTTGAAATTGGTATCAAGAAAAAGGCATGGGCCATATCAATAGATGCATACCAAGTACCAGGGGATGTACTAATTTGTTCAAGCAATGAAACCACATTAGGAAGAGCAGCTGCAATTGGAGTGACCACCTGATTAAGTTTACAATAATCTACTGTTATTCTCCAAGATTTATGCACAGGCCAGATAGGTGGATTAAATAGTGATGTGATGGGAATCACAACCCCTTGATCTTTCAAGTACTTGATGGTGACAGTATTCTCTGCAACCCCTCCAAGGATACGGTATTACTTCTGATTTACTATTTTTGTAGGTAGAGGCAGTTCTAATGGCTTCCCCTTGGCTTTTCCTACCATAATGGACCTTACTCCACATGTCAGGGACCCAATGTGGGAATTCTGCCAATTGCTCAGTGTAGCTATTCCTATTATGCATTCTGAAACTGGGGAAATCACTACAGGATGGGTTCAGGAACCCACTGGACCCACTCTGAGATGCACCTTAGCTAAGATGCCATCAATAACTTGACCTCCATATGTCCCCACTCTGACTGGTGGGCCACAATGATTCTTTGGGTCTCCTGGAATTAGCGTCAGTTCAGAGCCAGTGTTCACTAGTCCCCAAAAAGTCTGATTATTTCTTTTTCCCCAGTGAACAGTTGTTCTTGTAAAAGGCCTCAGATCCCTTTGGGGAAGGCTGGGAGAAAGATTGACATTATGTATTTTTTGCAATGGGGTGGGGTCCTTCCTCAAAGGGACCTGGCCTCCCCTTCATTCAAGTGGTTGTGGGTCTGTAAACTGACTCAAGTCTGGGAATTGATTGAGAGGCCATGACTCTGTATCTGGTGATTCAATCTAGGCTGCTGTTCATGTGACCTAGAATTCTTCTGTCTATACAGATGAAGTAAATATTTATTAGGTTTGCCATCAATTTCACTACTAGGAACACCATGAGCAGGTAGCCAATGCCATAATTCCACACAAGTCAGAATATTCTGACTACTTTTCCAACTCTGTTGTCCATTATGATAACCATGCCCACCTTGCCTTTGTTGATTAACTGCTGCCATTTGGTCCCTACTACCATGGGGTCCAATCAGCCCCAACATAGCTAAGTGTCATAGTTAAATTAAGACAGTTCCCACTGTCAAATCCAGTTTACATAAAATAGTAATCACAGTGGTCTTCAAGGATGCTGGAGCTCCCTCCACAGATATATTCCTCACTATACTGGTGAAAGGCATGTCTTCTGGACTCTCCACTTCTGGCTCTAAGGGTTTAGTCTGATAAATCCATTCTAAAAGATCAGTTTCCCTAAGCCTCTGGATACCTTCTTCTACATTAAACCAAGGTAGGTCTGGTACTTCAACTTGACTTAAGGTAGGCCACCGCATAATCCATGCTTCAGTAAGCCAAGCAAATAAACTATTAGATCCTTTCCTAACCTCTCAAGCTGAAACATTGAATGAAGAATTCATACTTGGTGAACCTAAATCAATAAACTCAGACTGATCCAATGATACATTCCTTGCACCATTATCCCACACTCTCAGTAGCCATTCCCATACATATTCTCCAGGTTTCTGTCTATACATATTAGCAAAATCAAGTAGGTCAGCAAAGTCTTCCATGGCCTCTGCCTCAGGCAATGACCCAGCAGGAACAGTTGGGTTAATCCTATCAAACTGAGGCAGAGGGGATAATGGTTTTACAGTAATCTCTTCAGATGAGGAGGATTCAATAGAATTTACCGGCTCCATATCCCAATCTTTATGACTATCTGCTTATATGTGCCCATTCCAGGTTTCAGGATCCCATTTTTTTTCCAATCAATGCCCTCATTTTAATGTCAGACACCATTCTGGGTTGGCAATTTAATTGGTGTTGTAATTCAGCCACCCTTACAATAAGACTCTGGGTTTGGTTTTCGGCAATATCAGCTCTGTTACTAGAAGAGGTAAGGCTTTCTTTCAGAGCACAACTGGAAACATTGAAGTCTTTTATGCAGCACTTAAGCCATGACTCACCAGCCCTGAACTCATCTCACTCTTTCACCACTTGGTCTAGTGTAAGTAGGACCAACCAACCAGCTTCCTTATACTCCTTATGCTGACAAAATGGCAGAAAAGCATCAAATATGCTATCACCCAAAGCCTCACTTCTCAAAAGTACTTGATCTATTGGTGGTGCTATTTTGCATATTAATGTTGCCACCACATGCCACAGATTAGCAGGGCCCTCTTTACTAACAGAGGCATGGTCATCAGTGCCTTTAGGATTAATCAGATTGGAGAACCAATTTACAAAGCCCATCCTAATGATTTTGTCTCTCTAGAACCACTCTTGGTACCAAATGTGTTAGACTGGTTCTTTGTTGTTGTTGTTGTTAT
>NW_006921604.1:16656617-16671946 GCF_000298275.1 Orycteropus afer afer
ATACTTATATAGCCTGACAAGTCCCAAGTTCCTGGATCAAACATCAAGCTGGAGGTTTTTCCTGACTCACACAGCTGCAGGAGCTGAGGAGCTCAAGGTTGTCAGGCAGTGTACTGGCTGTTGACTCCAACGAATGACGAATCCAAGATCTTCAGGACGAATGGGGGATTGTTCACTCACAGACAAATTACCAACCCAGAATGGTGTCTGAAGTTAAAGTGAGGGCATTAATTGGGAAAAAATGGGATCCTGGACAATCCAATCCTCTAATGGTGGATTGTAGGCAGAATCCTGATCCACAGAAGAGCATCTGTTTTCCAAGGATGTCAATAAATATACTGGAAGAAGGCCACACCCCTAGGGAAACTCCCTTTCAATGGATTGACTGCTTAAAATATATACATCTTATCCCATCATTGAAACAACCCACATCACAATTGCTTAAACCAAACAGAATTGTGGTCCAGCCAAGTTGACACACAGCTCCAACTATCACATCTCCTATCCACCAAATATTTTGGAGGATCTTGCAAATTCCCATTTTTGGAAAGAAGTGGTAAAACAAGACTGAGCCAAACAGGTTCTGACAGCAAAAGTAAATTGCATGAGAAGATGGCTAACATTCTTAGAATTGGTACTGCTAATTCTTATCACCCATAAGGCATTACAGGAGTTTTTCTGTAACCATTTGATTGAGAAAGAGAAAGAGAAAGAAAAATAACATATTTATAGATAGATATTTTATTTGAAAGATTAGAGGTGGATAAGAAGCAGATTATTGCAGTATTTAAGCCATATTTAAGGCAGTTATGAAGGGCAATGAGAAAGGAAAATCTTTCCCTGTTGGCAATTTTGAGGAGTACATCTGGTAATCTACTTTTCCCAAGAAGGAGAGGTTCAGATGTATAGCATTTGAATAAGATTGGAATACTGGTAACAAGCAAGTTTAGCATTCTCATTTAGGTGGATGGACATCTCAAAATGGGTCCAGTGTGATGATATTTTATTTCCCATGAATCCTTATTAAATGGTTCCTTATGTAAAAGAGATTCAAAGTGATGATGGACAAGATATTGTTTTGTGGAAATTAGGTTTGTTTTTTTTTCCCCCCCAAACAAAAAACTTTTCAATACTGACTTATAGGCTCATAGACAAATGGCCACAATGGCAAGGATAGAGAGCATACATGGGCTTAACAATATGGAGAAAATAATGAAATTGTCAAGAATTTCATTTACTTTTATCCACAATCATTAACTATGGAAGCAGCAGTCAAGAAATAAAATGAAGTGTTTAATTGGACAAAAGACTTCTGCAAAGTATTGAAAAGTAAAGATGCCACTTTGGAGTCTAAGGTGCACCTGACCCAAGCCATTGTATTTTAAATTGCCTCATATGCATGTGAAAGTGGGACAATGAATAAGGAAGACTGAAGAAGTACTGATACATTTGAATTATGGTGTTGGAGAAGAATATTGAATATACCATGGACTGCCAGAAAAATGAACAAATCTGTCTTGCTAAAGACCTCTCTAAAGTGCTGAAGAGCAAAGATGTTTCCTCAAAGACTAAGGTGTGCCTGACTCAAGCCATGGTATTTTCAATAGCCTCATATATATGTGAGAGCTGGACAATGAATAAGGAAGCCGAAGAAGAGTTGATGCTTTTGAGTTGTGGTGTTGGCCAAGAATACTGAAACTACCATGGACTGACAAAAGAATGAACAGATCTGTCCCTGAAGAATTGCACTGGAATGCTCCTTGGAAGCAAGAATGGCCAGACTTTGTCTTACCTACTTTGGTCATGTTGTCAGAAGGGACCATTCCCTGGAGAAAGCTATCATGCTAGGTAAAGTGGAGGGTCAATGAAAAAGCAGAAGGTGGATTGACACAGTGGTTGCAATGATGGACTCAGGTATAGCAGAGAGTATGAAGCTGGCATTCAACTGGGTCATGCTTCCTTCTATTATACATAGGATCGCTATGAGTTGGAGATGACTTGATAGCATCCAATAACAACAACATCTTAAGTATAGCCAGAAACTTCCTTAGAAGTGAAGATGGTGAGACTTAGTCTCACATACTTTGGACATGTTATCAAGTGGGACCAGTCCCAGGAGAAGGACATCATCCTTGATAAAGTACAAGGCTAGTGAAAAAGAGGAGAACCTTCAATGAGATAGTTTGCCACAGTGGCTGAAAAAATGGTATCAAACATAGCAATGATTGTGAGGATGGCTCAGGACTGGCCAGTTTTCATTCTATTTTACATGGGGTTACTATGAGTCAGAACCAACTCAACATCACCTACAGCAGCAAAGACTGATTTGGTTACTGTTACTGCTGAGTGACCTGCCTACCAACAACAAAGGGAGTCATACCCTTCAGCCAACCACCTTTTATAGATGAGCAACAATTCATCTCCTAAAAATAGACATTTATTCTGGATGTTATAGTTCTATCAGGAAAAAAAAAAAAAAAAAAAAAACCTAAGAATGACTCAATAGCTTAGTACTACAGTGCATACTCAGCATTACTTTTGACCAAGGGGCATACAGTGCAAAATAAGTGAGACATTTCACTGACAGGGAGTCACTGACATCACCGTCTATCTATCCCCTTGATGAAAGTCCCTACAAAATGCTGTAAAGGTCCACTAAATGTTTAGGTGCATTTCTAATTAGATAAAAATTAATGCCACTAAAATTGAAATCATTAAGGGTGCAGACACATTTGGAATACAGGTTTTGCCATCAGGTAAAATCTTAACAGCTGAGGCTGTGGCTAAGGGTAAAGGGAACATATGACAGTATGTGAATAAACCAAGCAAAAATCACTACCATTGAAGTTGATTCTGACTCATAGTGACCCTATAGGACAGAGTAGAACTTCCCCATAGGGTTTCCAAGGCTGTAAATATTTACAAAAGCAGTTTGCCTCATCTTTTCTGCAGAGTTGTACATTTGCATACACCTGTGAAACCAGTATCACTATCAAGATAGTGAAAGTAATACTCATCATAAAAAGTTTCCTTTGTTCTCTACTTCTCCACAGCCCTCTCTGGCCCTGTCCTCTAGGCAACCATGGGTAAGCTTTCTACCTCTATACATTAGTTTTCATTTTCTTAAAATTCATATAAATGAAATCATAAAGTATAGCACAGGGCAAGTTGGCTGCAAAGGACCTCTTTCAAGTGCTGAGGAGCAAAGATGTCTCCTTGAGGACTAAGGTACACCTGACACAAGCCACCTCATATTCATGCAAAAGCTGGACAATGAATAAAGAAGACCAAAGAGGAAGTGATGCTTTTGAGATGTGGTGCTGGAGAAGAATATTGAAAGTACGATGGACTGCTAAAAGAACTAACAAACCTGTCCTGGAGGAAGTGCAGCCGAAATGCTCCTTGGAAACTAGAATGACTAGACTTCGTCTCTCCTACTTTTGTCACATTGTCAAAAGGGACTATTCCCTGGAGAAGGATGCTTGGTAAGGTGGAGGATTGATGAAGGAGGGGAAGCCCTTCAATGAGATGGATTGACACAGTGGCTGCAGTGATGGGCTCAAGTATAGCAGGGATCGTGGAGCTGGTGCAGGACCGGTCGGTGTTTTGTTCTGCTGTGCATGGGGTTGCTATGAGTTGGAGATGACTGGACGGCACCTAAATCATAAAGTAAGAACTTTATTTTCTAATTTTTTCACCTCATATAACTTGAAATTCATCCATCATTTTTGTTTGTATCATTACTTCATTAAAAGTTATGAGAAACTCAGAGCATTCTAGGCTTTTGCTTTCCTGACATAATTTATATAGACTTGCACTCTGTGTGCTGTGTTCGGTATTCACATGCACTTGTGTATGTATGCACACATATGCATACTGATTTTTATTGTAGGATTAAAAGGGGAAAAATTATGCTTCACAAGGACAACTCTTTGCTGAATTTTCCTTGTTGAGTTATTATTTTTCTCAGTAAACATGAAATATGAAACAGAAGTTTATTTGAATAGCTATCAAACAAAACAGCATGATCACTCTATTATTATTTTTTGCTTTAATTATATACATTAACATATTTTCTGAGAAAAATACCTAACACTTCACTAAAATTGGCTCTTACTGTTTCTGAGGATAATCACTAATGCAATATAGATGAAATATTTTTATAAGATGTTAAAAATAAATATTTTCTTGGGAAATTCATTTTTCCACAAGTCAAACAGTAGTTTATATAAGATAACTTGCATTTATTTATAGAATGTGAAAGAAAAAAAGTGCAAAACCAAATATGTGAGCCACGACAATTTGCAAATAAAAGATTGTGTGCATCTGTGTGTACATGTTTACATATGTGAAAGTAACTAAATATATGTATGTGTGTGTGCATGTGTGTATTCTCATATAGCTACAGATTCAGATCTATATTTGTAGAAATAAATGATATATAACATATATAAACATCAATGTTTAAAATAAATCCTTTGTAGCATTTATAATGACTACATAAAATACATTATCTATACCCCCAAAACGATATCCACTGCCTTTGAGTCTATTCTGACTAATAGCCACTGTATAGGACAGAATAGAACTTTCCTATAGGGATTTCAAGGCTGTAAAACTTCAAGGTAGCTGGCTGCCTCAACTTCCTTCTGTGGAGTGACTGAGGGTCCAAATTGCCTTCTTTTTGCTAGCAGCCAAATGCTTCAACCACTGCACCATCTGAGCTTCTTATTGTCTGTACAGGCAAATTAAAACATAATTACAGTAAATACAATTAAACTAAATATTAATCTATTGATTTATTAAGTATCAAGATACGGTTTTTTGATACTTTGCAAGTTTGGCTCCCATTAATCATATATTTTGTTAAAAATTGTAAGCATAATTGACCCAAAAAATTTCCCTGTAAATGATGACTTAGAACTAGTGTACTTTTTAATTTTTAAATAATACTTAGAAAATCATACACATTGAAATATAAGATGACACAAACGGTGATTAAATATAACTCACTTTGACAAAGAGAAAATATTGCAAGTGAACAAGAAACTGACACCTAACTTGTTAGTTTGAAATGAACTATTCATAGAGAATTTTTGCAAGAGATCATTTCCAGGTTAGAGTTTGCTTACTTGTACTTTAGAAATATTTTCATTATAAATTTACTCCTATTTTTTAAAAAAAACACATTCTCTGAGCTTCATCATATCCTTTCCTTAAACTTTAATTTTTTTATCCACTAAAATAATGTGTCATATTTACTGTAGATTTTCAATTATTAGATATTTTATTAATAGAAATAGTTTTTTTGCTTTCTTTAACCATCATGTTCCGGTTTAGTAAACAAAATCACCCTTTTTCCAAATTTTTCAAAATTTGATTTTTTTCAAAATCAATCAACATCTCCTGACTTATAAAATACTACACACATTTTATTTAATGTTATGCAACTATAGCCCTTTGTGCATGGAATCAATGAAATAAATTTCTATTCAAGTATGTAGGAAACTTCAGCAGATGTACAGCTGAGATTATTATGGAAAAGAAAGTAGGAATGAAACAACTGACTGTTCTTTTTGAATTAGAGCTTAAATTCTAAAGCACTTGGGTTGTAGAAGGCTAGTCTACAGTGCGAGTCTATTCCTTTTTGAGTTTTGTCATAAGTCAGACACCATTTGAGTTCTGTATGTTATTTCATCAATGCTTGCTGGCCATTAAACCAACAATGTGGCTATGCTTAGACAAGTCCAGGGTAAGCCCGGGGTGGGGGGCGGATTTTGTCCTCAGAAACAGTGTGATTGAAGTGATTAAAAGAAGATTAACTAGCATACAGAAAAGTGCTCACAGGATGAACTAGGGCACATGCCTGTGCCTTTACTTTGGTGGTGTCGTGCCTAAGGCACTTGAATGCTAACCAGAAGGTTGGCTGCTCAAACCCACCAGGCCCTCCTTGGAAGGAAGGTGGGGCAATCTATTTCAATAGAGATACCACTATGAATTGGAGACAACTCGAGGGCACATCATAACAACAACAACAACCAATCAGAGGCATGGTATCTGATTTAAGTTAAAGGGTGGGGTCCTTGTATTGTCTTGCAAGCACCTTGTGGCTGTGACTTAGGGCTGAATAATCATGAGTTATACCACATGTAGCCAGGTAATCGAAACGCTACAAACAATTCTATAACCTTTTTAACCCACTATTTGTAAGTAACTCCATCATGGTCCTTTCTCTGCTTCTGTAACCTTACTTATAACAGTGGTGAATTGACTGGCCACCAGTCATGATCTTGTAGTGATTTCCTTTTTGCTCTGTCTTTGGTCTCTGTACTGTGTATATGTTGATGGTTTCCCTCATCTGGGATGTTCATCTTTTATTTATCTCTGTCCTGATTAAAATTTAGTAAAAGTGTCTCTAAATAACATGTTTGAATCTGTGTTCCTTTTCCCTTAGCATACTTTCTAAGTTTTTAATGCCATTGCCTTCCATAACTCTTAGCTGTCTTTAGGAAAAAGCATAATCCTGTCATGGCATATAAAACTCTTCATAAAGAGTTTTATGCCTTTTTCTCCAACTCATTGTCAACATTCTCTTCTGTTGTATTCATTGCTCTAGCTATAGTTGAACACTTCAAGTTTCTGGAACATTTAATGTGTCTATCCTTTTGCTGGAACTCTGGTAGCATAGTGCCTAAGGCACTTTATTGCTAACCAGAAGGATGGTGGTTCAAACCCACCAGCCACTCCTCAGAAGGAAGGTTGGGCAATCTACTTCCATAGTAATACTGCCTCAAAAACCCAAGGAGGGGTCGCTGTGAGTCAGGTCTAATTTGACAGCACATAACAATAGCAACATCCCTTTGCTAAGAATATTCTCTCAAACCCTGTGCCCTTTTCATTCCACTATTTTGCTGACCTTCCAAATCATCTTCTCCTCTTAGGGTGAAAATAATTTCCTAATTGTGTGTTTTACATAGGTTTAATTCATTCTGGCTTTAACTGGCTACTATGCCAATTTTCAGTGTAGAAATATGGACCACACTTACCATGTGATAGAATGGACCTAGCAGCTGGAACATTTTCCTCCCTTGACCTCCATCTAAATCATCAGAGAACTGTCATTCCCAGACCTGGCAGATTTTCAGTGCCCTAGCAAGAAAGAACAGACACAAATGATGAAAAAAATATGTTTCTCTCTATATCAACATGCAGCTCATTATGGTAAGCTATACTCTAGAATCAAATTAACTTTATTTACAATGTTTAGAAAGTTTTTTTTCCCCTAAATTATTGAGTTAAATATTTCCTACTTCTAATAAAAGCTCAATTTCTCAATGGAAAAATGCAGTAGAATTTTTATCCTGACCAATGTCTACAATCTAAACTTCTTTTCCTTCTACTTTTATTTATTTCTCTTTAAAGTATAACTTCTCAGGTCAATCCATAACAGAATTTTTCCCCAGCTCTTTTTGGTTGTGCTGGTGTATTAAAATCTTTCAGAAGTCACATTCCCCACACTTCAGTGACTTCCTTGGGATCGTGTCTCTTCTACCAGCAAAGCTGAGTGGTTGTTTTCCCCTCACTTGCCAAAGTATTCATTTTTTACATAAAGTTGTCTCAACCTTCCTCTTTCTGTTCATTAAATTTTCTCCACAGGAAACACCACTTGCCCTGGTCTTATTGTTGCTTAATTTCAATATTACAGTTGCAGTTTTCCCACTGTTTCAGTCAAAAACTGATGCACACCTTAGAGACATTGAACTCCTCTGCAAAAGACCTCAGGGCTCATCAAATCTCCTTTGGAGGAGGAGATGTAATCCCAGCTGTGAAAAGTGCAAAGTATGAAGTGCAGCATTAGCAAGACCTCCCACTCTCCCCCCGACTACAATTCAGCTGATTCTGACTTATAGTGACCCTATGGGTCTGGGCTGACTCGACGGCACATAACAACAACAACAACAACAATAGGATACAGTATAACTACCCTATTGGGTTTCTAAAGTGATGTAATCTTTATGGGAGCAGTCTGCCACATCTTTCACTGTGGAGCCGCTGGGTTCGAATGGCCAACCTCTTGGTTAGCAGCAGAGTATGTAACCACTGCACCAGGGCTCCACCAAGTGAAAAAAAGCATAGATTTTAAACTCCAAGCTTACAGCCAATTCCTTGTGAAGAAGAGGAAGAAATAAATAATTAATATGGCCATTGTTTGTTATTCAAGTGTTTTCTAACTAAACACTTTTGTTGTGCTTAGCTTTTACTTTGTTATTGCGGTCCTCAGATGAGCAGTGTATCTACTTGGATATTGGTTTGGAATTTTCCCTTCAGTTTCTCAGGCACTCAGGCATATGTATCTTTCATTGAGATCATCCACTCTATAGATAAAGCGAGGACAATAGCAAGATCCAAAGCAGACCTTCTAGCTTTCTTTCCCAAAATCCATGGATGTTGAGGAAGATTATTGTTGTTACTGTTTGTTTATCTATTTTTCTATCTATCATCTATCTATCTGTCATCTATTTATTCAAGACAAGATTAGAGAAGTAGCCACACCAAATTTCTATCATTCTCTGAACATACTCTCTTTCAGCTCCAAGTCTTGGCACTTTCTAATCTCTTCCTGGGCTTGGCCTATCTCTCTGCATTTGGCTATTTCTAACCATTCATTCTTCTTACCTTATTGGATACCACCTCAAGGAAAATCTTCAAAATCTCCTATTGCTGGGTGCCTCTTCTGTGTGAGGCACCTAGTTATTTCTATGCCATGGCTCTTACTGAATTGCATTTCAATAATTGTAATGAAATTGTAGTTTCATGTTTAATTGTCAATCTCACTGTGAGATCTTAAATCGTTTAGGCATGTTTATTTATTTATTTTTTTGATCTTTGTATTTCTGTCATACACATACACACACGTTCATATTTCATGTTCAATATATATTTGATGAATTAAAGTGCACAATATACATTTGATAAAATTTTGTTTCTCTTCCTCATTTTTTACTTAGTAATAAAGATGTGGAAATGAAAGATCTTTTCCAATGATGTTTTAACAGGAATGATAAGAAAAGTCTATTCAAGTTTATAATTCTTATCAAATGCAATAGAACCAAACATTTTGACATCTAATAATTGAATTAGATAGCTCATCCACTAATGATTTAGGAAGAGTATCTTGGAATAATAGATAAAAGAAATGATGGAAAATTAAGAAGCATATTTTTTTAGCCTCATGATGTATGTGTGTATGTATATGTGTGTGTGAGAGAGATAGAGCTACACATACACCAACACACACATACATATGCAAGAAAATAGTCCATTTTATGAAGTAAATTTCAAACACTCAGCTACTTAGGGTTGACAGTTTAAACAGTGGCTCTGTGGGAGAAAGACCAGGCAATCTGTTCCTATAAAACTACAGCCTAGAAAACCCTATTGCACAATTCTGCTCTGTCATGTGGGGTAGCTACGATTGGAAAATGAACTTGACATCATCTAGCAATGACGACAAAGCAATTAATACAAAATGTAAGGAGTCTTTCAGTAGAGAAGGAAGCAGTTTCTGATTAGGTTAAGTGAGATTTTCATATAATAATTTTAAATAATGCTACTAATCCACCAGCCACTCCTTGGAAGGAAGAGGGGTAATCTACTTCCGTAGTGATACTGCCTTGGAAACCCAAGGAGGGGTCACTATGAGTTGGGGCTGACTCGACGGCACATAACAAAAACAACAACTAACATCTTAATGACTATATTCAAAAATAATCCAGAAAAGAATAAATATACAATATTACTATTAAATATTACAGTAAAAAGGACCAAACACAAAGTATAACTCTTAATTTTATAGTTGATATTCATATATAATATTAGTCAAAATCTATATAAAATAATTATAACCAATGCATTATTCAATAAAGATGAAAGTATAAGAATTTTTAAGGATCTGCAATTTTAAAATAAGGGCCTATAACTTCATAAAACTTAATTATTTCAATAAATATTTAAAATAAACTGTCTTGAATGACATTTGGGTTTAAAATATTTCTATTTTAATCTGTAACAATTTTGTACACAAAATAAAACCTTAAAAACTAATTTTGCTTTAATGCAGTTAACTCTTACAGTTTTTTATTTTGCTTATGCTTAAAATAAATCACTAACATCTGTAGGTTGCATTAAAATTTATCTTTATTTAAACAACAATACTGTTAATATTTAAACAGATACAATCAATATACTTGTTTCTCAATTATTTTTTATCATTTAAATAATGATCTAACATAATTGTTAAGCACTATTAACATTTGTGTGTATTTCCCCACATTTATTAGTGATTCTTCTGGCATAACTTAATAGTGATATATGGATACATTTACCATTTCTCAAAATTTCCACTTTGCTACACAGTAAGCACATACCTAAATGATCACTGTTGTGGTATTATTTTTTAACATGAAATCTAGTGAAATAATTTGCAGCTATAAAGCATGATTTACTTCTATTATATATGAGACCATTTCCCATAATATTCCTCAAGGCAAATTTAAGATTATATTAATTTTTAAAGTGATTTTAACCCTAATTAAAAATTCAAACCAACATTGCCTTTAAGTTGAATTCCAGCTCATAGCAACCCTATGGGACAGAAGAGAACTCCCCTATAGAGTTTCTAAGGCTGTAAATTTTTATGGAAACATTGTCTCATCTTTCTCCCATGGAGTGGCTGGTGGCTTTGAATCGCCAACCGCCAACCTTTCAATTGACAGTCCAATGCTTAACCATTGTGCAAGTAGGGGTCCTACATGAACTTTAGCATCCAACAAAACTTTCTCTCTCACACACACACATACACAATCATTTGCATCTGTTCTTTCCCATCAAAGTGTTTCGTATTTGAGACGTGCACAAGGGTTTATGAAAAGGAAAGGAAGTGAATTAGTTAGGAATAGGATAATTCTATTATACAGAAACTCCTCAGAAGGAAGGTTGAGCAATCTACTTCCGTAGTGATACTGCCTCGGAAACCCAAGGAGGGGTCGGTATGAATTGAGGCCGACTGGATGGCACACAACAACAACAACAATAACATTATACAGAACAATATACAAAAAGTAGTGTTTTTTTTTTTTTTAATATCATATTTAGTTTTGTTCACAGATAAAAGTTAAAAACCAAAAGTATCAGGTTAATTGTGCAAGATTTATTATTTAAAGCAAGTACATTTTAAAATGTAAGAAACACAAATGGGAAAAGTATAATTACATAGTCACAGATTCCAAATGAAACAGTTTTCCAGAGATTACCTAGTTTGTTTCTCTAATACTTTATAGATAACTACATGATTAGTCCTTTATTTGCTTTAAAAGCAATTATTTGGAGAGCATATCTGATGTCTAGCAGTGTATTTATGTTCAACATTCATTTAAGAACTTATATTGCATCTTTGAACACTTGCATTATCACTTAGTTTCCTTTATCCAGTAAGAACAATTCAATATTCTGGTTGTTATTTCTACAATGAACTGCTTCAATATCCACCCCCTCCCCACTAACTTACTATAAGTTCTAATTAACATCACTCTTCAAGAGATTGTAAGTCATACATGATATTCTGATAATTGTGTGACCAGTATTGAATAGAGTAGAAATTTGACTCAACAATTAGAAGACATTTTCCCCATGTATACATCTTTGACCCACCCTCAGTGTGCTAATTCCAAACCAATAATTTGGTCAACAAGTACTACAGGTTTCTGTTCTTACATGTTTGACTATTATGATCATTGAAGAAGACATTTTAGAAAACCTGTGACTTGATACTTTTCACATATCAACACTCTTAAACTCATGGTTTTAATTAATTTGGGTCAGAAGATGGAAGGAGAAAATGCAAAGGTGATGATGGAGAAGTAATGGTGTAAGTGAGTTAAGGCGCCAAGGGAATGAATGCTAAGCATCCTTATATGAACAAGGCTGATGAAATCCTGTGCTATTTAAGCCCAGCAGCACGTTCTGCATTGTCTGTCCATTCAAACAGACAAGTAGCCTAATAGGTAAAAAGTACAGAAATCTACATTTCCCACTCACCAAAGACTTAGTTTCCAAAAAACAGTAGTGATCCATCTGACTAATTTTTAATTATACCTCTGTTCATTTGCCATAGTCTGTGTATTTCTGAATTGTTGTTGTTAAGAGCTGTTGAGTTGGCTCCAATTCACAGCCACCCTATGTACACTAGAATGAAACACCACTTGGTCCAGCACCATCCTCACAATCCTTGCTGTGCTTGAGCCCATCGTTGCAGTCACTGTGTCAGTCCATCTTTTTGAAAATCTTCCCCTTCTTCAATGACCCTTTACGTTACCAAACATGACATCCTTCCCCAGGGAATAATCTCTTCTCATAACATGACCGAAATAGGTGAGAAGAAGTCTGGCCGTTCTCTTCTAAGTAGTATTCCGGCTACACTTCTTCCAGGACAGGTTTGTTTGTTAGATATTGTGGCATAGTGGCTAAGGCATTTGATTGCTAACCAGAAGGCTGGTAGTTCAAAACCCACCAGCCACTCTTTGGAAGGAAGACTGGGCAATCTACTTCCCTAGAGACACTGCCTGGGAAACCCAAGGATGGCTCGCTGTAGGTCAAATCAACTAGATGGCAGTGAATTTAGTTTTTTTCATTTTTTTGGTTTAGATAGAATACTGGATATTATAAAATTATTTAATTAAATACTCAATTTTTTTTTGTTTAATCATAATGATGTCGCTGAACTGTGTAGGCACAGTTTGAGTAATACAAAAGGTATTATTATGTATAATATTTGAAAATATATTTTGTCAAATACATTTATGTACCATTGTATTCTCAAGTGACAAAGTAGTGTAATATTTTGGATTGGGAAATGACTGGTTAGAAATAAAATATTACATAAATTTTATGCGGTTTTCTTTTTGTGTGTGTGTGTGTAGAGAGAGAGAGAAAAGGAATGAGAGAAAGACAGGAAGAGAGAGAGAAAGAAAGCCAGAAAGAGAGAGAGAGATTAAAGAAGGCAAAATGCCAATTTAAGAGGCTCTCTGGAAGCACCAGTCTCCAAGATCATGCCCTCATTATCTCTCCCTTCGTCTCTCTATCTTTAGTCTCTCCTTGCTCCAGTTTATCTTTCACACTTCTGCCACAGTGCCCTTTCTAAAATGCAAATTTGATCTCGTTTCTCTCATGCTCAAGGTCTTTCAGGATAAAATAAAACTTTCTCAGCGGGCTTCCTAGGCTTCCCATCATCTGACTTCTGCCAGCCTAACCTGAGCAATTCTTGGTTATAAGCTCTCCTTCATTCATATTGGGTTTTTGTGGTTTGCTGAACACAGTTCATCCCATGCATTTGCCTGTGTTGTTGCTCTGCCTGACCCATGTCCCTGCCCTGTTAGTCAATGCATCCTTGGTGCTCCATGACACTTGCTTCATTATATTAGAATGATTTTTGTTCTGTCATCTTCAGCTTCTTCCATTAGGAGATATATTTGGTGAGGAAAAGTGCTCTGATCTCTGTATTTCTATTATCAGAGTTCAGGGCATAGTAACTGCCTTTTGATTTTTAAGAATGACTGATTGGGGGGTGGGGGGAACTTGCAAAATAAGTTCCAGACAATAAAACAAGTTGTCTAAAACTGAAAATTTCTCAGGGGAAAAAAAAAAATCAGAAAATGTACACTAGTTTTTGGCTTAATCATTATGAGCATCTTCTTCTATAATGACACCCATTTTCAACCTTGACAATGTTTCATTTGTTATCTTTGACTCTTGGAACTGTTACTTTTGAATTCCTCTTTCTTTTACAAGGCTAATTAATTTAGGAAAATGTTACCCTGTTCGTCCTTACCCATTCTCATTTCACTGATGGGTTACTATTTCTTGAATAAATTATATATTTATTTTTGGGTGTGTGGGAATTTCTTCATAACCTCACTTAGCAACACAAATGAGTAACAAAGGTGAATGTTAATGTAGGTGCAGCGGATAGGGAAGATACTGCTGGTAATAGACAGGAAGAAGCAAAGGGATTACATATCCCTTCCCTTATTCTCCTTTACCAGTATTTTTGAAAACCCTACCACAGGGAGGCCTGGAAATGATTTGAGAAATGGTGAGGAAGTGAAGGTTTGTGAAGGGGATAGGATTATATCACAGAATTATCTGGAAGGACAAGAAGTCCTTATGGCCAAGTAAAAGCCAAATGTACCAAGAAGATTGTTTCCTCACATCAGCACAGAGACTTTATATACTGGACTAAGTTTGAAGACTTCTTGTTAATGTACTACAGGAATTTTGAAAAGAATTTTCTGAGTTATCCACATAGAAGGAAGTTTCCTCTCTGGTGGATAGCCTCATAGTATTAGGAAGTCACTCCTTTTTTGTCTAAAGCATTAGCATAAAAAACAGGAGGGAGAGGGTCAATCAATCCAAAGGGTTAGTGCAGCAGGGATTTTAGGACTCACAACTTTTGTCTTATGAAACTTAAATAGTAATAAATAAATAAATAAATAACCTCTATTAGAGACTTAAAACTCTATGAAAATAAATAAAGATAAATAATTCCTGAAAATATGCTGATAAGTTAGAGGAAGGTAAGACAGAAAATAAGGATTACACATAATCTCTTTAAAGAACTTGAGTTTCACCTTTAGTTTCCTTTATAGTTTATCTAATCTACAAAAAAAGAAAAACAAATGTTGGTTTCTCCCTTCTATTTTGAGTAGATCATTTTCCCTCTCAATATCAGTAAAGTCTCAGCATGAAATAAATGAATTTGAATTTAAAATAACACTGTGGACCAGCACAGGGTCAGGTGCTGACACAATAGTGTAGGAGGAGCTGATGCTGAACTTGCTGATAATATTGTCACCTGGTGTATGTGTTGACATTGAGACTGATGAGAGGGCAGGCTTGGATATATCAAAGAGGTTGGCAATAATAAAAAGTAACAGGAGCACATAAAAGAGTTATGGAAAAGCTAAACACACGAGTGTTGTACAGTAACATAGGGCATAGGCTTCTTACTTTTTTGACCTATTAGAGTTATTGCAATGCTGATATGAGGTACCCACGCACATAGAAACATGGAACAAATTGGAGATGGCAAGGAGTTCACCTTGCTCACCTCTAAAACTCCAACTAAAGGAATAAAAAGGCTGGGGCTCAAAACTTATTAAAGATACTATATTGAAAAAGATTTGTCTTAGCCACAAAGGGAATTATCTTAAAATGGAACCGAATAGCAGGATCATAATGTTCAAGAAAATGGAAATGTACAACTTATTTTAGAA
>NW_006921604.1:16672891-16678543 GCF_000298275.1 Orycteropus afer afer
TCTGCCTCTTGCTCCTGGCCCACTGAAGCTAGAGGCTTTTCTTCACTCAGGCAGCTACTGGCTGCTGAGGCTAACAAGCCCAAGGTTGACAAATAAAATGGTGCGGTCCCAATGTTACCAAACCACACAGAAGGCCGTTCATTCAAGTCCATTGTAAGTCCCAAGGTTGGCAGAGCATGGCAGGCTGCTGAACAATGACATGGCTATATGCAGGGTCCACGCGTGCCATAAACTAGAAACTATCCCCAAGCCTTCTCCTTATATACAGGAAGCAGACCCCATCCCAAAGGCAGCTACTCAGCTGCTTGTAGTAGATCCCACCATGGAGTTGATTGTCAGTCTCACTGTGGGGAATAACTACCACCAGCTGCCCAGCCACTCAACCAGGCCCAGCCAAGTTGACATACAAATTTAACTACCACAATTTCATATCAAAACACTTAATTGGCTTCCCCTAATTACTTTTAAAGGAGCTCTAGTAGCATAATGCCTAAAGCACTTGACTGCTAACCAGAAGGCTGGTGGTTCAAACTCACCAGCCACTCCTTGGAAGGAAGATGAGCAATCTACTTCCATAGAGATACCGCATTGGAAACCCAAGGATGGGTTGTTATGAGTTGTGTCCAACTTGACAGCACATAACAAACAACAATTACTTTTAAATACTAATATTAGTTCATAAATTTTATATGTGTGTGTGTGTGTGTGTGTGTTGTCATGTGCCATCGAGTCATCTCTGACTCACAGAGACCCCTCCTTGGGTTTCCAAGACAGTATCACTATGGAAGTAGATTGCCCCATCTTCCTTCTGAGGAGTGGCTGTGGGTTTGAACCCTCGTCAACCTTCCGGTTAGCAGTCAAGTGCCTAAGGCACTATGCCACCAGCTATATTTTACAATTTCTGCAAGTTTGTAAATTGGAGGAACTCTATTAAGATAATGAAACTGCAATGGAGACTTTTTTTTTCCTTTTATCTATTAAAAGAAAAAGAAGAAAAAAGTGACTGTAATAAATGTAGAATTTTTATTTGATGCTTTAAAATAGCCAGGGGTTATGAAGAATTTTTGTTATTCTGCTGTCAAAGACAGATTTTTCTGTTTACCTCCTGTATTTCCAAGCATATGGGCTTCCCTGGTAGAATGGTTAGAATCAAATACTTTAAATATATACAGAATATCATTGTCATGCTTCTATGAGGTCAAGGTCTTTTAAAGTTACAATCACAGCAACAAGAAAAACAATAGTAACAAAAAAATATTTAATTCCCAATTTCTCTTGTATCAGTCAGTCCCTTTCTGATTGCACCAGTTACATTAAACCTTAGTACTTCATGACTAGATTATTAAAATCATCAAATTGATCTTTGATGTACTTATTTTTAGATTATCGTCAAGTATCACCTTCACCATATTACTGTTTGTCCCATGTCTGATTTCTTAGCCCACCTACAGAGTAGTCCTTACACAGCTGAACCTTTTCTCCATCATCCATCTTGCTCTAAACAGAGTTTACCACTGTCAAGGTGGACAGCTCACTGCATTTGACATACTTTCACCTCTCTCCATAATTTACACTTCTGCCTGGAGCCAGTTATTAGCCACCTTTCTAAACCAAACTTGATAACCCCATCTGTGAAGCCAACTCTTTATTTCATAGTAATTTCAATGAAATCATATTAATATGGTGTTTATAATATTAATCACTTAATCATATTGTGATTAAATGTGTCACGTATATAGCTTATCTTCCAAGAAAGAGTGCAAATTGCTGAAGAGCAGAGCACATTTCTGATATACATATTATTGGCTTAGTGAGAAATGGTATAGCTTTAAAGAGCATGGATGCTAAAACCAAAACACCTGGATTTGAATCCTTAGTCTACCACTTACTGCGTCTGTGTGACAACTTACCACTAGGTTCATCAATTTTATCATCTCTAAAATAAAGACAACAATTGTATCTGTATCATGGGGTTATTGAGACAGAAAAAGATGTATGTACATAAAGTGATTAGAATCATTACTAACACAGAGCAAGCATCCCATTAGTGTCAGCTATTCTTGTTATTGGATACCACCTAGACAATATAGATTGGTCAATGAATATCTGTAAAGTGATGAAGGGAATTATTTTTTATATCATAGTGCCAAAATTGTTAATCTGTGCCTCTTTCTTTCTTCCTAGATTATTAACTTCTTGTAGGAGGGAACCAAGTACTATTATTCATTGTAGCTACAAAGCCCCACGTCTTATCTGGCTTACAGTGGATTGTGAAAAACAGTTGTCTACTTGAACTGAGCTCTGGTGGTGTAGTGCCTAAGGCATTTGACTGCTAACCAGATGGCTGGAGGTTCAAACCCACTAGGCACTCCTCAGAAGGAAGGTTAGACAATCTATTTCAGTAGAGATACTGACTCTGAAACCCAAGAAGGGGTCACTGTGAGTTGGATCCAACTCCACTACAGTGAGTTGGTTTTTTTGTTTACTTGAACTGAACTCTGTGCTATTATTTTGTTGTTGTTGTTATTAGCTGCCCTTAGTCAGGACTGACTCATGGTGTTGACCTTATATATAGTAGAACAAAATGTTGCCCAGTACTGTGTCATCCTTATAATTGCCAGCATGTTTGAGTCCATCATGCTAGCTACTGTGCCAATCCATCTCATTGAGGGTTTCCATGACCTTGCTGGCCCTCTACTTCACAAGCATGATGTCCTTCTCTAGCTCTTGATCCCTTCTGATGATGTATCCAAAACAAGTAAGATGAACAATGTTCTCTTGTGATCAATAAAATTTTTGTTGGCTCATTTTCAGAAGTAGATCTCTTGATATTTTTCCCCCATCAGTCATAGTCTGGAAGTTTCAATAAAACCTGTTCCCCATGGGTAACCCTGATGGTACTTTCTCATATTTTAAATACTACAAGGATAGCTTCTAGAATCACATAAAATTGTATTAAGAAATGTGATAATCATCAATTGTTTCCTTGACTGCAATCCCATAGACTCTGCTGGAAATCTGAAATCTTATTGACTGTGCTACTTTTATGGGAGCTCTGGTGGCATAGTGCCTAAGGCACTTGATAGTTAACCAGAAGGTTGGAGGTTCAAACCCACCAGGCACTCCTCAGAAGGAAGACTGGGCAATCTACTTCTGTAGAGATACTCCCTCAGAAACCCAAGGAAGGGTTGCTATGAGTCGGAGACGACTCAATGGCACATAACAACAACAGCATGTTACTTTTATGGTTCCTTAGTCTTTGTATTTTGATTCTTACATTGTTTGGAGAAACCTGAGGATATACTGTAATTATTGAAATCACACACATGAGAAAAGTCTAGTGTTAAGGCAGACTTTTAGAATGTTGTAGGTACATTTTGAAAGAAGAGCTTTTATTTAATAAAGCACAATATTACTATATTATGACATATTATTCTTTGCAAAAGTACAAAAGTTGTATTCCAGGACAAAAAACTTCATATTTGTAGAGAAACATGTTTATTAATATCTATAGAGCACTGAGTGTGTGTGTGTAGAAATATATATATATGTTTAAAAGAAAAATAGGTCTGGGGGACAGCTTAATCAATTGGCATAACATATTTCACAAAGATAATATTCTACATACTAGTTGGTTGAATAACATCTATGGTTTTAAAAACTTATAAGCAGCCATCTAAGTTACAGCTTTTGATCTCTACTCATAGGGAGAAAAAGCGAATTAAGGAAAGCAAAGACTCAAAGAAGAAACAAGTCCATAAGACTAGTAGCCCATATGAACCACCACCTCTTCTAACCTTAGACCAGAAGAATATGGTGTCTGCCTACCACTACCAACTGGTCTGACCAAGGATACAATAGAAGGTCCTGTATAGAATGGAAGAAAAATATAGAACAAAATTCAAAATTCTAAAAAAAGGTTAGACCTACTGGACTGAATAGAAGAATAGAAGAAACCCAAAATGACCATCCTAAGCTAACCTTTGAATGTGGAATTGATACCATATCTGCAGGTCATCTTTCAGGCAAATAATGAATTGGCCTATAAAATAAACAGTAGCACCATGAGTAATGTGCTCCCTTCAACAGTGAACTATATGGGACAAAATGGTCAGTATTTACCCCAAAAGCAAATGTGAGAAGGCAAGATGGAGAAGGGAAGCTTGATCAACAGAAAAAGAACAAATAAAATTGAAATAATGATAATACTGACACAATGTAAAAATTGCAATCAGTGGCATGGAACAATTTGTATAAAAAAATTGTTATCAGGTGCTGTGGAGTCAGTTTTTAATCATAACAACCCTAAGTACAACAAAACAAAATACTGCCCAGTCTTGCATCATTCTCACAACTTGTGCCATGCTTGAGCCCATCATTGTAGCAACTTCTGTTATAGCCAATCCATCTCATTAAAGATCTCCCCTTTTTTGCTGACTCTCTACTTTACCAAGCATGGTATCCTTCTCCCTGGATTTGTTCCCTCTGATAGCATGACCAAAGTATGAGAGATGAAGTCTCACATTCCTACTTTTAAGGAGCATTCTGGCTGTACTTCTTGCAAAACAGATTTGTTAATTCTTCTCACAGTCCATTGAACATTAAATATTCTTCTCTAGCATCATAGTTCAAATGCATGAATTCTTCTGTGGTCTTCCCTATACATTGTCCAACTATCATATGCATCTGAGTCTAATGGAAATACCATGGCTTGGGTCAGACTCACCTTAGTCTTCAAAGTGATATCTTTGCTCTTTTCTACATTTATCATTATGTTGCTTATTGGTCCAGTTGTGAGGATTTTTCTTTTCTTTATGTTGAGGTGGAAGCCATACTGAAGGTTGTAGTATTGGACCTTCATCAGTAAGTGCTTCAAGTCCTCTTCACTTTCAGCAAGCAAGGTTGTGTCATCTGCATATTGCAGGTGGTTAATGAGTCATCCTCTCATTCTGATAAAAATAAATTAAGGGAAATCTAATTTGCTGCAAAAGCTTTCACCTAAAACACAGTTTAAAATAATGGATTGATATTGGGTGGAGGAAGCTGTTTGGCCACTGGACTTGAGATGATAAAGTAGAATTATATGAATAATTTTCCTTGACTTTGTGCTCAGGTTTTGAGGTAAAAACAAGTGTTCCCCTCTACAAAGAAAACTATAAAAAACTACTTCAAGAAACCATAAGAGATCTACATAAGTGGAAGAACATCCCATGTTTGTGGATAGAAAGATTGAATATTGTGAAAATGTCAGTTCTACCCAAAGCAATCTATCCATTCAATGCAATTCCAATCCAGACCCCATCAACATTCTTTAGGGATATGGAAAAAACAATCACTAACTTTATATGGAAAGGAAAGAGACCTCAGATAAGCAAAACACTATTGAAGAAGAAAAACAAAGTACGAGGTCTCACACTGCCAGATCTCAAAACCTATTATACAGCCACAGTAGTCAAAACAACCTGGTATTGGTTTAATGACAGATACATAGACCAATAGAATAGAATTGAGAACCCAGAAATAGATCCATCGACCTATAGTCAACTAATCTTTGACAAAGGCCCAAAATCCATTAAATGGGGAATAAAATGTTTGTTTAATAAATGGTTCTGGCAAAACTGGAGATCCATTTGCAGAAAAATGAAACAAGAT
>NW_006921604.1:16680373-16716960 GCF_000298275.1 Orycteropus afer afer
CTGCCCTTCAGGTCTTGAATTGAACCCACACCTGTGGTTTCCAGCCAAACAAAAGACAGGCATATGAGTTGAATATTTACCTCAAGTAGATACTCTCCTTGGAGAGAACAATCATGGGAGAAAGAAGGGCTGCTTATGCACAGCGAGACAGTTCAGGGGGCAGGAATTCATGGAGGGATGGACACTGGGAAGAGGTAACTATGGGGAAGAAGTGGGAGGAGAGCTGTTGCATTGTGGTAAACTGTGGCCAATGTCATGAGACAAAGTATATGTAAACTGCTTTAAGGAAAGTGAATTTGCTCTGTAAAGCTTCACCCAAATCACACACACACACACACACAAAGTGTTCCCAGTACATATATGAATGCTTATTTCATTAAGTACTAAGTTGCTGGACAATTCTCAGGTAATCATGACCTAACAGTAATAATCGCAAAACAGAAATTTTCTTGACCAGCTCAATTCTATCCCTAACAATGATTACAGAATTTCCTTCCTTTCAGATGATTTTTTTAGTTAAAATTAAAATTAATTAATTCTCATGTTTCTGAAATGAATAGTAGTTCTTAACCAGGAGTCTAATTTCTTTTGATTCTTGTGCTATGAATTTATGAAGTCAGAATCAACTCAATGGAAATGGGTTTGGTGGTTTGGTTTAGCTAAAATATAATCTTTTGTTTTATGAATACTGAAATTGTATTATAAGTTTTATTCTTATTTATTTGATTTCATTTTTCTAATTGATTTCTTTCTCACATTATCATATTTGCCTAAAACAATGTTCACAATAGCTACGTAGCTTAGAATTAATTCCCTGGTCCCAGTTACAGGGGTGAAAGTCTTCTCTCCCTCTCATTAGATTGTGTTCTAAATTTTCCTTTGCATGCGTTTTATTTGTTTTTAGGAATAAATTCCTTTCTGATTTCTTTACATTCTAGATACTTCCATATAATTTATTGGAATTTTAAATAATAGATTTTTGAGGATCTTGTGCTGTCTTTAAGATTTGAAGCTTACAGGCCGCTTCGTGGTTTGAATTATTGCCTAAAACATATGAGAGTTCACCTGATCTCAGATTATTTATATTATTTTGTTGTGAAAAAGGGCAAGATGAGCTGTGAAATACAGCTTTTAATTACTAGAGAGAAAATGTAGAGTCTGTGTGTGCCTGTGTGTGTGTGTGTGTGTGTGTGTGTGAGAGAGAGAGAGAGAGAGAGAGAGAGAGAGAACAAGAGAAAGATTTTATTTTGTTCATTAAGTTTTCTAAAAAAGGTAATAGGTATGCTTAGAATTAATAAAAATTACATTTTTAAAATTATTATCATGTTCACTTTTCTTAGAGTGATTATGAGCATGATAAGAAATGTTAACTTGTAGACTGAATTATTCTATCTGATTATTAAATTAGATATTTCATGATTCATCAACTGCATCATTCTTTTGTCACAGGGACTGAATATTTTGATTTTTCATCTGGTCAATAATAGTTAACCTATCCATCACATTTTCTTATCTGCTACATGGCCAAATTTCATATGGTTATGTAACAAGAAGAGTAAGTAGAAGAACGTGTGTTTCACAACTATAAGTGGGGAAAGGGAAGGGAGATGCTTCTAAAGAACAATTGTGCCTGATGTAATAGAGGAGGTAGGCCAGCATGCTTCTATTTTTTAAGTCAGCTTTCTTTATTTCTTACCCTTTCCATTAATAAGTTATATGAAAGAAGGCAAGTTGTTTACTGTATCAATCAGATTTTTCTTTGAAGAAGGATTATAATACTTTGGAATTTAAGGTATTAGGGGGTAGATATACTACATAAGATTATTTATAGCTATTAAACCCAGGCACTCAAAGTAATTTTGAAAATGTCTCCATTCTTTAATCTTATCTGAAACTGATTGCCCCTTGATAGCACTGAATATATCAAAGAATCTAACTTTTTTTCTCTTTTTTACCTGGATTTTTCACTTTAAAAGTCTTAATCTCATTGGTCTCAATGAAGAATGCTGTTCTGTTTCAATATAACTTTTTTAAAAAATTGAAGATGAATATAATGTCAGTTTTTCCAACTCTATGCTATTAATTTTTTTTGGGAAAAAGCATAACCACATATAGTAAATGTGAAAAATATATACTAGTGAGAACAGTGGATTTTATTATTACTATTATATTATTATTATTTATTTCTTCAGTGTTCTCTCCCCTCCCCTTACACACCTGGTAACCAAAAAAGAAAGTTTCCCTCCACATATAAACCTTTCCTTGACTTTTTACAATAAAGAATAGTGGATATTTAAATAAACAGGAAGTATTCTCAAATGTGCATTCCTGGAAATAGACAATTTCATGGGTTTTTAAGTATTTATTTAACAAATACCACAAATATAAGGACTTAAATAACGAAACTGAGAATTTATAGCAAAGCAGATATAACAAGCTGAAGTTAATTCATCACAACTTTCACATAAGCCTTTGTGGGCAGTTGGCCAGGCCCAGAACATTATCTGTTTGACTCACTGAGTCATTCCAGCTAATGGAATTTAGCCCCATGTTTGTTGTTGCCATGGCGATGCAATATTCTCAGGCATGTCATGTCCACAGATCAGTAGCAGTAGCACTGCTGCAGACACACAACTGCTCTCAGCCTTTGACCATCAACAAGAATTCACTCCACAGTCAGTCTGTCAGGAAGGAAGTCAGCTATGGGACAACCAGCCTGTCCTTCTTCCTTTGTCACTGCATTTCCATTATCATTAAAATAACCTTGAATTTTCATGAATTCATTCATTCACAAACACTGTCAAAGAAGGTGTAAGAGTTCAAGAGAATCCAGAGGGTCAAAGAGAGGACTAGTTTTAAATCTGTGCCTATTGAACCTGGAAATGACATAGTCTGTTAGATATAATCTTATTCTTACCATAGCAAATCAAATCGTGCTGACTGGCACCAGTGTCCAAGGCAATTCAGCACCATGAAAGGTTACTGGGAGCAAAAGGGTTATGGTCTTTGTGGCACCACTCTGAGAAAGAGACACAGGCATGTGTGGGAATATTCTACAAAGAATACACTTCTCCCTAAAGTTGGGGGGGGTGGATCCTGCAGCCAATCTGTAAAGAGAGTAGAGATTCTATGGAGAGATATATGCAGTTTTCAAACCAAAGTTATAATTATGAGGCTTTTAAATTTGAAATGTTTGAGCAAGTTACAGGTATTGTGCAAGATGCTCTAATTTGTATATGAGAAGTGATAAAGAATAAGACAAGATGAATTTTTAGAAAAGTGTTTTTACCAGTTGGAAGTATGTTTATATTAAGTTATTTAAATTTTCATGAAGCACAAAATGTGTAAGGATATCAAATTCAAAACACTTCTGTAAAAGTTTATCTATATCGTTCAATATACCCAACCAACCAACCCACCTCACTGCTGTTGAGTCAGATCCGACTCATAGTGACCCCTCCTTGGGTTTTGAAGGCAGTAGGTATCATGATGGAAGTGGATTGCCCAACCTTCCTTCTAAGGAGTGACTGGTGGGTTTGAACCACCAGCCTTCCGGTTAGCAGTCAAATGCCTTAGGCACTAAGCCACCAGAGCTCCCTAAAAACAATACAGCTCCATATTTCCATATTTCTGTTTTATGCTGGGCCTGGAAAAATGGTCCACTATACTAGCATCTAAAATATCAACCACTCACCCTCCTGCATGAGACAGTACAGAGGAATTTGGTCCTACAGATAGATACTTTAAACAAAACCAAGACATCCTGAATTGGGACATTAGTTCTGTCACTTGCTTTTCGTGTATGGGGCAGGGTGGGGAGGTGTGTGGGAATATTACTCAATTATTCCCATTTCTCTCCTAGTCCAGTAAATCAATAAGAAAGTTATGTTACCACACTTGTTGAGTATTTAAGGTTTGAATGACTCTGTTTTACTGAAAATCTCTAAATTGAATTTTCAATCAGAGAGCAACTCTGTAGTGAGGTAGCCCTTCTTACTTATCCTGGATTTAAGATTGAAATGGGCCAGTTTTGCTTTCTGTTTACCTGGATCATGCAGACCAAGAAAAAGATAAACAGTATACTAAAATAACAGAAAATAGAGATATTATTTTGTGCCTATGATTACTTGAGTTCCAGAGAAATGACGTTGAATAGCTCAACTGGAGAATAAATGATTAACTTTAACAAAAAAAAATAACAAAAATACATTCTTAAAAATGGCTTAGCAGACATCTTTTCCTCAGGAAACAGTAGAATAAAACAGAACCCTATAATTCTAGGAATAGTAATGATTACACATCTTTGAACAAAGGGGATCCTATGGGTAGCTAAATTGCTTACATATAAAATGCTACTTTAATGTTTAATACACTACTAAATTATCAGATTAAATAATATGTGATAAAGAGTCATATGGAAGTTGGTACCACATGCATGCTGAGATCACTGAAATAGAGACCCACACACTGTCATCGAGTAGATTCAGACTCATAATGACCACCATAGGGTTTCCACGGCTGTAAATCTTTACAGAAGTAGATTGCCTCATCTTTCTCCCCCAGAGTGGCTGGTGAATTGGAATCACTGACCTTTTACTTATCAGCCTAAAGCCTTAAACACAGGATCACCAGAAATATAGAATGAAGGAAAAACAAAAAAGAAACATGTGTGAGAAGGCAGAGCAGAAGAACTTCAAAAACATTATAAATACTAAGTGGACAAGACAGAGGTGAAGGACCCAAGACAGAGAACATATTAGGGGGAAAAGGGCATACAGCATCACACATGTTAAAAGGGACCCAGAAATCCAAAGATAAATGAAGATGTGAATGGAATTTCTTGAAGCCATATCAGGAAATAGTCCTACATATACGGGAAAAAGCTTGCCTTAAGCAGTTCCATATACTGAATCCTAAAGTCTATATGATAGAGTCAAAACAGAACAAACAGACAAACAAAAAACAGTTGTCACTAAGTTGATTCTAACACCCGGAGATCCCATATGTGTCAGAGTAGAATTATCGTCCACAAAGTTGTCAATTGCTGATTATTTGGAAGTAGATCACCTGACCTTTCTTCCAAGGTACCTCTGGGTGGCCTAGAACCTTAGACATTTCAGAAAGCAATGGAGAACAATTAACATTTGCACAGCCCAGTGACAACACAAGGTTAAGAAGAGGGGAGAGTTATTTTTAAGATTTTGAATTAAGAAAAAGACTAGTTTTTTTTCCCCCCTCCATCAAACCAAAACCAAACTCACTGCCATTGAGTTGATTCCAACTCATTGCAATCCCCTTCCATGGAGCAGCTGGTGAATTTGAACCACTGACCTTTTGGTTAGCAACCAAATACCTTAACCACTATACCACCATAGCTTCATTTTCCTCCACAACCTTCTCCTTCATTATTGATCTGAGGAAAGCTTACAGTAGAGGGAGAGGTGGAAGTAGTCCTGATTGTCCCTGTACAGAGTCACTCTGGAGATATTCCATAGAGTCCAAGTCCTTGGAAAGTGTCACTGGTCTGTTCTGTCATCTGAGACTGAGGAAGCTCATGTCCCTGTAGCAACATGAAAATCACATATACTAGCTGAAAGCCACTGTATCCCATGCCTTTTTTCTGACCATCCTCATTCCTTGAGCCCACTGCCCAAGTGAATCCATCAAACTCACTGCTGTCCAGTTAATCTGACTCATAATGACCCCTCCTTGGGTTTCCAAGGTGATATCTCTATGGAAATAGATTGCCCAGTCTTTCTTCCAAGTAGTGGCTGGTGGGTTTGAACCACCAGCCTTCTGGTTACCAGTCAAATGTCTTAGGCACTATACCATGAGAGCTCCCATAGTTAACAGAATTTCTCAGGATCACTCATTCATCACAGATATGTTGATGGGGGGTAGGATATTAGGGGCAATAATAGACCATCGCTAGAATTTGTTCGGGATCTCTGGTAGCTTAGTGCCTAAGGCACTTGACTGCTAACCAGAAGGCTGGCAATTCAAACCCACCAGCCACTCCTCAGAAGGGAGGTTGGACAATCTACTTCCGTAGTGATACCACCTCGGAAACCCAAGGAATGTTCACTATGAGTCGGGGCCGACTTGACAGCACACAACTACTACTACTAGAATTTGTTCATACAAAAAGCATCCTAAAATAAGGCCGCTACATAATTGTCAGACCCGGTGCAAAATGAGAATTTTTCATTGGGATCTTGTTCAACAACAACAACAACAACAACAACAACAAACTGTTCTCCTAACTTCCGTGTCTTCTCTCTCTCTCTCTCTCTCTCTCTCTCTCTCCCCTTCTCTCTCTCTTTCTCTCCCTGTTATGGTTATTTTTTATTTGGTATTTCATGCCACACTCTCTTGTACACAGAAACTCTTGCAGTGCAAATGCAGACCCTCTTAGGTGCCTGGGGCCATACCCTGTACTTCTGCATAAAGGATACACTTTTCCCTAACTCCCATCCTCTCCTTGCCCAGGGCCCTGTTGAAGCAGAGAGCAGCAGCAGTGGCTGGACAAGGGCAGAGGAATGGGCAGCTGACAACTCACCCTAGGGAGATGGGCAGTGACTAGATGTGGCACTGCAAATGAGTGGAGCCTTCAAGTCTCCAATGCATTCTCCAGTGTCCTGAACTTCACTTACAAAAACAGAAATTCAAAGCTAAAATTACTAAGAACTTCAAGATGTTATCCAAGGAACATTACCCCAAATGTAAGGTCCCCTCTGAATGCAGGTTCCATACAGCCCATGAAGCCTGCCCTGTCCATAATGCACACAATCCTGTGCAGTTCGGACCGCTTTTCAGCATTCAAGCATTTCTGTTCATATTTTGAGAAAGGAAACATAAAATAAATTCAATTTTCTGTATTAAAATTGCTTTCAATGTCTATGTTGGACATTTTAAGTTTCCCAATTTGTTCTTCTGTTAATACACTCAGAAATATACTTGAAGATATAAATTATATATTCTCAACAGGTGGTGTAATGGACTACAATGTTTATAATGTTCATTTTTTCAAATTATTCAGATGTCATAATGTTTTAAAACCAGTTAGTACTTTATGTGGTATCATCTGCCAGGCATTACTCTTTATGCTTTTTTGTGTGATTTAGATGAATTCCCCACCACAACCAACAATTAAAAAAAAAAAAAAATCAAAATATTTGTTCCCTGTAAATATCTACCAGAAGCATTTATGCTCTTATACACAAATTGATATGAAACATTGGGGATTCCCCTCATAGCTGGACTGTCACATTGTTGAGGGCATTACACAGAGTTAGTCCAAGAATAAAACAATGTAGCATAAAATAAAATCTATTATATACTACAAGTAAAAGGCAGTATGCATTTTCTCAGACTCAATCCAATTACTTTATTGTCCCATCACTTTCTTTTTTCTTTCTGATTTTCATCTCCTTATAAATGTTTCCTTGTAGTCATTTGGTGGCTGTATATTTATGTTCCCTTTTTCCAATGCAAGCTGCAAATATGCCCCTCACTCAACCCAGTCTATTAATTTTGAAATGCCTGAAGCCAAAACTAGCAGTGGAAGAAAATCTTTCTGGGTTGTAGCTCCAAACAGCAGAAAGCTACCTGTTCTAGCAAAATGTTTAACCACGTTCTATTCTTTAGGCAATATTAAGCTTCAAATAAATAAATAAAAGGTTTAGAATAAAATGAAGAAAAACAAATTTCTCATTTCTTTTATATGTGTCTTCTGTATTTCCTTCACCTGTGCTTATTTGAAGTTTAAACAATAATCATGCAAACATAAATGTTGACCTTACCATCATATAATGCAGAAGAAATTTTTGAACTCTTGACCCAATACATATTTGCTGATAAATTCCCATTTCATTCAGAGATATAGTAATTTCCCAAGTACATTTGTCCTTAGTCTTAAGTACTATAGGAAAATTTGAATTGCTATCATATCCTATAATTAATATTAACATCTCCAACTCCAAGGTCTTCAGAGAAATATTTTTTCTAATCCTCACATTTAGTCCTTTTATTTTTAATATATATATTTTCTTCTATGTCCTATAGAATATTGTTGTTGTCAAAGCCAATTCACTGGCTCTACAAATTTTGCCATACCTCAGATATTCACATTTTATAATAGTTAAGAAATAGGGTCTTTATGAATCTCATCAAATGAGCTTTATCCAAAGTAAGAGCAATCACATCAGTAAGCTGAGCAGGTGGCTGTGTAGTTTCTGTTATTTGGTTTCTAATCTTCTAAGATATCCTTTCTCTATCTTTGTACCATTATAATTTATTCTTTTTCAATCTTCAAGACATTTTGGTCTTAAACACCTCTATTAAAAGAAATAACCTTGTGCCCTCAATATTTGACATAACAGTGCTCAGTGTTGTTCATTGCTTAGTTGGAAATAATAGAGACAAAAAAAAAAAAAAAAAGAAGAAAGAAAGAAAGAAATTGTCCTTAGTTTGGAGGAAAGATGAAGGATGTTAAGGGAGGGAAGAAAAGGTTCTTTCAGAAGGAGGTACAAATGTGTTAAAGACAATTTTACTCAGCAGAGACACAGTACTTAGTAGTCCCTTATTTTTGTTTTGACTTTTTCAAATTCAAATTCCCCACAGGCTCCAGAGGATCTATGTAAGGTGTGTGGCTGATCATGTTACTTCTCTGCTCAGTTCACTGAGCAAGTCCCCATTGCCTGCAGCATCTTTCACACAGTGGAATCCAAGGGACAATAATAGTCCCATGAGATGCTGTGTAACAAGAAGGTTTAGTGGTCTGAAAACTTTGGGGAATATTGAAAGTTATAGCTCTCTCTTAGAGATCTGCAATAGGTGTTAGCATATTAAGAACTGTGCCAAATCCTGCTGAAAACAACTGAGTTTAAATATGGTTACTAGACCCATGGAGAGCTCTGGTGATGTAGGGCCTAAGGCATTTGACTGCTAACCAGAAGGATGGAACTTCAAACCCCCCAGCCACCCTTCAGAAGGAAGACTGGGCAATCTACTTCTGTAGAGATAATGCCTCAGAAACCCAAGGAGGGGTCACTATGAGTCTGAACTGACTTGACAGCAGTAAGTGAGTTTAATAGACCTATGTAAGGATTTAACTATGAAACCCTTTTCAAACACAATTAATTTTTATACAATAAAATTGGAAAGATTCAGAGAACATTGGCACAGCCCCTGAACAACATCTAGGGAGCACAACTTGGGAAACCCTGACGTTTAGGCTAAAAGGCACATGATTTAGCCTGGTGGTTAAAGCCTTGCCTATCTCACTAACCACCGAAATCTGCCTTACTCTTTTCCTTCTGTCCTGAGCAACACTGGGTTGTGCATCTTCTGACCACGCTAGCAGCTGGGTCCCGCCTCCAAAATTCACCCAAGCTGCACTGTACCTGCAATAGTGTGTCCACAGCCTGTGCTTGGCCCTCCGAGTGAGGTTGGAGATCCTCCTCTGGCTCTTCCTGACAAACTGTTCAGCTAGAATTGCTGTGTTCAAACACTGACTCTTCCATTAACTAGCTGTGGGACATTGGGTAAGTTACTTAACATCATTGTCTCAACATCTTTTTCTACAAAATAATATTAAAACAAAACAACAACAACAAAAAACATTGCCATAGAGTTAAGACTCACAGAGAAAAGGAGGGTAAATATTGTACCTACTCTGTGGTATTATGGAGAAGAATGAATTAACTAACACAAATGAAGAGCTTAGAGTAGGGCCTGGTACATAGTAAGCATAAAATGAGCATCATGATTGCTATGATATTCCTGGGTATACCTTTATAATTGTACATTGTATTATCATTGCTACATTATATTAGCATTGTCTCTTTATTTGTCTTTGCTCACCATTAAGTTATATTCTGCTTGAATGTTAGAGCTATGTATGATTCATCTTTTATACCTGGTGTCTAGTACAGAGTAAGCATCTGATAAAATTTGAATAATTAATTTATCCAATAAAAACTTTTAAAACCCATACTTAGTGAGATATACCAAATGAATATTTTACTATATTAAAAAAGTATAGTCCTAGTAAAATTGTAATATTCTATAATGCTTGATATAGCCTCAGCTAATAACATTGTGGTGATCTGTTTATAAACTGCCAATTCCATGACATGTTCAGCCCATAATCTGTTTTAGAATGTTAGTGCAAATATGAGTAAGCTAATGTCTTCTTCAGGAGCTCTGGTAGCATAGTGGCTAAAACACTTGACTGCTAACCAGAAGGCTGGTGGTTCAAATCCACCAGCCACTCCGCGGAAGGAAGGTTGGGCAATCCTACTTCCGTAGTGATACTGCCTCGGAAACCCAAGGAGGGGTCACTATGAGTCGGGGCCGACTCGACGGCACATAACAACAACAACAATGTCTTCTTCAAAACTTGGTGGAGGAGATAAAAAATATGAGAAAATATCTCTCATCTCTTTCATCAGGAGACATCTGTGGCCCTATGATTGATGAGCTAACACATAGCAAATTAGAAAATGGGAGAGTGGTCAGAGTCAATCTGTAGATGTCCTTCAATTACTTGATAAGACAAAAGCAGCAATATAGTCTCTTATTTATTTTATTCTTTAATTGTGAGTAATATGTTGTGAAAGAAAAGGGTAGATAATAAAATCTTTATGTCAGTCTGCTGTAGTTCTCTGGGCCACAAACATCTTTTATACTTTTAAAAAATGTTGTAGTAAATTATTATGGTCTTATAAGTCCTAAAATTTAATAGGTAAATATATCCTACCCCAGTAAAGGAACATATAGAGATTTGAAAAGGGAAACTGTTTTTCAAATGATTTTTTGTTGTTGTTATCGAATTCACTGCCGGTTGGGAGTTTGAAAAGTCTGCCATTACTTTGGACAGCTTTCTAATTTTTCCTTACTTGATAACATTTTAATAATTTTGCATAAATTATTTGTATTCTATTTTAGTTTTTCAGTGTGAGTGTGTTTTATACATTACAAAAAATCAAATATAAATATATATCTACTGGTAATCAGTGATTAATAAGTATTTATTGAAGGATAAACTAGTTTAGCCAAAGCATTTCAATGGACAACAGTTAAAATTACTAATTTAATTGTTTTCTTAAGACACTGTCTAGCTGTCTCTCAAATAGCCAATTAAATAGCTTTTCTGCAAAGGACTGTTTACAACAATTTCTTCTTTTGCTGAATTATTTCCTTCGAGTAGGCCACTAGGATATTGTTTAGTTCAATAAAGTCATAAACTATTTTATATATGAAGCCTCAATGATGGGAAAGAGTTAATGTTGATTCTCAAAATATTTCCTACACTGAAAATAGAGTCCTTGACTACATCATTCAGTCATATTACAATGTTGTTGTTGTTGTTGTTATGTGCTGTCAAATTGGACCTGACTCATAGTGACCCCTCCTTGAGTTTCCAAGGCAGTATCACTACGGAAGTAGATTGCCCAACCTTCCTTCCAAGGAATGTCTGGTGGGTTTGAACCACCAGCCTTCTGGCCAGCAGTCGAGTGCCTTAGGCACTGTGCTACCAGAGCCAGAGTCATATTACAACACACATTTAAGTTGTCAACAATGTTTAATAAGAATTCAAAAGAGGGATTGAATTCAAATAAGACAACCTGATTTTTAAAGTAATATGTTAAAACTGTCTACATTGATACGCTATGGTTTGAATTAACTTTTAAATTAATTTAATTTTAATTCCGTATTCACAATATAGGAACTCTTGTGGCATAGTGCCTAAGGCATTTGACTGCTAACTAGAAGGCTGCCAGTTTAAAAGCACCAGCCACTCCTTGGAAGGAAGATTGGGCAATGTACTTCTATACAGATACTACCTCAGAAACCCAAGGAGGGGTCTCTATGAGTTGAATCGACTCGATGGCAGCGAGTTTGGTTTTTTGTATTCACAATATATCTGAAGTATGCATTTCTGCAACTAGATAGCAGAAACCATTTCTTTTTCACATTGTTGTTATTATTAGGTGCCACTGAGTCATTCCACACTCATAGCCACCCAGTGTATAACAAAATGAAACACAGCTCCATCTCAGGCCATCCTCACAATCATTGCTGTGTGAGCCCATTGTTGTAGCCACTGTGCCTAACCATCTGGTTGAGGACCTTCCTCTTTCTCTCTGACTCACTACCAGGCATGATGTCCTTCTGCAGGGACTGTTGCCTCCTGATAACAAATCCAAAATACCTGAGATATAGTCTCTTCGTTTCCACTCCTCAGGAGTATTCTAGTTGTACTCCCAAGACAGATTTCTTCACTCATTCTGGCTGTCTGTGGTATATTCGGCGTTCTTCACCAACACCATAATTTAGAGGTGTCAATTCTTCTTTGGTCTCCCTTATTCATTGTCCAACTTTCGCATGCATATGAGGCGATTGAAATTACCAGGGCTTGGATCAGGCACATTTTGGTCCTCAATGTGCCGTATTTGCTTTTTAACACTTTTGAGAGATCTTTTTTTTTAAATAAATTTGAATTATTATAAAAATGTCTAGCAAGATGAAAGTATGCTTTAATTATATAATAGTGTTAATGAACACAATTTTCATGGCCACACTGCTAGCCCATTTAATATGTCCAGAACCTGAGTTTAAGTAACTTCAACAGAAAGTAATTGATAGAGAATGGTGGAGTTGAAATATAAACCCAGATTGTCTGATTCTAGAATCTCTTAGGTAAGTGTTTATATTTGGAATTTGTTGTCGTTTTGTAATCTGAATGGCATCATAAGCTCCCCTAATTGATTAATAAGTATTTATTGCTTATATTTACTGTTATCCACCAAAGGGTCTCCGTGATCATCACCTCTGGGCTTAATACTTCATTTTTTTATTTTTATTCTTCTTTTTATCTTCAAATATGACTTTTTTTCTTCCTTTCATTAGATTTGTTTTTAACCTTTAACAATATTTCTCTTCTTACTAAAATACAACCTTCTTACCTATTCTTCCTCTAAAGAAGCCTGCCTTGATACATTAAGCGTGGCTAATTTACCTTCAAAACACATATAGCGAGAAACCGTACTCCTGTATAATCTTAAAGAGATCCAGTTATTGTAGGTATATGCTTCTCTAAATCTAAGTGAAAGGAGTACAAGAAGCACTATTTTTTGTCTGTTAGTTTTTTCTGTGTAGTACTTACTTTAATGTGAAATTATAAAATTAATTCCTGGAAACCTACACAATATATTTGAATGAATATTTCCTTTGCTTTCACATATATTAAAATCCAATATTGTACATTTTAAATTAAGATTATTTTATGTTATGTCTGTACTTTTGCTATATTTTCCAGTAAATTTCCTCAAGCATATATATATCCAAAAACAAACCACTGGATCAAGTTGATTCCAACTAATAGTGACTCCCACTTAGTTTCCAAGGCTGCAAATCCTTACAGAAGTAGATTGCCCATCTGCCTTCCATGTAATGGCTGGTGGGTTTCAACTGCTGACCTTTTGGTTAACAGCCAAATGCCTTATTCACTATGCCACCAGAGTTCCCTTAACATTAATATAGAATATTCAAATAAACAAACATGTACTGCTATTATTAAGTGATATTTCTTTTTCTATAGCCTACAGATGGGAGCTCCGGTAGCGTAGTGCCTAAAGCACTTGACAACTAACCAGGAGGCTGGCAGTTCAAACCCCCAGCCACTCCCTGGAAGGAAGGTTGGGCAATCTACTTCTGTAGTGATACTGCCTCAGAAACCCAAGGAAGGGGCCGCTATGAGTCAGGTCCGACTCGATGGCACATAACAACAACAACAACATAGCCTACAGATAATTTGAGAATATCATTCAAATGACAGAAGTTCACTTTTTTTTGTAAATATGTAATCTGATGATGTATGAGTTTTAAAACAGCATTTTTTGAGCTCTTCCCTATTCATAATAACACTGAAATGTGTATTCTACAAAGAATAAACTTGTTTGACTGAGAAACTCCCAGATAAAGAATGTAAGGGAAACAGTCTAAATCTCAGCTAATAGGCAGCACTCTCCAAACAAATGCAATCAGCTTAATTTTATTGATGGAAACTACTGTGGCTGTTAGAGATAGACAAAGTTGCAAACAGAGTTGTCAGTGAGTTTGCATCTCTTCAGCTGAGGTTTGATGTACTATCTTCCAAATACATTAAGTACCTACCTGCTTGTTCATTGTATTATTTAATATAAACTCAATTTTAGAACAATTTCCTTTCATTTGTCTCCTCTATTTGCCACTCCTCGGAAGGAAGGTTGGGCAATCCTACTTCCGTAGTGATACTGCCTCGGAAACCCAAGGAGGGGTCGCTATGAGTCGGGGTCGACTCGACGGCACATAACAACAACAACAATTTATCTTTTTAGCATAACTTTCTATTACAGTGAACCACAGAATTCAACATGACCTCCTTACATAATCTCCTATTACATTCACAGAACTCAGGATAAGAAAAGAGGGACTCTGAATGCAATAGGGTGGATGATGCAGTCAGGTGTGGTGAGGCGATCAGGTAGCAGGTGAGCCTGTCAGTTATTTTTGAACATCTCCAGTGCCCCTGTTGTAGCTGTTGCGTGCAGTCATGTCAATTCTGACTCACAGTAACCCAATAAGAATGAGTCAAACTGCACGATAAAGTTTCTAAGGTTTCAGTCTCTGCTGAAGCAGATTGCCAGGACTTTTCTCCTATGAAGCCACTGGGCAGGTTCTAATCACTGACGTTGCAGTTAGCCATCAAGAGCTTAACCCTTTGTAACATCAGGGCTCCTTAGCATTCCTGAAGTTCCCTTACTCTCACACCTTCCAAGCTTAACACTTAGACTAACTTGCCAAGATGCCATCTTGTCATTCGTTGTCTGTTCTTTCATGATACACTAGCTCATGTCCCTTTAGTAAGCTTGGAAAATGTCTTGCAAAGAACTTGCTTTTTGACTCCATTTATGAATTTCTCTTAACTAATGTGGTGAGCTTGAGCCTCACCAGCCTTGTTTAATAATCTCATGAAGTAAGGATGTCATGATTCATTTTGAGAGTTAAATGAGATAATAAAAATGAAGTATCTGTCATAACAGAGATACACAATAATCTCTGGTTTCCTACTATCCTTTCAGGAAACAGTGGCTTTTGTGAACAAAAGAGCTAAAAGGTATTGTAAGTGAAACAAGCTGGACTTACAGCATGAGTATGACTATGGTTTTGTAGCTGCATTGTGGCTGCCTGAGTCGCCTCCAGAAACACTAAGGAGACCTTTGCATATCTTTCACTCTATTTTCTTTCACTAACTCACCTTGCAAGTCATTCTCCTTTCCTCTGTGAGACAAAAATTACTAGAATGTCACTTTAAGTGTGTTAATTGTATGTTAGAAGCTCCAAATACTGCCACTGGTATCTTGTTGTTGTTGTTGTTAGGTGCTGTTGAGTCGTTTCCAAGTCATAGCAACATACAGAATGAAATGAAATGCTGCCTGATCCTGCTCCAGCTCCTCGATTCCTTCTTTACCTGAGCCCATCATCGCAGCCACCGTGTCATTCCATCTCATTGAAGGCCTCCCCCTCTTTCGTCGACCCTCCACCCTACCAAGCATGATATCCTTCTCCAAAGAGTGGTCGCTTCTGACAACCTGACCAAAATAGGTGACATGAAGTCTGGCTATTCTTGTTTCCAAGGAGCATTTAGTGTGCACTTCCTCCAGGACAGATCTGTTAGTTCTTTTAGCAGTCCATAGTACTTTCAGCATTCTTTGCCAGCACCACCACTCAAAAGCATTAACTCTTCTTCGGTCTTCCTTATTCATTGTCCAGCTCTCACATGTATATGAAGTGATTGGAAATATCATGGCTTGTGTCAGACGCACCTTAGTCCTCAAGGAGACATCCTTGCTCCTCAGTTTCTTTCTCCTTGAAAGTTTCTTCGCAGTTGACTTTCCCAATGCTACACGTCATCTAATATCTTGACTGCTGCTTCCATTGGCATCAATTGTAGAACCAAGCAATGTGAATTCTTTGACAACCTCAATCTTCCCTTCATTTATTGTGTTGCTGCTCATTGGTCCAGTTGTAAGGATTTTTGTTTTCTTTATATTGAGACATAATCCATACTGCAGACTGTATTCTTCAACCTTCATCAGTAAGTGCCTCAAGTCATCCTCACTTTTAGCAAGCAAAGTTGTATCGTCTGCATATCTCAGGTTAATGATTCTTCCTCCAATCCTGATGCCACATTTTTCTCCATATAGTCCAGCTTCTCGGATTATTTGCTCAGCATATAGATTGAATAAGTATGGGGAAAGGATACAACAACCCTGATGCACTCCCTTCCTGATTTTAAACCATGTAGTGTCCCCTTGTTCTGTTTGAACAACAGCCTCCTGATCAAGGTACAGGTTCCTCATGAGTACAATCAAGTGTTCGGGAATTCCCATTCTTCTCAATGTTATCCACTGGTATCTTAGCAAAATATAATATCCTCATACTGATTTTTGAGACTCTTTATATATTGTATATACCTACCAGGAACAATGCTATAATTAAGTGGTGCTATAATTAAGCACTCAGCTGCTAACTCAAAATTTGGCATTTTGAACCCACCAGGCATACCATAGTAGAAAGATGTGATAATTTGGTTCCATAAATATTACAGCCTTGGAAAGTCTATAGTGCAGTTCTACTCTGTACTATAAGATGTCTAAGAGTCAGAAGTGACTTGACAACAAGTTTTGGTATATTCCTACCAATTTGGGTGTTATTTTCAATACTCCTCTGAGACCCTTCCCATGTTCTCACCAACCAGTACTGCTCACCACTGTCTTAACATGGCTGCTCATGTCTGTTTCTGCTTTGTTCAGGCATCTCCCACTGTGGATGGGAGCCTCACCATTCTACCTCCACTTATAGAGAACTTACCTGTTTTCCAGACTCTTTCTCAGCTTTTCAGGTTTACAGAGCCTATGCTGATCATGATTGGGGTATTGGTGGTTCAGTGGTAGAATTCTCACCTTCACAGGTGTTTGAGTGAGATTATGGCCAATGTACCTTATGTGCAATGGAGACTTGAGTGTTGTTACAATGTCGAACAGGCTTCAGCAAAAATTTCCAGACTAAGACAGACTAGTGAGAAAGGCCTGGTGATCTACTTCCAACAATTAGCCAGTGAAAACCCTATAGATCACAACAATGAATCTGTAGTTGATCAGGGAATGACACAGTACTGAGCAATATTTCATTCAGCTGTGCATGGGGTTACTTTGGGTTGGGAATGACTGCACAACAGCTAACAACAACAAAAAGAACCTTGAACACACTTTCATAGACTCTTTGAGGTTTTGAATTGAAAAGCTCATAAAGGTCATGTAGTTCACCCTCATTTCACTGTAAGGAGGGGATAAATGATATTTAGATCCTAAAAGGATTTCCTTTTTTTCCTGAATCCTATAGGATTTTTAGGAAACCCTTTGAATTTATTGAAGACAAATGTGCACATTCCTTAACTCCTCTGTAAAATTAAAAGCTTCTTGGTAATACTATCTTTGAACCTCCTAGGATGTTGTTCTATAAATATTTGTAAAATAATAGATTGTTATCAAGTATAATTGCTTTACACACACACATACATCTTTATTCCACCAACTCATATTCTTCTTCTTTCTTTCCTTCAAAGCACTTCTTACGCATAATCACTTTACCTGCAAATAAAATATTCTCTAAATTAGAAGTATACACTTCTCAAAATCTGAATAACAATTGCTCTTGGTGCATTCAGTAGGTATAGGTACCTCACAGAGTGCCATGTTTGTCCAGATAATAAATAAACATCTGACTAGAAACATAAAGCAGTTTTATGAAACAAATTGGATTGTGAAATTGTTTAAAATAAGTCTGATTTCAATTGCATTGTTTTAAATATGCCAGGTAATGACAACTTATTTTATATTAAAATGTATTTCTATTATGACCAAATGGATTATGATTGCAGTAGAAGTGTTAGAATGAAGTAATGTGGCTACTTAAAATAAATCTTGGAACTTTATGATGTATTGTTTTATTCATCAGAAAAATTTACATATAATTTTTACCAAAAAAATCAAGATTTTAAAAGGAAATAATTGTCCTCATTTAAGTCCATCACTCTTCAACCTATCTAAGGACAAGATATTCATTATTCTCTCCGTCACTCAGTTTGTGTTTATTTTCCAAAATAGGATTATAGTGCTGGTCATCCATAGTTTTGGAACCTGCAGCACCATGCCCTATGTCATGTATAATATATATCTTTAGGTGCCAAATATTTTCCAAATACATTAATTTCTTCTCCCTTTTTAAATGTGTGTTCTATGGATATCCCACAGCATTATCATTGACAGAAACATTTTTTTTTTTTTTGGTTAGTGGCAGGGGGAGAAGAAGACACAAGTGATTTTATAAATGTGGCAAGGCCAAACAGCTTTCTGATATAATCAGATTTGATAATGACAAAACAGGACTCATTTTCAAATGGCAAAAACCTTAAGCAGCCTTGGTATTTTAGCAATCCAAACTATCCCCTGATAAAAGAATTTAAGGTCATGCTTAAAACACAGCACTATCTTTTTTATAAGTGCTCTTCACTTTTTCAATATTGTAAAATATCCCTGTGTTGACTTACTGTACATTGATTTAATAGGCATTCTCTACAGAGCAATATGAATATCATTGGAGACTGTATAATACAATTTTCTATCCCTGAAATGCTATAGAAAACTGCACATTTTATACTGGCATGTGCCCCATCAATAATAAAGTTTTTATATCTTATTTGTAAGTATTGATTTCAAAGCATAATGAAAAATTGATTGCAGTGAAGTGCAATATTTCTTAGGTATAAATTTCAATGTCAAATTATTTTTATCTATGCTTCCCAATTATACACAAAACTTATATATTTATATGTGCTTGCATTCACAAAACTCTACCACAGTAAATCAGATATGACAATAATCCACTGAGTCAATAGAAACCAGGTTTCACTTCCTAAAATATGATTCCAAAATTAAATACATTGGTTTCATATGAGTTTCATTTCTTCATTATAAAGAGAATTAACGTCTTAATATATGGCATCATCTTCCTATGCAATTTAGCAATTTGGAATGAGGTCTTAAATCTTCTGGGGATATGAACACACACACACACACACACATTCACACACGTACACATACACAGAAAAATATGTACTCAGAAATCCGTGAACATACTTGGTAGTCCACATGCCACTATAAACGAGATACCTGTACTTTTGTTATCTCTTGAGACCTTATTATTTTAGAGGAAATATTCGTCTAGAAAAATCTACAGTTATAAGTTCTGACAACATGTAAGAGCAGCATCATCTCTGCTCATCAGTGGTGATCTCCAAGTCCAATATCACAGATACAGAAAAAGTTAGGTCAGAAATCTCTATACCTAAACAAAATAGATAAACTTTCTATCCACAGTTAATAACAGTCCTGGACTTCCCCAGGAAGCAAAGTCCAGAAGATGAGATCTTATTTCTTATTTTAATTTATCATTTTTTTATTATTTTAAACTGAAATCTCTAAAATATTTTCATATTTTTTCCCCTAGGACATGTAAAATTTAAAAACATGAAAGTATTATTTAATGATATTTCTTCAGCTTACAAAATCAAATATATAGCACATATTTATATTTTCTTCTGGGTGAACACTTTTTCAGCATGTTTAAGGTGCTCTGGTGACTTAAGGATTAAGCACTCTGCTGTAGTTCTACTGGAGGAAGATCCTGTGGTCTGTTTTTTTTAAGCACCCAACAAATATAACAATAATAATGTGACAGCATCTGAAGAAGGTGACACAGCATCTAAGGCATTTGAGTGCTAACCAGAAGACTGGCAGTTCAAATCCACTAGCCACTCCTTGGAAGGAAGCTGGGGCAATTTACTTCTGTAGAGATACTGCCTCAGAAACCCAAACAATTGTCACTGTGAGTCAGATCCCATTCTACAGCAGTGAGTTATGCTCACACTCACTGATAAGTTCTTTTTTAAAATAATTTTGCCTCTTTCTAAAGGCATAGTTTTGCCTAATGAATCTACCACATCCTTGACTCAATGGCAACTATGGCAAATAGAGCTTGGAGAGTTCTACTCTAGTTTGGAAATGGATCAATTGAGATGTAATTCACATCCTATAAAATACACTAATATAAATCGTATCGTTCAGTGGTTTTAAGTATATTCAGAGTTGTGTATCCATCACTACTATCTAATTTTAGAGTATGTTGATAAACCCCCCAAAATCTCATTAACTTTCACTCCTGCATCCCATCTCCCCTCCACAACTCCCCGTCCCAACAGGGCAGACAATTAATGAACTATATCTGTGTCTCTGGGCTTGTCTGTTTTGAACATTACACATAAATGTAATCTTAAAATAATATGTACACATTATTTCACTTAGCCTAGCAATTTCTAGGTCCATTCATGTTGCAGCATGTATCAGTACTTCATTCCTTTTTCAGGCTGAATAACAATCCATTGTATATCACATTTTGTTTTTACAATCACTGGTTGATGGACATTTTAGTTGCTTTGACATTTTGGCTATTATGAAAAATGGTACTATAAACATTTGTGCACTAGTTTTTGTGTAGGTATGTATTTTCATTTTGGGGGTTTTATATATAGCAGTAGAATTGCTAGGCTATATGATAACTCTATGTTTAATCATTTAAGGATCTACCAAACTCCTTTTAAAAGTGACTTCATCATTTAACATTCCCATCAGCAATGTAGGATGGTCCCAAATTCTCTCCACATTCTTGCCAAAACTTATACTGTCTCTTTTTGATAATAGTCAAATTAATGAATTTGAAGTGATGTCTTAGGATGGTTGTAAAATGTATATTGTTAATGACTAATGTGTAGAGTTTTTTTTTTTTTTTTAATTTGTTAGATATTTGTATGTTTTCTTTGGAGAAATGTTTCTTTTTTTCATGAGTTTATTCCCCTTTGCCTAGACATACCTGGTAATTCAGGGAGAAATGCCTGTCTTTTAATGGGGCTATCTGTCTTACCATTGTTTAATGGTAAAAGTTCTTTATATATTCTAGATAAAAGTCCCTTATCAGATGTATGCTTTACAAATCTCTTCTCCTCCAGTTTTATTCTTCAATATTAATTCAGTGAAGGTCTTAATGCATACAATGAAAACTTAAGCCATTCACAGTCATAAACAAGAATGGCAAACTCATAAAATAGAGATGGACCTTCAGCATTATGCCAAAAAGAGGTGACTGCAGGAGGACTCTGATGAGGATGTGAAATAAAAGTGCAGTGTGCACTGATCCAGGCTGGATTCCTGTTGTACTATACTAATTTTCAATTTACTTAGCAAAAGCTTCAGAAACTGTCAAGTGTCAAAGTCAGTAGCATTTTGACAAAAATCTGTGAAAGAGTGCAAGTAAATGAATAGTACAGAAAAATGTGCAGTATTAAAAACAAGCCTCTTTAGAGAGAGACTGAAGTGCTATAGCAACTGAGTATGAGAAAACCAGCAGATTTGACTGAAGGGAAGTCATAATTGTAACACTTTGCTATTGACAGATGGGGGCCCAGAAGGTAGCTTAGAGTCAAAACGGAGCACCGAAGGCAGGAATAACTCGTGAAAGGGGATGAGATCAAATGCATGTTTATAAAAAGATAATTATTTTAGAAAAGAACCTAAATAAAGTTTCCTCAGCTGTGAAGGGTTTGAAGCAATAATTATTTTTGTTCTTTCAATTTTCTTTTACTGACATTGATGGTCCAGTTGAGAGCAACAGCATTTACTGCTTAATGGTATATTGCTCTCTGTGAACATGACTATTCTACTGTGGAAAAGTGGGGAAAAAAAAATCAAGGAGTCATAACTGTACATAAAAAAAAAAAAAAAAAAAAAAAAACCCACAATTTACTGCCGTTGCTTCAGTTCTGACTCATAGCAACCCCTCCTTGAGTTTCCGAGGTGGTATTTCTATGAAAATAGATTGCCTAGTCTTCCTTCTGAGGAGTAGCTGGTGGGTTTGAACCATCAGCCTTTTGGTTAGCAGTCAAATGCCTTATGCACTATGCCACCTGAGCTCCCATAACAGTATATAGGCCCAGGATAGTTGTTCATTAATTTATTCATTCATTCATTCAACAAGTACTTAATGAAAAAATATTTTTGTATTTGGAATTTTGCTAAATTCTGAAGAGAAAATATTGCCCAAGATATAGCCTGTGACTTACAGCAATTCATAATTTAGTGGGAGAAATGGCAAATAAAAACAATATTATACAGAAAAATCTCATATCAAGGGCATGCCATCTCTGTTTATTTATTTATTTGAGTCCAGAAGTGCTAGACGTTGGGATGTAATGATTTGGTTTGATTATCTAAAAGGAATATGTTGCAGAACATGTGGAAAGAAAAAAGAAAGGTGTCTCCCTTGCAGGTAAGATGCATATGTCTCTTGTGTCAGCTCTCTCAGTTTTCCTTGCAAGAAAGCATAACGTGTGCTTTCAGAGACTTGGCTAGAGAGTATCTATAGATAGGAGAAGAACCGGGAAGAAAATATTTAATTGTAATGGTCCTTCATTTACCATGACATCAAGGAAAGAGCTCAGACCCTGAAGCCAAACCACCTTGATTTAAATCTCAACTCTGCCACTTAGTAGATGTGTGACCTTTAGCAAGTTACTAAATTTCTTTATCCCTTAATACTCTCATTTTTAAAAAGGGGATAAAAATAGCACCAATATCATAAAGCTGCTGTGTATATATTGAATGTAAATAATTATGAACTAGCTTATAAAAAACACTAGGACAAGATTTTATTTCTGTAACAGAGCTATTCATTTGGAGACCTCAACTGAGAGGTTTTTTTTCAAAAAATAACTAAACTTGCTTGTATGATCAAATATGGGAATGTGTGTGTGTGTGTGTGTGTGTGTGTGTGTGTGTGTGTGTACATGATGGGGGCTAAAAGACAGTCATTATTTGCTTTTGTTGCATAGCATGCAAAGCAGAAAATCTACTACTGGTAACCTTAGGAACAGGGTACCTGTGATTACCTAGAGAATTGACAAGTGACATTTGTTGAGAAACTGTTTCCTTCTTTCATTTCATGAGAATGTCTTTCTAGATACTCTTTGTCTCATTACCGTGTTTTACTTTCTTCATGTAACTTAAGATCATATGGAATTACCTTATTTGTTTACCTGTGTATTGTCTCCCTCCATGTGAGAAAATAAATTCTATTTCCATGGTTATATTCATATAACCATAAACAATACATCATAAGTAGGCAATAAATATTTTCTGAAGGAATTGACGTCCAACCATGTTCTGGTACTGATGGAGGGTTGCTTGCTTTAAACTCACTTTCTGGATAGTAAGAAGATATGATAATATATACCCTAATTCAAGATTCAACTAGGAAAAACCAGCATGACCCCACTGTCTTGTTGGAGAAAAGCTTTCTTAGTTGCCCAAGCGTTTGACACGCTACTCAACACAAAGTATTTATTTTTTTCTCTTCCCCTTTTTCTTTTTCTGGATAGGCTCTTTTAATATCTGGGCACATATAGAGGCAAATTATGTTATGCTAAGGAAATATATAATGCAGATGTTTGGATTCTGTGTGCATCATCTTGAATACCCCTCTCTTTTAGTGTGGATGATATGTTTAGTACTAATGGCATTTACCAGAAAATTAACTTTACTACTCAATGACTAAGTTCATATTGGCATTAAAATATCCAAGTGCTTTCCTAGACTTCTTTTCAGACAAGGAAAAAAAATGTCAAAACAAGGTAATTTTTCACAAGATTTCTTTTATAATCTGAATTTTGCCAGTTGAAATAAAATGGATGTAGGTTTTTCCTTATTTTTTGAGATTTTAAAATATCTGCTTCACTCAAAACAAGAAAATACTCAAATGAAAACTCTTTACATGTTCCTTAAATACTCTACACAATGCCTTCAAATTTCTTTTTAGATTACTCTGAAAGTTATAGCTGATTCTCTTCTTAATCAAATTCTTACTCTCCTTTTTCCTTTCCTGTGATTAGTAATTGCTCAAAAAATGGAAGCTAAGTGTCATGCATTATCCTAACCACTACAAATATAGCTTTCTAATTGTAGGAGGCAGATACTATTTTTATTCCCATTTCATGGATAAAGAAATTAAGTCAAACAATTAAGTAACATGTCCTAAGTTATGTAGCTGGATTTTAAACTTGGATTTGTCTGACTATAAAAATTTTAGCACATACTCAAAAAAACTCACTGCCACAGGGTCAGTTCAGACTCATAGTGACCCATTGGGTTTCTGAGGCAGCAAATATTTACAGAAGTAGATTGCCTCATCTTCCTTCTGCAGAGCAGCTTGTGAGTTTGAACCATTAACTTTCTGGTTAGCAATCAAATATATTAGGCAGTAAGCCACCACAGCTCTTCAAAGCCTGTATAATAATTTGACTTTTTTCTGACTCTAAACATTGACTTGACTTTTTCCCCCTAATCATTGGCCTCCTACCAGTCATCTATCAGGTTGTCATACTGTGGTGGCTTGTGTGTTCCTGTGAGGCTGGATGCTATGCCATGGGTATTTCAAACACCAGCAGGGTCACCAATGGTGTATAGGTTTCAGAGGAACATACAGACTAAGAGAGACTACTGGGAAAAGGGAAGGAAAATCTTATGAAAATCAGTGCAATGCTGTCTGATATATTACTGGAAAACTTTACGAATAGCATTGAAATATTGTCTGATATAGTACCAGAAGATGAACCACTCAGGTTTGAAGGCACTCAAAAAACTGCTGGAAAAGAGCTGCCTCCTCAAAATAGAGTCTACCTTAATGATAGGAATGGAGTAAAGCTTCTGGGACCTACATTTGCTAATGTGGCACAACTCAAAATGAGAAGAAACAACTGCAAACATCCATTAAAAATCAAAACATAGAATGTACAAAGTATGAATCTAGGAAAATTAGAAGTTGTCAAAAGTGAAACAGAACACATAAAGATCAATATCCTAGGTATCAGTGAGCTGAAATGGATTTGTATGGGTCATTTTGAATCAGAATGATATGATCTACTCTGCTAGGAACGACAAATTAAAAAGGAGTGGGGTTACATTCATCATCACAAAGAATATTTCAAGATCTTTCCAAGAGTACAATACTTCAGTGATAGAATAGTATCTATACACTTATAATAAAAACAAGTTAATACTGTTGTTGTTGTTGTTGTTGTTATGTGCCGTCGAGTCAAACCCAAGTCATAGAGACCCCTCCTTGGGTTTCTGAGGCAGTATCACTACAGAAGTAAGATTGCCCAACCCTCCTCAGAAGGAAGATTGGGCAATTACTGTTGTTAAAATTTACACACTAACCACTAAATCCAAACATGAAGAAACTGAAGATTTTTTACCAACTTCTGCAGTCTGAAATTGACCAAACATGCTATCAAGAAGTATTGAGTATTACTGATGATTGGAATGCAGAAGTTGTCAACGAATCATTGGTCATTGGGAAATTTGGCCTTGGTGATAGAAATGACACAAGAGATTGCATGATAGAATTTTGCAAGACCAATGACTTACTAATTGTAAATACCTTTTTCAAAAACAAAAACTGTGGCTATACTACTGGACTTGTCAGATGGAATACATAGCAACCAGATCAACTACATCTGTGGAAAGAGGTGATGGAGAAGCTCAACATCTTCAGTAAAAACAAAGCCAAGAGCTGATTGTGGAACAGACCATCTGTTGTTCATATGCAATTTCAAGTTCAAGTTGAAGACAAATCCATGAAAGCCAAAATATGATCTTTATTATATCCCACCAGAATTTAGAGACCATATGAACAATAGATTTAATGCATTGAAAACCAATGACCAAAGACCAGACAAGTTTTGTGACAATATCAAGAACACTATATATGAAGAATCGGAAGGAAGGTGGGGCAATCTCCTTGCATAGTGATACTGCCTCACTATGCATCAGGTCTGACTCTACGACATTTAACAACAACAACAACATAAGTGAAGAAAGTTAAGATCATTAAAAAGACAGGGAAGGAAGAGAAGACCAAAATGAATGTCAGAAAAGGCTCTGAAACTTGTTCTTGAATAAAGAGTACCTAAAAAGAATGGAAGAAATATGAAAAATGAAAGCTGAACAGAAGATTTCAAAGGGCAGTTTAAGAAGCCAAAGTAAAATATTATAATGAAATGTGCAAAACCTTGGAGTTAGAGAACCAAAGGGAAGAATACACATCATTTCTCAAGCTGAAAGAACTGAAGAAAAAAATCAAGCCTTGAGTTATAATATTGAAGGATTCTATGGGAAAAATATTGAATGATGCTGTTGTTGTTATGTGCCATTGAGTCAGCCCCGACTCATAGTGACCCTTCTTTGGGTTTCCAAGGCAGTATCACTACAGAAGTATATTGCCCATCCTTCCTTGAATGATGCAGGAAGTATCAAAAGGTGGAAGGAATATGCAGGGTAAGTGCACCAAAAATAATTGGTCAATGTTCATGTATTTCAGAAGGTGGCATAAGATCAAAAGCCAGTGGTGTTGAAGGAAGAAGTCCAAGCTGCACTGAAGGAATTGGTGAAAAACAAGGCTCCAGGAATTGATAGAACACCTATTGAGATGTTTCAACAAACAAATGCAGTACTGGAGGTGCTTACTCATCTATGCCAAGAAATTTGGAAGATAGCTAACTGGCCAACTGAATGGAAGAGATCCATATATGTGCCCATTCCAAAGAATGATGATCCAACAGAATGTGGAAATTATTGAACAATATCATCACTATCACATGCAAATAAAATTTTGCTGAAGATAATTCAAAAACAGTTGCAGTAATACATTGACAGTGAACTTACAGATATTCACACTAGATTCAGAAGAGGAAGTGGAATGATGGATATCATTGCTGATGTTAGATGGATCTTGGCTGAAAGCAAAGAATACCAGACAGATGCTTATTTGTGCTTTATTGACTATGCAAAGGCATTTGACTGTGTGGATCATAAAAATTATGGATCACATTGTAAAGAATGGTAATTCTAGAACCCTTAGTTGTGCTCATGAGGAACCTGTTCATAGACCAAGAGACTGTCTTTCGAACAGGATAAGTGGATTCCAAATGGCTTAAAATTAGGAAACGTGTGCATCAGTATTGTGTCTTTTGACCAGATTTATTTAATCTGTAAGGACTATATGAATAAGAACATGGCATCAGGATTGGAGGAAGACTACTTAACAACCTGTGATGTGCAGATGATACACCTTGCTTGCAAAAAGTGAAGAAGACTTTAAGCACTTACTGATGAAGATCAAAGCCTATAGTCTTCAGTATGGATTACACTTCAACATAAAGAAAACAAAAATCCATACAACTGGATGTTGGATAAGCAAGATAAGCAACATTGCATTAAATATAAAGATTGAAGCTGTCAAAGATTTCATATTGCTTGGATTCATAATCAGATTTTCAAGGCAATATGTCTATGGAAGTGGATTGCCCAGTCTTCCTTCTGAGGAGTGGCTGGTTGATTTGAACCTCCAGCCTTCTGCTTAGCAGTCAAATGCCTTAGGCATTACACCACCAGAGCTCTCTTCCATGGAAGCAGCAGTAATGAAATTAGATGTTGTATTGCACTGGGAAAGTCTGCTGCAAAAGACTTCTTTAAAGTGTTAAGGAGCAAAGATAATCACTTTGAAGACTAAAGTGCACGTGACCCAAGCCATGGTATATTAATTTGCCTCTTATGCAAGGAAAAGCTAGACAGTGAATAAGGAAGATTGAATAAGAGTTGATGCCTTTTAATTGTGGTGGTGGGGAAGAATACTGAAAATACCATGGACTGCCAGAAGAATGGATAAACCTGCCCATGAATAACTGCAACCAGAATGTTATTTGGAAGAAAGAATGACCAGACTTCGTCTTATGTACTTTGATCATGTGCTCAGAAGGAATCATTTCCTGGAGAAGGATATCTTGGTTGGTAAAGTGCAGGGTTAGTGAAAAAGTGGAAGACCCTTAATGAGATGATTTGGCACAGTGGCTACAATGATGGGATCAAGTATAGCAAGGATTGTGGGGATAACATACCACCAGGCAGTGTTCTGTTCTGTTGCACGTAGGGTCAGGATGAGTCGGAGTTGACTCAATGGTACCTAACAACAATGGCAACAACCATTGGCCTCCATTCCTACTATGTTTGCTTTTTCAACTGTTACTGGCTAATTAGCCCAACATTTGCAGAATTTAGAAAACAGTCTGTTTAGCAAGAGCTTAGGTTGCAATGGGAGCTCTGGTAGCATAGTGTCTAAGGCACTTGACTGCTAACCAGAAGGCTGGCAGTTCAAACCCACCAGCCACTCCTTGGAAGGAAGGCTGGGCAATCTACTTCCATAATGATACTGCCTCAGAAACCCAAGGAGGGGTAGCTATGAGTCAAGTCCGACTAGGTGACACATAACAACAACAACAAGGTTGCAATAGCTGCCCAAGCTGTCCTCCTTCTTGTCACTGAAACTGTCCAAGACCTCCTAAGAAGGTCTTTTCTACTCATTCCCCTCTTCTCAATGGTCTCTTCAGTTATGTTTACACTTAATTTCAGATAAACTATCTTTCTCCATCAAATCTCATCCCCGTACACTCACATCATAGTTATTCTCACACAATCAGCTAAGGATGTTGATTTTAAAACAAAAACAAAACAAAACAAAAATCCAAACCTACTGCTCTTCAGTTGATTCTGACTCATGGCAATCCTATAGGGCAGAGTAGAAGTGTCCTATAGGGTTTCCAAGGCTATAAATCTCTACGGAATCAACGACCTCATCTTTCTTCAGCAGAACAACTGGTGAATTCAACCCAGTGACATTTTCATTTGCAGCCCAATGCATTAACCACAGTGCCACCATAGTATACATCTCTCTATATATGAATACAACCTCCATGCTCTAGATTTCCAAAGTTTCAATTAAAATATGTAACAATATCCACCTTTGCCTCATGTACATGTTAACAGTTCTTCCAGACTCCTGGAAATTCTGTAGTTTGACTAATTCTGTAGCACGAACTTCCTGGGAAAAATATTTTGACAACTTTGAACCTTTTTTCTCTTCTCTGTGACTTATTTTCCTGACAAGTTTCTGTCCTAGAATTCAGCAACTGAGTTTGCAGTGATGAGCTTCCTCCTGATACAAATTAAAAAGAACTGTGCATCTGAATCATACTTTGCATTCTGCTCTGCTAAAATAGATTCCTTTCTTTCTAACTCCCCACCTCACAGCTGTATAGCTGATGGACATTGTTCTACTTTCTTATCATGATAATATCTAAGACTACTCAATTTTACTTTTTTCAGTGCTACTTGACTACCTTCCTTCTGAAACCTTTATTTAAAAGGTACATCATGGGCAAAAATGAAGCTATTCTTCCAAAGAACAAAAAGACATTCTTAGGCTGTTGTGTGCCTTCAAGTCAATTCTGACTCATAGTGACCCTACAAAGCTGAATAGAGTTGCCCTTACAGTTTCCATGGCTGTAATATTTATGGAAGCAAACTGCCACATTTTCCTTCTGTGGAGCAGTTGGTGGATTCAAACCACTAACGTGTCAGTTAGTATCCTAGCACTTAACAACTGTACCACCAGGGCTCTTTCCTTCTAATTATAGGATTCTTTGGGTAATAGGAGAATGAATACCTTTAAAAGGAGCATAAGACTGTCCTTGGAATGAATTTGTTTTACTACAAAATTAGAGGCTATAAAACACTATTGATAAAAACAGAACTAAAAATTTCCTAAGCTAACATCACTGCAATGCAGACCTTTCAATTTTCAGAACTTACTAGTGTAATTGTTAGCAAAGATGTTATGTCATTGTTTACAAAGAATGGGAACAGCATCATGGAGCGATCCTTAAAATATAGGAAATATCTTTATTTCCAAAGTATTTCCTCAAGAATATTGTTCTAAGGTATGCTACTTTGGAAAATAAAATAAAATAAAGAGCTTGGTTAAAATTAAATATGGGAAACAATGGGTTAAAATTTAATAAACTTCTTTAATCCACAGACTTCTCCGAGCTTTTAACAATGAGCTCTGTAAATCTCCAAGGAGTGGAAGTAGTGATAGAGGATATTTCATTTCCAAATGTTTCTAACTGCAGAAGGTTAACTCTAGGAGTCTCTAGGTAGAATAACATTTTTCATAAGACATTTTGGAAAATAATTCTCAAACTGTACTAACATTTAAAATTTCCTTTTCATTCAGACAAAACCATAAGTAAACTCTGTACTTAATTTTTTTATTACTTTGTCTAAATTTATATATATATATATAAATTATATATATATAATTTTATTTATTTTGTTGCTGTTGTTGAGAATATACATAGCAAAACATACACCAATTCAACAGTTTCTGCAATGGAACATTTAGTGACATTGATTGCATTCTTCAGGTTGTCAAGAACTCTCACCCTTCTTTTCTGAATTGTTCTTCTCATTAAAATAAATTCACCACCTTCTAAGGTTCTTGCCTAGTCTTTCAAGTTGCTATTATCACTTTGAACTCATATAGACAGTTTTTAAAAGAGCATAATACTCAAGGCTTACACTTTTTTTTTTTTTTTTTAACAGTTAACCATTGCTTGGTTTTAAGACTTTGGAGGATATTGTCTGTTTAATGTTTAAAGGTTATTGTGGGGCAATAGTTTCAGGGTTTCATCCAACCTTCTTGGCTCCAGAAAGTCTGAATTTCATGAGAATTTTAAATTCTGCCTCCATTTTCCCTCTTTTGATCAGGATTCTTCTATGGAATCTTTATTCATAATGTTCAGTAATGGTATCCAGGCACCATCTGGTTCTTCTGGTCTTATGGCGAAGGAGACAGTTGTTCACTGAGACAATTAACCACACATTCAATGTCCTTCTCCTTTTGCTGACTCTCCTTGTTCCTCTGTTGTTCCAGGCAAATAGAGACCAACTGTTGTGCTTTGGATGGCCACTTGCAAGCTTTTCAGACCTCATGCACTACATTTTGAATTAGGAAGTAGAACAGAAGCACTAAACGTGTTATTAAATGAGTTAATGGTAATGTCCCATGAAACCATGACCCTAAAACTCCAAATCAAGAAACCAAAGTCCATGAGATGTTTATATATAATCAGTCTGAGCAGCTACTCTTTCTGTACTTTTGGTTGTTGTTGTTATTGTTGTTGTAAATATATCTATCATACAACTTTACCAATTCAACTTTTCACAGGAGTACAACTTATAGACAAACATTACAATAATTAACCGTGCAACACTCTCCTTAAATGACACAATATTTCCATCACTATTATGTGATAATCTCTCACTGAGAGTTATTATCACAAATAAGCCCATGACACTTACTATCCCATTCATTGTGAAAAATTTGCTAACCTTATTCACTACCTCACATAATACTACTTTACAGTGACCCATCAAAGAACTTTCTGTTAGTTTTTATCAACAGAAAAGACAATGTTTGTTAGCAAGTTAATTATTTTTTTCATTTTGTTATTTTTAGGTGCCAATGAATATATATTAGCACATATTCATATGAGTTGAAGGCTTCAACTCATAGTGATCCTGTGTACAACTGAACGAAACACTGTCTGGTTCTGCTCCAGCCTCACAATCCTTTCCATACCTGAGCCTATTGTTGCAGCCACTCTCGTCAATCTGTCTCTTATGAGAGCCTTCCCCTTTTGTGTTGAACCTCCCCTTTACCAAGAATAATGTCCTTCTCCAGGGAATGATCCTTTCTGACAACAGGACCAAAGTATGTGAGATGAAGTCTGGCCATTGTCTCTTCCAAGGAGAATCCAGACTGCACTTGTTCCAGGACAGATATGTTATTTCTTCTGGCAGTTAGTTCTTCTTTCAGTATTCTTCACCAGCACCACAATTCAAAAACATCAACTCTTTTTTTTCCTAAATATGTTAAAATATTCACTAATTCCATTTTCTTTTGTGATGGCTACTGAAAAGTCCAAGTACAAATTTTGATCCATTTCTTGTAGCGCCTTGAGAAGTGAGGTACATAGCACAGGTGGAGATCAACATCTCTCCTCTAAAAAATATATTTTCAATAATAATATATAATTATTTTTCTTAGTTTATTTAGCTTTAAAATAAACAGTGGTTAAAGAATAAGAAATTTGTATTTTAAGGATATTCACAGTGAGTATTTATTTGTGTATGAACTAAAATTTTCAGTTAAGGAACAAAATCTTACACCTTGCAATTCTCACTCTGTTTCACTGTTTTAGATTTTAAAGGCAAACAGTGCTATTATGTTTGTTTATTTAAAGCCTACTGTTAAATACAGGGATATATGAGACCTCAACAATTGAAGATAGGAACTGAGCCGAGTGTAAATTTGAATTATTCCAAACTATTAAAAGTTCACTCTTAAAATAAATGTATGCAGCTAATTTCATGTGATATAATTTGAGACTATATAACTGGGAGATCTCCAAGTGAATGGCCATGTAAAAAAGTAATGTTAATAAAGATAACTAATAAAATCTGTAAGTTTAAGCTTAAATATATGTTATTTATTAAAACTTAAAAGTAACTGTAGCAATTGTTAGAACTTAAGTCAATAAAGTACTTTTATCTGTTTTATTATTCATATTTAAATCTCTACAGAAATATGTACCCCTCATTGTCTGCATCTTGTGTGAACCACTACCTCATCTCACATTCTGCTTGGCACACTACTGACCTCAGGATATGCATTGCACATACTAGATTTATCTGAGTTCTATATGACTTTTGTCACCTTTTTTTTTTTCCCTTTGCCACAACTTGATTATGTATACTGCACTTTGGTTATGTATAAAAGTTGCTTAAAATTATTTTGCTAAATATGAATGTGGATAAAGAAATAAATAATCATATTGTGAAAATGATATCTAATTTCCAACCTCAGTGGAATTTTCATTGTGGTTGTGCATTGAGCTCTTTCAACCATCATCAAGGTGCCTTTTATACACAGTCATTACCTGTTGGAGAATTCAACACCAACCTTGTCTCTCTGATTCTCGGCACATAACTTGGCCATAAACTTTATTTTTTAAAAAATAAAAAACCTAGAAAAGGGGTTACTTGGGAGGATCAATGTCACTCTTCACATAAAATCAGCTCATATTTCCTTTCTTCCATATTTAAAGGAAAAACTGTTCTTTTCAATATCAAAAACTAGCTATAGCTGAATGCATATGTATGAATAATACATATTCTAAAGAAAAAAAAAAAAACAAGCAAAAAATCCAAACTTCCTGCTGTTGAGTCAATTCTCACTCATATTGACCACCGATGGATCTCCAAGGTAGTAAATCTTTATGGAATTAGAGCCAGAAAAGGGAAGGGGAAAGTGCCGGGGACCACAAAAGCTGCAGGATCCAGGTATGGGGCTCAGGATCCAGGTAAGGGGTTCAGGATCCAGGTAAAGGGTGGGAGGCAGGCAGGCTCAGCCCCCAGAGCCAGGAAAGGGAGGGGGAGAGGGCAGGGCACCACAAAAGCCACAGGATCCAGATAGGAATTAGTTAAAGGAGGATGGAGAAGTGTCCAACAGCAAAGGGAGACAAACTTGTCTGTCAGTTTGTCATCCTGTGGGATTTGCACATTGGTGTGAGACTGTGCGACCAATTTTTCAAATGCCAGCAAGGTTGCATCGAGTGCACAGGTATCAATGCAACTTACAGATGGAAACAGACTAGAAAGAAGGAAGAGGCCATCCACTTCTCAAAAACTTGGCCATGGAAAACCTTATGAATGAGAAACACTATCTGATACATTGTTGGGCAACTTTATGAATAGGTTGAAAACATTGCCTGACACTGTGCAGGAAGACCACCCTCTTGGATCAGAAAGCACTCAAAATAGGACTGGGAAAGAGCCACCTCATCAGAGTAGAACCAACCTTAATAAAAAGTAAATCTTTTGGGACTTCCATATGCTACATGACATGATTCAAATTAAGAAGAAACAGCAGCTGCAAATAACCACTAATAATTAGAACATGGAATATATGGAGTATGAATCTAGGAAAATTAGAAGTTGTCAAAAATGAAATGGAACACATAAAGATTGATATCCTAGGCATTAGTGAGTTGAGATCGACTGGTTTTGACCATTTTGAATCAGACAACCTTATGATCTACTATGCTGGGAAAGACAATTTGAAGAGGAATGATGTGGCATTCATCACCACAAAGGATGTTTTAAGATCTGTCCTGAAGTACAATGCTGTGAGGTATAGGATAACATCCATATGCCTACCAGGGACACCCATTAATACTACAATTATTCAAATTTACGTACCAACTACGAAAGCCAAAGATGAGGAAATTGAAGATTTTTATCAAATTCTGCAGTCTGAAATTGACTGAACATGCCATCAAGATGTGTTAATTATCACTGGTGATTGGAATGCAAAAGTTGGAAACGAAGAATCACCAGTAGTTGGAAAATTTTGCTTGGTGACAGAAATAACATTGGAGATCACAAGATAGAATTTTGCAAGACCAATGACTTATTCATCCCGAATACCTATTTTCAACAATAAAAATGGTGTCTATACACGTGGACTTCACCAGATCGAGTACACAAGAATCATATTGACTACATCTGTGGCAAGAAGCGATGGAAAAGCTCAATATCTTCAGCCAAAACCAGGTCAGGATCTAATTGTGGAACAGACCATCAACTGCTCGTATGCAAGTTCAACTTGAAGTTGAAGATAATTGAAACAAGTCCACAAGAGCCAAAACCTTCAATATATCCCTCCTGAATTTAGAGATCATCTAAAGAATAGATTTGTGCATTGAACACCAATGACTGAAAACCAGAAGAATTGTTGGATAGCATCAAGAGCTTCATCCATGAAGAAAGCAAGAGGTCATTAAAAAGAGGAGAAATAAAGAAAAGACCAAAATGGATGTCAGAAGAGACTCTGAAACTTGCCCTTGAGCAAAGAGTAGCTAAAGCAAATGGAAGAAATTACAAGACAAAAGAGCTGAACGGAAGATTTCAAAGGGCAGCTCGAGCAGACAAAGTCAATTACTATAATAAAATGTACAAAGACTTGGAGTTAGAAAACCAAAAGGGAAAAACACGCTTGGCATTTCTCAAGCTGAAAGAAGTGAGGAAAAAATTTAAGCCTCAAGTTGCAGTATTGAAAGGTTCCGTGGGCAAAATATTGAATGATGCAGGAAGCATCAAAAAAAGATGGAAGGAATACACAGAGTCACTGTACCAAAAAGAACTGGTAGATCTTCATCCATTTCAGGAGGTGTCATATGATCAAGAACCAATGGTACTGAAGGAAGAAGTCAAATCTGCAGTGAAAGAATTGATAAAGAACAAGGCTTCAGGAATTGACAGAATACCCATTGAAATGTTTCAACAAATGGATGCCCCGCTGGGGGTACTCACTCAGTTATGCAAAAGATTTGGAAGACAGCTACCTGGCCAAATGACTGGAAGAGATCTATATTTGTGCCCATTCCAAACAAAGGTGATCCCACACAATGTGGAAATTATCTAACAATATCATTAATATCACATCCAAGTAAAATATTACTGAAGATAATTAAAAAATGGTTGCAGCAGTATATTGACAGAGAACTTCCAAAAATGCAAGCTGGATTCAGAAGAGGATGTGTAATAAGAGATATCATTGCTGATGTCAGATGGATCTTGGCTGAAAGCAAAGAATACCAGGAAGATGTTTACTTGTGCTTAATTGACTATGCAAAAGTATTTGATTGTGTGGGTCATAACAAATTATGAATAACATTGAGATTTGAATTCCAGAACACTTAATTGTATTCATGGGAACCTGTACATAGACCAGGATGCTGTCATTCAAACAGAACAAGGGGACACTTCATGGTTTAAAATCAAGAAGGGAGTGTGTCAAGGATATATTTTTATATACTTATTCAATCTATATGCTGAGCAAATAATCAGAGAAGCTGGACTATATGAAGAAGAACATGGCATAAGGATTGGAGGAAGAATCATTAACAACCAGCAATATGCTGATGACACAACTTTGCTTGCTGAAAGTGAGGATAACTTGAAGCACTTACTGATGAAGATTGAAGAATACAGTCTACAGTATGGATTACATCTCAGTATAAAGAAAACAAAAAATCCTCACAACTATACCAATAAGCAGCATCACAATAAATGGAGAAAAGATTGAAGTTGTCAAAGACTTCCACACCAGTGGTAGCAGCAGTCAGGACATCAGATGACATATAGCACTGGAAAAATTGGGCACAAAGGACCTTTTTCAAGTGCTGAACAGCAAGGATGTCTCCTTGAGGACTAAGGTGCACCTGACACAAGCTATGGCATTTTCAGTCTCCTTATATGCATGTGAGAGCTGTTGTTGTTGTTGTTATGTGCCGTCAAGTTGGCCCTGACTCATAGCAACCCCTCCTTGGGTTTCCGAGGCAGTATCACTAC
>NW_006921604.1:16717670-16720232 GCF_000298275.1 Orycteropus afer afer
TTTGAGAAGTGGCTGGTGGGTGTGAACCACCAGCCTTCTGGTTAGCAGTCAAATACCTTAGGCACTACGCTAGCAGATCTCCCAGGTTCTACTCTAGATCTCCTATATTTCCACTAATCCTTCTGTCAGTCAGTCTGTTAATTATCACCTGTCTTTTGCTGGTCTTTTCATTCATACACTTGATTCTTTCCTTCACTACATAATAATGATCTAGTATTTCCACTGTAACAATGACAACAAATAAAAAAAATAATAATTCACATTTTTGCCAATAACAAATGAGTTGAATTCTGACTGACTTTCTCACTGTACACAACTATAACATCTGAATGCAGATTCTGGATGCAGAACTGAATGGAGGACTATCATCTTGAGAGAGATAAACAAACAAAGTTAGTCTGCAAAACCTAGACTTTCTACCTTTTTTTTTTTTTTTTTTAGCCATTGTATGGGCAAAAGTAGACTAAAGCAGAATGGCAGTTTTTCTGGGTGAAGGAAACAAAGTGTGGAATAGTTACACAAGGTAATTCTACAGAGAATAACAAAAGTAATAAGTTCTTATATATACTACAAAATGGATGAATCTCTCAACATATAATGTTGAATGGAAAAACACAGAAAAAAATAATGTGTGTTATGATTCCATTTATATGAAAATCAAGAATAGATAAAACTATTCTATGATAATACCAGTCATTATAGCAGTTACCTCTTAGGTGTATCAATGTGAGTGGGCTTTGGCCCCTGCTGGTATGATGGAAATCTTCATAGAGAAGATTTTGTCTATGAGATAGTTATATGGGTATATACAAGTGTAAAAGAGATTAGTGAACTCTACACACATACAAATAAATAAAACCAAATAATGGATGAACTTAAAAAACAACAAGAAAAAAATAAATGCTAAAATCTCCTTGATTCTCACTCTTGCAATTACAGCCAAACTTCTGCAAGGAAGTATCCTTATTTTCAGTCTTCACTTACTTTTTTTCTAATGGAATCAGCTTAGCAATGATAATCTAACTTCATCAGTCCACCAAAACTGTTCTTGCTTTATTGTCAAGTTTGAAGAATTGCTATCAGTTCTTTCCTTACTTGTTAGTCACGACTCCTGTCTTATTCAAACCAACTTTTTCTCTGGTTTTCCTAGAATCACTTTCTCCTGGTTGTTCACCCGCCTCTGTCTTTGTGATCTTCCCTGATTTTGCTCATTCCTTAAAGCAGTGGTTCTAAATTCTGGTTGCACATTAAAATCACCTGAGGAACCTTTGAAACATAATGATTTTGAGATTTTATTCAGTTCAGACAAATTAAATAAGAAGTTATTGAGGTGGAATCTAGACCTTTCCTTTTTGTTATTAAAGTTTCCTAGATTATTTTAATGAGCATCCAGAGTAAAAAAAACCACTACCTTAAATATTCACAAGCTTAAATATTCCTAAGGTTCTGTCCTATGAGGAGTTATGTCCTATGAGTTCTGTTCTGTGATACATGACCCCCTGGTGCAATCTCAACATTCCCCATTGTATTAGAAAGACTAGCTCTGCCTTGATATCTAACAAATCCTACATTTTCAGTGGCTTCACACATGAAAATATATATCTTGCTAATATAATGTTTCCATTGTCTCTCCTGAAAAGCTTCCTTCTAATCAATGAGTCAAAAACCCAAGCTGCTTGTATCTTGTCATTTCCCATCTAGAACACTGCAGGAGAAAAAAGGAGAGTTAGTATATTAAACTCTTCAACATGGAAGTAACACACATCAGTTCCATTCACAGCCCATCGTTCTGAAGTAGTTATAAGAAACTTCCTAACTGGAAAAAGTTAGAAATTGTTCAAGAGAACCCAAATAATTGGTAAGCAGTAAATGCCTCTTTCACAATTATTTTTCAACAACCATTTCTAAATTTATATGTAGTGTAGACTTCCTCACTTACTCCAGATTCATATCTTTAATGCTCTATTAGAAACCTACACCAGGTTGCTACTTGTTTTTTCAACACAATTTGTACAAAATAGACCTTATCATCTTCCCATTATCTGTCCCATTATAATGTCATGAATGGTGCCAGTATTTCCCAGTTCTCCAGTTCAAGCTTTAATCTTTGACTATTCTATTAGCAAGTCATTTATGTCTCAGCCTTAAAATATACTTCTATCCTTGTTACTACAGTTCAACTACAAGTGAGGACAATAATGACAAAAAGGTTGAACTTCTCCTATTTCCCCTTTCCTTATTTCTCTCACAAGACAGAGTGCTTTAACTAGCTGGACATTCTTTTCCAAGACAATATGACTGGCAATAGATGTGATGTAAATTAGTACCTCTTGAATTATTAGCTGGAGGTTCTGAGTCCCATTTTGTAGATGATTGGAGTTTCAAGGAGTATCATCCTGAGAGAGTTGTCAACTGCAGAAACTCTTTTATGCTGCTCCTTCCTCACATTATCTACCCCAAAATATCACTCCTATCATTGGTCTGCCTTGTGTATTATACACAAGTAATTTATGGCTTATCACATATTGGTGCATCTCCTCTTAACACTGTCTTTGAGGTTTG
>NW_006921604.1:16720413-16726650 GCF_000298275.1 Orycteropus afer afer
CTGGTTGTTCAAACCCACCAGCCACTCCTTAGAAGGAAGATGGAGCAATCTACTTTTGTAGTGACACTGCCTCAAAAACCCAAGGAGGGGTCACTATGAGTCAGGTCTGACTCAACAGCACATAACAACATAACAACAACAACATATGTATATGTGTGTGTGTGTGTGTATAGATATAGATATAACTAACTTGAACATAGCCATATTATGGCATTTATCCTTTCTTTACAAGTATAAAATATTATGTATATGTATATGTGGTGGTTAAGTTTGTATGTCAACTTGGCTAGGTCTGGTTGAGCGGCTGGGCAACTGGATGTAGAATTCCCCATGATAAGACTGGTTATCAACTCCATGGTGGAATCTACTGTGAGCAGCTGAATAGCTGTTTGGGTATGTAGTCTCCTTCCCGTATATAAGAAACAGCTGTGGGGACGGTCTCTAGCTTACAGCATGCTTGAACCCTGGATGTAGCTGTGTCGTTGTTCAGCAGCCTGCCATGCTCTGCCGACCTTGGGACTTTCAATGGACTTGAATTAATGGCCTGCAGTGTGGTTCGCTAACATGGGGACTATGCCTTTTTGTTTGTTGACTTTGGGCTTGTTAGACTCAGAGGCAGTAGCTGTCTGGGTGAAGAGATGCCTCAAGCTTCTTTGGGCCAGGAGCAAGAGGCAGAGCTGAAGCTCAGGGTTGAGGGGCTTTCACACAGCCCCTAGAGCCTGGCACTTGGAACTCAGAATTCTAGCCTCTCCAACTGTAAGAGAATAAACTCTTGTTTGTTCAAGCCATCCCATTTGTGGTATATTCTTGTCAGAGCAGTACTAGGTCACCAAAACAGTGTGCTTTACCAACATAGACATACACACACTCACACGAATGTATGAATGAATGATACACAATCAATCTCTCCCTTGGTTTTCATTTTTTTTTTTTTTTTAACTTTTTATTGTGATTTGGGTGAAAGTTTACAGAGAAAACTAATTTCCATTGAACAATTCATACACATTTCATTTTATGGCATTGGTGCAATCCCCAAAATTTAACAGTATTCTTTCCTGCATTTACTGTTTCCATTCACCTGTTCCTCATTCTTTTATTAGTTTCCTGCCTTCTGAATTTATCCTGGCCAAATGCTGCCCTTTCGATCTCATACTGTTGATTATTCTTACAAGTGAGTACCTCCCTGGTGTTGTTTGCTTTATAAGTCTGTCTCTTATTTGGTTGAAAGTTGAGCCATGAGGATGAGTTCATTTCCAAACTCACCAAAGTAGGATGTAGAGCACTGTTACATCAACTGACCTTGATGTCTCTGGAGACTATGGTCCTAAACCTCCAGGACTAGCAACTCATTCTCACAAGGTGTTTGGTTGTAACTAAGAAATTTTTCATAACTATGCCCCCTGTATGCTGTTCTCTATCAATGGATATATTTGCAGCACATATGGATATATATAGAGAAATATCTTGTCAAACCTGTATATATATTCACAGCTATAGTCCCATTTACCTTCCCATGCCTGTTCAGCTTGCATGTCTATCTATGTATCCACTTGTAGATTATTGTTACTACTGTTATTGCAGGAATAGGTATGTAATAGTATTTACTTTTGTTGGCTTTAATTCTTATACTTCTCCCAGTGCCTTCCTCTGCCTTCTTGATCATTTTGTGCTGATCCCCACCCCTCTCCTTATTGTATATTGCCTTTTCCTTCTCCAAAGTTATTAAATGTCTACTCTCTAGTAAGTGATTTTGGTTTTCATATTGAATGAAGATTTCAAGAACAAATCATTAAGGTGTTTTCTATACAACAGACAGAAACTAAGCTTCCAAGGCCCTTATTTTTCTGTGTCCCTTCTCTTTTATCATTATATGACGGTTATAAATTTGTTTTCTCTAGACCAATTTCATTCTTTTTACCTGCTCTGTGATAATGTATCTGGTCCTTTAAATATATTTGCTCTACCAGATAGGACCATGTTAAGCTTTATTAGCAGAGGGTAATTGTATGGTATGTTGTTGTTGTTGTTATTTGCCATCGAGTCGGCCCCAACTCATTGCGACCCCTCCTTGGGTTTCCGAGGCTGTATCACTACGGAAGTAGGATTTCCCAACCTTCCTTACAAGGAGTGGCTGGTGGGTTTGAACCGCCAGCCTTCTGGTGAGCAGTCAAGTGCCTTAGGCACTATGCTACCACAGCTCCCAATTGTATGGTATAGGCAATGGTAATATATTTCTGAAGGAAAGGGTTTTGCTATCTGAATCCAGAGTGCTCATTTTGTAAACTCTTGCTATGGTAGCCCCATGAATGCCTAGCTCCTGCAAAGATCAAAGCTTCTCTAGTATCTATTTTCTGCTGTATAGACAGATGGCTCCTGCAGCACATGGTAGGTAGTGACACCCAGAAAACAACAGCTGTCCTAGCACTTCCCTTGGTGGTTTTGTAGGAGAGTGTCTCTTGTGGGAGGCCTCTGCATGAACAGCTAGCTATCCCTGGTACCCTAGAAAGAAGATTTTTGGCAAATTCCAGAAGGCATGTTTCTGGAAAGTTCTGCCAGCACAGCACAACAGCGCCTTTTCTGACATCAGTAAGCCATAGCTTGTATTCTCACCAACCAGATCTATATCCAGTCTATTACTTCATCATTCCTACTGGAGGTCAGGGACAGGGGCTGGAGAGATGGGGGTGAAGGGTCACTTACTAGAGAGTTTTATCTCAGCCTTAGGAGAAGTGACTACTCCTTATCCCTGCTATTCCTATGGTCTTAGTATTCTTTGTACTTCTTACTAGTCAATCTTTTTCTACTCTAATTCAGGGTATAACAAACTGACTTGTTACAGTGTAAAGTCAAACCAGAAATTGAAGTTACTGCCACCAAGTCAGCAGACTGACTCATCTTTCTTCTGCAGAGACACTGGTGAGTTCAAACCACAGATCTTTTGGTTAGCAGCTGTGGTAGTTTGGTTTGTGTGTCAACTTGGCTGGCCCTGGTTGAATAGCTGGGCAGCTAGCGGTAGTTATTCCCCATGATGAGACTGGCAATCAACTCCATGGTGGAATGTACTGTGAGCAGCTGAGTAGCTGCCTTTGGGTATGTGGTTTGCTTCCTGTATATAAGGAGAAGCTTTGAGAATGGTCTGTAGCCTATGGCATGCTTGACCCTGCATGTGCTACATTGCTCAGCAGACCGCTATGCTCTGCTGACCTTGGGACTTACAATGGACTTAAGTTAATGGCCTGCCATGTGGACTGGTAAAATCGGGACTGTGCCTTTTGACTTGTCAACCTTGGGGCATTTCAGCCTCAGCAGCCAGCAGCTGTCTGAGTGAAGAAATGCCTCTAGCTCCAGTGGGCCGGGAGCAGGCGGCAGAGCTGGACCCCAAGGTTGAGGGGCTTTCACCCAGCCCCTAGAGCCTGGCACTTTGAACTTGGATTTAAGCCTCCAAATTGTAAAAATAAACTCCTGTTTGTTAAGGCTATCACATCTGTGGTGTATTCTTGTCAGAGGGGTACTAAGTAACCAGAACAGCAGTCAAATGCCTTAACCTCTACACAAGTGCTCCTTTTTAAAAGTGTAGACTTTTAGGCTTTGTGGACAACTTTGTAGCTCATTGTTGCAACTACTCTGCTGTTGTAGTGCAAAAACAGCTATATAATATGGACATGAATGGGTGTGGCTGCATTCCAACAAAATTGTATGTACAAAACATGGCTGCCAGCCTGCAGGACATAGTTTGATGATTCCCATTCTAATCACCTGTTAGAGTTAAACCCTTTTTTTGTATTAAATTTTTCATTAAAATTATTATGTGGTTTCTCCCTTGGACTCTGGTTGAGTACACATCTTCCTCTATCCAACATGACTCCAGTCACCCTGTTAATTCTCTGAAGATGCCACTTTGGTCTCTTTTGACTCATATATCTCATATCTTCCTGAGGGCTTTTTGTTCAAGCTTTAACTGTTCAGTCTCAATTTGGGCTTCCCCTTCACAGACATTGAAATTTTTTTTCTTTAGTGAAGAGTCATGTGAACATCCAGATCTGTGTGGATGATTTTCCTAGAAAGCACTTCACCCATATTCATCATGACAAACTAGTTTTTATCCTTAAATGTCATCTGTCCTAACAACACAAAATTCTGGACCTCATAATCCTATTTGATTTTTCCTCTTCTGTGATGCCAGATGTGGTAAATATATCATTGATACCTTATCATTCCTTCCAAAATGTATTTATGGAGACTTCTGGTAAAATGGAGGAATAGGCAGAAAAGCAACACAGACCCTCTTCAACAAAGAAAATAAAAATCAATGGACAAGGATACAGAAGATAGTCCTGGAGCCCTGAGCTTGGAAAGGAACTATACAGAAGTGGATTAGGCACCAACTAGTGGAAAAACCTGAACGAAAACAGTTAGTACAGAGATGGCTGGCGCTGCGGACTGCCAGCTACTCTGATGGAACCAATATCCTGAATATTTCCAAGTGGTGCTGGAACCTAAGAATTGACCTAAAGATCAGCCCTGGTCACCAAGGGCTGCAAGGGACTACTGCGCTGGTGGCTTATGACTAGGAAGGGAAATAGCAAGGAGGGAGACAACCTGAGTTGTGGACTTTCCATTGTCCAGAGGGCACAGCCATTTTGATTGTTTACACGTGGAAGCCATTTTGAATATTTAAAGTGACCGAGGGCACAGCCATTTTGAATGTTTAAAACCAGCAGCCATTAGGGATATTTAAAGTGACCAAGGGTGCAGCCTTTTGAATGTTTAAAAGCAGTGGCCATTTTGGATATTTAAAGTGACTGAAGATGAAGCCATTTTGAATGTTTACAAGTGGCAATGATTTTGGATTTTAAGGTGATAGCATTGTCATTGGATTCCAGGGACCTAAGAAGAGCTTGTGTTTGCAAAAGTTGGCAGGGACATATGAAAGGCTGACAACAGGAAAGGAGACAGGTGGTGAGTGTATAAGTGCTGTCAACTAGGGAATAGAGGAGCACAGTACCCTGGTTGTGTAGATAACATATAAACAAAACAAAGGAAACAAAATTTGTGGGCAAGTCACTCCAGCACACAATCACCAATCAAATATAAACATAAAAAGGTGACAAACACAAAAATGTGAAAACAGAAGATTACAGTCCACATAAAGAAGAAAGATAAAGCAGGAGAAACAAGGGATCAGGATACAGACTCAAAACACATCCCTGAGGAAGACACAGCATTGGAACTCCCTGATAAGGAATTCAAAAGAATTGTATTTAGATATCTTCAACAAATTGAGAGACAGATAAAGAAAACACAGAGAAAACCCTAGAACAATTTCCAAAGACAATATAAGAACAAAATGATAAAATAAATGAAAAATTAGAAATGATACAAAATCTACACAGAAATCCAGAAGATTAATACTAAATTTTCAGAAATAGATAAGTCATTGAATGGGCAAAGAAACAGAATTGAATCAATGTAAGACAGAATTAGGGAGATCAAAGGCAAATACCTGAACACTTCTTTGGAAAGGGATAAATCAGAGAAAAGAAAAAACAAAATGAAGAAAGTCTATGATTCATGTGGGATACCATCAGAAGGAATAACCTACTTGTAATGTAGTTGGAATTCCAGCACAGGAAGAGACAAATAAAACTACAGAGAAAATTGTAGAAGATTTGTTGGAAGAGAATTTTCCTGGTATGATGAAAGATGAGAATATATCCTTTCAGGAAGTCCAATGAACCCCAAACTGGATAGACCCCAAAAGAAAATCACCCAGGCGTATCATCATCAAACTTACTAAAACCAAAGAGAAAGAAAGAATTCTGAAAGCATCATGGGAAACATGAGAAGTTACCTACAAGGGGTAACCAATAAGACTAAGCTCAGATTTCTCAATAGAAACCATGCAGGTGAGAAGACAATGGGGAGGTATATATAAAACCCTGAAAGAGAAAAATCTCCAGCCAAGATTATGTACCCAGCAAAATTGTCCCTCAAGTATGATGATGAAATTAGAACATTTCCAGATAAGCAGAAATTAAGGGAATTTGTTAAAACCAGACTAGTCTTACAAGAGATGCTAAAGGGAGTCCTTTGGACAGAGAAGCAACAACAGCTAACAACTGACAATTAGTATAAATGATGATATAAACCAGAAACCAACCCAGCTATGGAAGTATGCAAAGTAAATAAGCCTACAAGATTGTAAACAGGGAACCAGAGACATTGATTGACAAATGA
>NW_006921604.1:16729800-16730402 GCF_000298275.1 Orycteropus afer afer
GTCACTGTTTGGTCACAGCTAGCTACCCAGAGCAACCAAGTAGTTGAACCTAAAGGCTTGGGACCATAGTCACAGGGGACATCAAGCTCAATTGGCATAACATACCATACAAATCATTGTTCCACCTCCTACTTTGGTGAGTAGTGACTGGGATCTTAAAAGCTAGCAAGCTGCCATCTAGATGCAACAATGGGTCTCTCCTTGCAAGAGCAAAGAAGAAAGAAGAAAACCAAAATTAATGGAAGAAATCAGTCCTAGCAACTGGTACACCATCTGGTCTGCAACCTATATAACTATGAGACCAGAACTAGATGGTGCCTGGCTACCACTGTCATCCACTTGAAAGGGATGTAGGAGAACCTGGATAGAGAGGGAGAACAATGTGGAACAAAACTCAAAACCATTTGGAGGAAAAAGAAAAAAAAACAAAGGTGGGGACCAGGTTTGCTGGTCCAATAGATCCTGGTGGAACCACTGAGACTATCGCCCCTAGCTGTCCTTCAGGTCTGGAATTGAACCCACACCTGTGGTTTCCAGCATGTAAGTTAAACATTTACCACAAGTAGACACACACCCTGGAGAGAACAATCATGGGAGAAGGA
>NW_006921604.1:16731369-16732834 GCF_000298275.1 Orycteropus afer afer
TGTCACTTCAGTTTTGTGTATTTCACTGTACATAAATTATATTTCAATAAAATGCATTAAAAATGTGTTTATAGTGCTTTTTGATTGAACACACTGTCTTATCAGATTATCCATATATCCCCTAGTCTGCACTAAAATCACATTTACCCATTTTAATGCAATATAATTTGAAACCACTCAAAGCCTGAAATCTATGTTCTCTTCTCTTTCACATCACTAACCTCAACTCAGAGCCTGACATTTGCTATGCACTTACTGGCCGTTTGCTCTTGTTGTGGTAAGAACTTTGTAGACTCCTTCAATCTATGCAATTTTCCCTACACCTTTTCTTAGCACCTATCAGCTTCCTTTTAATGCTTAACATGTATAACAAGGAGTGAGGTGTATGGAATAATGCTCTCTAACTCTGTCTCAAGGTCATTGAGAACAGCATGAAGGTATAAAGTTTTGAAGAGGCAGTGAACATGGAATGCAAGGCCTGGAGCCTTTCCCTAGAAATAAAGATAGACCATGAAAGACCATGGTACTGGAAGGAACTTTTAAAGTTCTTTTAAACCTGGGATCATTTACGTATAAATAGCATGTGTTGTTATTTAACCTTGACTTAGTACTCAAAATGTAAAAAAGTTAGTATGGAAATGACAGCTTCAAATCTCTCATTCTGTGCAACTCATTTCTCAAATCTAAACTTTCTCAAATATTTAGAGCAAGAAAATTAACCCTAAAGTCCTAAGACTTCCATAATTTGTCATGAATTGACTTCTCTCTAAAGATATACCCCAAGGAGGGGTCGCTATGAGTCTGGGCCGACTCGACGGCACATAACAACAAACAACAAGCATTCTTGAAAGAGTTAATACAATAGTTAAAATATTTCCCATAAAGTATAATTCTCTCAGAATTTTTGTTTCCTCTGATTAAGATAAATAGTTTATTTGCTTACTTCACAGAGTTAATGTGTGGTAAATTTCAAGAATGCTCGTGAAAGCAGTTGTAGCTATTGCTGTTGTATGCCACTGATTGTCTAATCATAGCAACCCCATGTGACAGAGTAGAGCTATCACATAGAGTTTGTAGTCTTTAATCTTTATGGAAGCAGAGCATCATGTCTTTCTGCCATGTAGCCACTGGGTGAGTTTGAACTACTAACCATTCAGTCAACAGCCAAGTGCTTAACTATTGTTTCACAGCAAATCACAAAATATATCTCTTCATAACTGCTAGTTAGGTTTCTCATTAGTGCATGAACCCTGATTCCACATGAGCTGTAGGCCAACATTTGCCAACTTGGGAAGAGGACATATCACTTCTCCAACTTCCCCATAATAATCCAGTCTCGAATTGAAAGCGAAGATGGCGGACTAGGCAAAAGGATTGCACAGACCCTCTTCAACAAAGAAAAGGGAAACCAATTAACACAGACACAGAAGATAATCTTGGACCCCTGAGCCTTGAAGGAAAGGAT
>NW_006921604.1:16739774-16764039 GCF_000298275.1 Orycteropus afer afer
AAGTATATGTGAACTGCTGTATGAAAAGTGAATTTACTCTGTAAATCTTCACCCAAATCCTAATAAAAAAATAATAATAATAATAAAAAAAAAAAAATAATAATCCAGTCTCATAAATGTATTTTGTGCAATGTAAATTGCAATGAATATGTACAGAAGATGGAAGGGTGGTTTACCCTACACAGTGTTGTTGTTGTTGTTAGGCGTCAACAATTTGGTTCTGATTCATAGTTACCCTATGTATAACGGAAGGAAACACTGCCCAGTCCTGTGCCAGCCTCAATCTTTGCTATACCTGAGCCCATTATTGCAGCCTCTGCGTCAGTCCATCTCATTGAGGGTCTTCCCCTTTTTTGCTGACCCTCCACTTTACCAAGCATGATATCCGTCTCCAGGGAATGATCCCTTCTGACAACACTACAAAAGTAGGTAAGATGAAGTAGCTTCCAAAGAGCATTCCAACTGCACTTGTTCCAGGACAGATTTGTTAGTTCTTCTGACAGACCATGGTACTTTCAGTATTCTTCACCACAGCACAACTCAAAAGCATCAACTCTTTTTTGGTCTTCCTTATTTATTGTGCAGCTTCCATAGGCATATGAGGCAATTGAAAATACCAATGCTTGTGTTAGGTGCACCTTAGTCTTCAAGGAGACATCTTTGCCTTTCAGCACTTTAAAGAGCTCTTTTGCAGCAGTTTTGCCCAGTGCATTCCTTCATCTGATTTATTGAGTGCTGCTTCCATTGTTTTTGATTGTGGAACAAAGTAATATGAAATCTTTGACAATGACTTCAATCCTTTTTCCATTTAACATGATGCTGCTTGTTTGTTCAGGTGTGACTTATTGCACTTATTGGCACAGTGTATATACAAACTTTTAAATTTCTCACAACTTTTGTCATTCTTATTGCATCCTTGCCGGTAAATTCTTCATGCCCAGGTATTTCTCCTGATGGGAATCCTCTGCTTCCCTTACATCCCTGCCATGTATCCTCAGCTCCATTTTTAGCACTCTTAGAAAACTGTTTCCTTTCTGTGGCATGGAACTCTGGGAGCCAGTTTATCTTATTCCAGGTAGTGGAAGGCTCTGTTTCTATCCTTAAGTGGGCTCTACTGAGTATTTTCTCAACTAAAGAAAGACTCATTTTATATAAATATAAGGAAAGATGAATTATCTCCATATTATTATGCTAATCATGAGAATAAACTATACATATTCTTTTTCATTTTTCTTTTGATTCTAGTTTGCTTCTCTCAGTTCAAGGTATTGTTTTGAATTTAAGGAGTGACTTGAAATTTACCTGTTTTGGAAATGGTCATAATAAGAAGCTTTTAGAGGATTATGATTTGGAAGATAGAGATGGAGTTGGTAATCAGGATCATACTTGAATTCTGAACTAAGATGTTGGGATTTTATCTAGTACTCCTTGCCTATCACATGTTAATCTCAAAGTTACCAGAGTCATGCAGTCTGAGGAGGAGGAACCATTCATTGATCAGTTCTATATATCACAACTCTCCCTGTCCCTGTCCCTGACTACCAATATGGCAGCAAGTAGACAGATCCTCCATTTTGTAAAGAAGGAACTACATGCATTCCTTTGCAGTACAACTTAATGGCATTTAATGATGTAAATACTTTACAGGGTATAGAACAAACTGGATACTTGAATAGCAAGTTCGAGAGTGGAGCTCACTGAGAATGTCTAGGTATCAAAGAACAGATTGACAGTTTTCCTACCTCTTGAACTGCTAAAACCTATCTCCTTTGTCACATTTTCTCAGGCTAGAAAATGTGGCATAGTGCCTAAGACATTTGACTGCTAGCTAGGGTTCAAACCCACCAGCCATTCCTCAGAAGGAAGGTTGGGTAATCTACTTCTATAGTAATACCACCTTGGAAACCCAAGGAGGGGTCACTATGAGTCCAATCTGATTCCACAGCAATGTGTTTGGTTTGGTTTTGTTTAGAAGTCCTAAGCTCCTCTTTTGGCTATTCAAGTCCTGTTGTTGTTGTTGTTGTGCCCTGGAGTTGGTCTACTAGAGCAGATTGCCAAGTCTTTCCCACAGAATTGTTAGATGGGTTGGAATTGCCAACTTTTTGGTTAGCAGATGAGTGCTTAACTATTGTGCCACAAGTCCTCCTTATTCAAGTCCTAATCAGTCTCTACATCTAAATTTCTTATATTTCCAAGAAACCTCTCCTAATTTATTCAGTTGCTAGTGATCTCTCTTTATTGGATCTGCTAGCTGTACTTCAAAGCTTAAAACTTCAAGATGTATTATCATATAATATTTATTCATTGTTTCATGGGTTGTCACTCACAATCAAAATAGCTTATACAATATTTGAGTTACACATACTCACACACTGGTTCACAAAGTGTAATATGAGAACTGAGAGTATTCAAGGCCAGTTAAGAGGATTTACCTTTTAATATTTGTCACAGTCTGGATTTTCTTCATATATTTTAGCTAAAACAGCCTACCACAACAGAATTGAATGCAGAAACAGATAAGAGAATATAATCACCTTTTATTAAACCAGACATTAAAGGTATTTTTAAAATATAAAACAATAGTAATCACCTCATTGATTTTTTTTTTTTTTTGGCTTGAAACATATGTGTCTTAGGTTCGGTTTTCTAGAGAAGTAAAGCCAGTGAATCAGACACACACACACACACACACACACACACACACATGTACAGAAAGAGAAAAAAAAATTATCTTGAGGGAATGGCTTATGTAGTTGTGAAGGCTGAGAAGTCTCAAGTTTGCGGGTCAAATGTCAAGCTGGAGTCTTCTCCTGATCGTGCTGGAGGGGCTTAAAAAACCAAAATCTGCAGGCAATATGGCAGGCTGCTGACTTTGGAGGCTGAAGAATCCAAGATTGACAGGTAAAATGGCAATTGTTATCTCACAGTTAGGGAAGGAATAATTCCAAGATCAGCAGACAACATGGCAGGATGCAGGTTCAAGTCCAGGAACGAGAGAAGGTGATGAGCCAGATGCAACAGTCACATCAAGCAGAAAGCCAAAGATGTTTGCCAGGCCATCCATGTATTTACTGGAAGCAAACAACATCCCTGAGGAAATTCCCTTTCAACTGATTGGCTGTTCATAGCAGATCTCGTCATGGAAGTGATTACATTATATCAGTTCTCATCTTGGCAGATGGCTGTAGCATAACTGCTAAACCACTGAGAATCATGGCCCAGTCAAGTTGACAAAAAACCTAAACTATCACAATATATCTATTTTTACTAAAATTCGTTACTTATGTAAACATGTAATGGACTTAATTTTATTGTTTTAAATTAATTGATAAATGAATATTTTTTAAAGACTCAGTTTTAATTTAAAATATTTTACTTATTTTTTTTTATTGTGATCTCAGTGAAGATTTATATAGATAATTGGTATTCCATTCAACTGTTCATACATGTTTTGTTTTGTTACATTGAATACAGTCTTCACGATGTAGCATCACTTTTCCTACTTCATCCCTGTGGATACTATTTCCACTTGCCCTATCCATTCCTGCATTCTGAACTTTATCCCTGGGCAAAGTCTTCACATTTGATCTGGTATAGTTGATTGTTATAAGGATTGTGTACATCCCTGATGTTACTGTTCACACCATAACCAAAACACAGTGCCATTGAGTTGACTCTGAAACATAGTGATCCTATAGAACAGAGTAGAACTGTCTGGCAGGATTTCCAAAGCTATAAATTTTTATGGAAGAAAAGTAGTTTGCTTTTTTTACACTCCTACTAGCAAGTAATATCTGGTGGGTTTGAACCATTGGCTTTTTGGTTAGCAGATGAATGCTTTGACACTGCTCCACTAGAACTTCTTATTCAATCCATAGGCCTCTCTATTGTTTGGTGGAAAGTTGAGCCATGGGGATGAGTTCAGTTCTAGGTTTGAAGTGTGACTAAGGGCCATAGTATGAGGGGTTCCACAAGTCACTTCCAGTCCAGTTAGCCTGGTCTCTTTTATTATTTTGACTTTTGTTTCACATTTTTTCCCCCTAGTCTATCCAGGATCTCCTATTGTGATCCCTTTCAGAATGATTGGCAGTGCTAAATAGCACCATCTAGTTATTCCGGTCTCAGGGTCATTAGACCTGGTCCAATCGTCCCTTGAACCAACTGTTTCCTTGATGTTCTTTATCCTTTTGCCCTGGACGAGATGAGACCAATAGTTGCACTTTAGACAGCTGCTCACAATCTTTTAAGACCTCAGTTGCTATTGACCAAAGTAGAATGTAGAACATTTTTTGTGTCTACTATGTTATGCCAACTGAACTTGATATACCTGCAACCATAGTCCTGACCCCACATGCCCAGTGACTCATTTCCTCAAGGGTTTTGTTGTGACTAAGAAGTTTTCATAACTTTGCCACCTGTTAGCTGTACTACATATGTGGATATTTTTACAGCATATACAAATATATATGTAAAAATACTATCTGCCAAACCTATATATGTTTATGGGTATAGTCGTGTTTGCCTACTAATACCTCATAATCTTGCCTGTCTACCTATGTATCCACTTCAATGTTTGTTGTTACAGATAATGCAAAATTGTGTATGAAATAATATTTACTTTTGCTGTCTATAACTCTTGTGCACCTTTCCATGTCTTCCTTTTCCTTAATGATGTTGTGCTGTTGTTGTTGTTATGTGCTGTCGAGTCAGACCCAACTCATAGCAACCCCTCCTTGGGTTTTCAAGGCAGTATCACTATAGGAGTAGATTGCCCCATCTTCCTTCGAGGAGTGGCTGATGGGTTTGAACCACCAGCCTTCTGGTTAGCAGTCAAGTGCCTTAGGCACTATGATACCAGAACTCCTGATGTTGTGCTGATCACTCATTTTTGTATATTTCTTTTCCTTTCACCCAAGTTAATATGTATTTCTTACCTAGTAAGTAATTATCTGTCCTCTCTATTCCTATGCCTAGTAAGCATCAAAAAGTATTTCTGTAAGTGTACCATTCCTTGCTATACTGTAATAGTGGATTCATACAACATTTGTCCTTTTGTTCTCGACTTATTTCACTCAGCATGTGAAATAAGTTGTCCTTCAAGTTCATCCAAGTGATGAGGTATTTTGTAGATTCTTCATTATTTGTTACTGTAGCATAGTATTCCATTGTGCATAAGTACCATAGCTAGTTTATCCATTCATCCATGATGGGCACTTATATTGTTTCCATCTTTTTGCTATTGTTAATAGTTTTGTTATGAACATGAATGTACTTATATCTATTTGTGTCCCGGCTTTCACTTCTTTATGATATATACTTAGCTGTGAGATTGCTGGATCAAATGGTATTTCTATTTCTAAATTTTTAAGGAAATGCCATACCATTTTCTATAGTAGTTGGACAATTTTATAGTCCCTCTATGAGTGGATGAAAGTTTCAATCTTTCCATTCCCTCACCAGCATTTGTTCTTTTCTGACTTGTTTAACTTTGCTCTTATTACTGGGAGGAGATGATATCTCATCATGTTATGATTTGAAACTCTCTAATGGGCTCATGATCATGATCATGTATTTGTTGGCCACCTGAATATTTTTTTGGGTGATGTGTCTATTCATTTTCTCTGCCCATTTTTAATTTCATTGTTTGTCTTTTGTTTGCTGTGAGCTTGAAGTTTTATATAAATTTTAGAGTTAAGTCCCCTGATATGTCATTGTCAAGTATTTTTATTCCCAATCTCTGTTCAGGTTTTAGGTTTTCTGTTTACTCTTTTTTTTTTTTTAATTTTTATTGTGATTTGGGTGAAAATTTACAAAGCAAATACACTTTCCGTAGAGCAGATCACATACACTTTGTCTCATGACATTGACCACAATTTAGTATAATGCAACGTTCTGTTTACTCTTTTGGAGAAATCTTTAGATGAGCATAAGAATTTAATTTTTAGAAGATTCCAGTCATGAAGTTTATGTTCTACTGTTTGTGTATTTTCCATTATGTTTACTAGTGTTTTGATGTCATAAATTAGGGCCCCTATGTTTACTCCTATTCTTTCTTTGATGCACTTTATAATTTTAGATTTTACATTCAGGTCTTTTCTCCATCTTGAGTTAGTTTTGTATGTAGTGTGAGGTAGGGATCTTGTTTCATTTTCCTTTAAATGGAAATACAGTTTTGCTGGTATCGTTTGTTAAAGTAACTGTCTTTTCCCCATGCAATGGATTTTGGCCCTTTGTCAAATAGCTATCCGTAGGTGGATGGATCTACTTCTGGGTTCTTGGTTCTGTTCCATTAGACTATGCATCTGTCCCAATACCAGAATGTTTTGACTACTGCAGCTGCATACTAGGTTTTGATATTGGGTAGTGTGAGACCTCCTACTTTCATCTTCTTCTTCAGTAGTACTTTTCTTATCTGAAGTCTCTTTCCTTTCTATAGAAAATTAGTGATTGCTTTCCCATCTCCTTAACTAATGATGATGGAATCTGAGTTGGGATTGCATTGTATCTACAGATTGCTTTGGGTAGTATTGATATTTTCAGTATTCAGTCTTCCTATCCATGAGTATGGTATGTGCTTCCATTTATTTAAGTCTCTTTTTGAGTCTTCTGGTGGTGTTTTGTAGTTCTCTTTGTATAGTTCTTTTGTGTCTCTGGTTGTATTTATTTTTAAGTATCTAATCTTTTAAATAGTTATTGTAAATGGCATTATTTACCTTATTTCTTTTTCAGAGTTCTCTTTGTTGATGTAGAGGAATCTAACTGATTTATTTACCAAACTGAATGACTTTTATTTCTCTTTCTTGCCTATTGCCTTGGTTAGGACTTCCAGTAAAATGTTGGGTAAGAGTGGTGATTAAGGGCATCTTTGTCTTGTTCCCATTCACAAAAGAAATGCTTTCAGTCTCTCTTTGTTGAAAATCATGTTGGCTTTTCATTTTGTGTATATACCCTTAATTATGTTGAGGAATTTCCCTTCTATTCCCATTTTCCTCAGAGTTTTTGTCAGGGAGCTGTGTTGGAGTTTATCAAGTGCCTTTTCTGCATCAATTGATAAGATTATGTATTTTTTTTCCTTTGTTTTATTTATGTAGTGGATTATGTTGATTTGTTGATTAGTTTTCTAATGTGTAACCATCCTTACATACCTGGTATGAATCTGACTTTGTCATGAAATTACATATATATATACATATATATACATTTATATATGTAACCTTGTATTACATATATATACATATATATGTAATCTCATATTATATATTGTTGTTGTTGTTTGCCGTCGAGTCAGCCCCGACTCATAGCGACCCCTCCTTGGGTTTCCAAGGCAGTATCACTACAGAAGTAGGATTGCCCAACCTTCCTTCTGAGGAGTGGCTGGTGGGTTTGAACCGCCTGCCTTCTGGTTAGATTTATATATATAATTACATATATATAATTTTGGATTTTTTTGTCTGGAATTTTGTTGAAAATTTTTGCGTCTATGCTCATGAGGGATGTTGACCTCTAATTATCTTTTTTACTCATACCTTTGTCTGGGTTTGGTATCAGGGTTATGCCTGATTCATAAAAGGAATTCAGGTGTATTCCATCCTTTCCTATGTTCTGAAATAATTTGAATAAAATTGTTATCAGTTCTCTGAATTAGTAGAATTTTCCAGTGAAACCATCTGGGCAAGGACATTTTTTATTTGGATTTTGTTTGTGCCCTGTTCTTTGACTTCTTTTTTTATGGCCTGTTCAAATTTTCAACTTGAATCTCTATTAATTTAGGAACGTCCTGTTTTTCTAGAAATTTGTATATTTCTTCCAGGTTTTCAAATTTGTTGAAGTACAATTCTTCATAGTGTTCTGTTATTATTATTTTGCTTTTGGTTGGTTCTGTTGAGAGATGTTGCCCTTTTCATTCCTAACTTGTGCATTTGGCATCTTCTCTTTCTTTTCCTTAGTAAAATCTTTGGTTTAATTTTGTTAATCTTCTAAAAGAACCAACTTCTAGTCTTGGTTCTTTCTATTGTTTTTTTTTGTTTGTTTGTTTCATTTATTTCTTCTCTAGTAAAGAATATTTCTATTCCCTGGAAACCGTATACTTTTTTGCAGTTCTTTTTCTAATTGTTGAAGTTGTGCTTTCACTGTCATTTGCTTCTAGGGATTATTATTATTATTATTGTGCATGTTATTTATTCTGTTACCCAGTTATTTTTAAGTAGAGTTTTATTTAGTTTCCATGTATTTAATTATTTTTCCCCCATGATCTTCCTATTACTGATTTCTAATTTTATAGCACTGTGATCCTAGAAAATTCTTTGTAGTATTTTGATGTTTTTAAATTGATTGATGCTTGCTTTGTGCCTCACATGTGGTCTATTCTGGAGAATGATTCATGTGCACTGGGCAAAGAACATGCACTTTTTTGTTTTTGAGTGTAGTTTTCTATATAGTTTTATGTGGTCAAGTTGGCAGATTGTGTTATTGAGATCTTCTGTATCTTTTTTGAGTTTTTTCTAGTTCTGTCTTTTATCGAAAGTTGTGTGTCTCCTATTATTTTTCTAGAGTTGTTTATTTCTCTTTTCTTTTATGTTAATGTTTTATTTATGTATTTTGGGGCTCCTTCATTGAATGTGTAAGTATTTATTAAGGTTATGTCTTTTTGTTGGATTTACTCTCTTATCATTATATAATGCCTTTCCTTATCCTTTATACTGGTTTTGCCTTGAAGTCTGTTTTATCAGAAATTATTCACCACTCCTCATCTTTCCTGGTTTCTTCTTCTTCCTTTTTTTCTTCTTCTTTTTTTTTTTTGTAATGGTTTATCTCTTATGAGTAGAGGTTTAATTTGAATTGTGTTTACTAATTTTTGTTTCCAAGGAAGTGTCCTTATGAGTTGGAAATGACTCGATGGCAGTGACTGTATTTTTTTTTTTTTTTTTTAGGCTCTTTGTTTTAGCAAAAAGAACGGGATATTCCATTCAGTGGAAAATGCAAATATCAGAGTAAGTATGTTAGTTTTTTAGGTGTTTACTTTTTTTTTTAAATTTTTTATTTGTGGTGTGATTTGGGTGAATGTTTACAAAGAAAATTCATTTTACATACAGCAGTTCATACACATTTCATTTCATGACATTGACTGTGATTTCCCACAATATAACAGCTCCCTTCCTGCTTCCTCCCCATAGTTACCTATTTCCTGTGTCCTTTCCTCCCATCCACTCTCCCCTCTCCCCTCAGCTGTCTCTCTGTGCAAACACTGCCCTTCTGTTCTCCCATGATTCCATGATTGACTGTTTCAAGGAATATATCTACATGATGTAAATGTTCACCCCATATGCCTGTCTACTGTTTGACTAGAAGCCACAGGAGTTAGTTCAGTTCCAGACCTGAAGGGTAACTAGGAGCTATAATCTCAGGGGTCTCACCAGGCTCTATCAGATCAACAAACCTGTTTTCCCCTTTTTTCTTTTTTTTAATGATTTTGAGTTTTGATCCATATTGTTCTCCCACTCTATCCAGGATCTTCTGCACCGATCCCCCTCTGAGTGGTTGAAAGTGGTAGCTAGGCACCATCTACTTCTGGCCTCACGGTCATATAGGCTGAGGATCACATACTCTATCAGTCCCTTGGACTAATTGTTTCAATATGTCTTTGGTTTTCTTCATTCTTCTTTGTTCTGAATGAGGAGAGGCCTATTGTTGCATCTAGATGGGTACATGCAAGTTTTTAAGACCTCAGTCATTACTCACTAAAGTAGGATGTGAAACAATGTTTTTGTGCAGTATGTCCTGCAAATTGAGCTTGATGTCCCCTGCAACCATGGTCATGAGCCCACAGGTCCAACTACTCACTCCCTCAGAGTAGCTGGCTGTGGCCAAGAAGCCACCACAATCTTGCCCCTTGTCATCTCTACTGTACACTCAAATATTCTTACAGTACATAAAAATACACATATAGAAACATCATCTGTTAACCTTATACATGGTCATGGGCACACTCTCCCCTGCCTTTTCTGGTTTCCATTCACTTGATGTATTTTTTCCAACCTTTGATTTTTAATTTATTTTTATTTTTGTGTCTAAAATGAGTCTCTTATGGGAAGCATATCAATGAGACCTGTTTTCTTACCCATTCTAGCACTCTCTTTCTCTTGACTACTGCATTTAATCCATTCACATTCTGTATAATTAATGATAGGTACAAATTTACTGCTGCCACTCTTTTCTGTATTTTATTGCAATGTGGATGGTTTCTTTGTTCTGAATATTTTTCTGTGTTGAGTTTATTTTATTAGAATTTCTTTACATTTTCTTCATTGTTAATGATTTTGTGTTTACTAAATCCTTGTGATTTTCTTTTTTCTTCTGATTATAAGGCTTTTTAATTCTCTTCATTGTGCAAGTTACCTTGTAATTAATTTTCATCTTCCAAGTTTGAAACAGTATGCTCTACCATGATATTATCTGACTTCCTTTCCATTAGGAATTTCTGTAATTATACCATTTATTCCCACTTTGTGCTTTAAAATTGTTGTCATTTACACATTGACACCCCTGGTCCTCTATTTTTAGTCTTGTAAGATTATTTTAATTTTTAGTATTTTTTTTCTGGATTGGCTTTTGGGTGATATTGCCACATGTCTTAACCTTAGGTTCTTGTCTTCCATTATTGGCTTTCTTTGTGATTGACTCACTTTATCATTTCTTGCAAGACTGTTATAATTTTTCCATATTTCTTTAGTTTCTGTTTATCTGAAAATGGAGTTCTTATATGGGGTTTGTTGAGCTTTTCAGATAGATATGATTTTTCTTTCATGATTTTAGGGAAATTGTCTCTAGCAATTCTTTGACAATTTTCTTTCTCTCTCTTTTTTTTTTTTTTAACCTCCTCCTGCCATGGAATGGCAATCACATATATTCCTCTTTTTAGTGTCCCAAATGGATTCTTAAGTTTTCTTCATTTTTTGTTTTCTGATTTTTTTTCTTCATACAAATTAGTATCAAAGGATTTGTCATCTAGCTTCCTGACACATTCTTTAATCAATTTAATCTAGCTCCCTTGATCTTTCAATGTGTTCTCTAGCTCCATAATTTTAATAATAATCATCTGGTTTTCTAATTGCTACTTATTTCTAATTGTCTACTTATTTTGTTATTTTGTTTTTCTGTTGTTTTCCTGAATTCTTCCAGGGTATTATCTCTGTTTTCCTTGATATATAGATATGTTTTTGTGTATTTTTCTTGAGCTCTTGGAATATATAAATTTCATATCAGGTAGGTCTATTACCTGATCTTCCCTGGGAAGTTTTCCTAATTCTTTATTTTGATCACCTGCTTGTGCCATCTTGTTCTTTCTTTAAAAATTTCTTTGAAGTTGTCTGTTGTCTCTGAGATATTTTGGAGTTTCTGTCTTTATTTCTTGATTATCTATTGCTTTGTTTCACCTTGATGTTTTACTGTACTCTGTTTTGATATATCTTGACAGGAGGGGTAGGTGTGCTTCTTTGGTTGCTAGTTTGACAGCCCTGGGGCACTCTCCACCTCTCTCTGGATGGGTTGAGTAACTGATGGGAATATGGGCACTTGTCTTTGTTTGTTGGTCCTGAGGGAAAGCTTCAGGTGGAATGAGCAGATATTTTTTACCATCTGTCATTGATCCAGTGGTTCAGGAGTGGGTGGTGGTGCTCACCTGTTGGGTGAGGTGATATCATCATAAACAGTTGAGGGGATACCAAAGTGATGAAATCAACACTCATACAGAAACACAGTGTGAACAGATCTGGAGTGAAACAAGGTGAGAAGAATATAAGCTGTATGTGAGAGAAGAAAGTGCAAGGAAATGAGCAAGATTCCCAGCAACACAGGTGAGCAAAGAGCGAGGAGTGAGCCAATAATAGGTATGGTATCGTAGATACAGCTGACAAAAAAAAAAAAAAAAAAAACCTCAAACTTATTACTGTTGAGTCAATTGCAACTTACAGTGTCCCCTCCTTGGGTTTCTGAGGTGGTATCTCTATGGAAGTAGCTTTCCCAGTCTTCCTTCTGAGGAGTGGCTGGTGGGTTTGAACCTCTAGCCTTCTGGTTAGCAGTCAAATTTCTTAGGCACTACACCACCATACCAATTAATGTCTGCTTTCTGTTGGATGGCAAAGAAAAAGAAAAGAGGAAAATGGGCAAATGAGAAAAAAGATAGGTAAAGATAAGAGAGAAGGAGAGGAAGAGAGAGAAATAAACAAATGAATCCAAATAAAAAGTGGAAAAAATAAAACAGGAAAAAGGAGGGAAGGGGTTGTGCTGCTACAGTCAGTCAACAGCAGTGGCAGAGGTGTCTGTCTCTTGATCCATGGGAGCATGTGCTATGGAGGCATAGGAATCTGGTACGTATGCATACCTCCAATAGCAGAGGCCATGGGGCATGTGTCTTGCATTTTGCCAGCCTTCTGGTTAACAGTTGAATGCCTTAGGCCCTACACTACCAAAGCTCCTCCATGAGAAACAAGATCTGTCAATTGCACAGGGGTTGGCAGGCAGAGTTGCAGACATTTGGTTCTATCTGCTTTGGGTCCAGTGCCATAAATGCTGCTGTTAGAAAGGCAGCCTGAGGAACTGGGAGGATAGGTAGTAGTAGTAGGGAAGTATCCCTAGGCACTGGGTTGGTGGTGGGTAGAAGGGGGGCTAACCCCTGGCCTCTGAGAAATTTGATGGGGAAAGCAGGTGAAAATACCTCTTCTGGCTCAGTTCACTAGCATAGGCCCTGTGCACTTCTGGATGTACACAGCTGAGTATTCAGTTCCCACTCAGAATTAATCAAGTGAGGGGCTGCCCAGAGTCCAACACCTCAAACCACCACCCCATAAGCCTTCCCCTTGGCGTGGGCCCTCAACCAAAACTACTGGTGCTCACTAGTAGTGAATCGTTCCTTTACTAGCTCACTCCTCACTCTGTGTTCACCTGTGTTGCTGGGAATCTTGCTCATTTTCCTGCACTTTCCTCTCACATACAGCTTGTATTCTGCTCATTGGGAGGATTTCCCTCCACCACTGTCCTTTAAGGAAGTCCCGGAAAGGGGTTGCAGTGCCGCTGCTGTCCACTTTCGAGTGGTGCCTGCATATCACACAAAACCATCTGTAAACCAGGCACGAGCTTTCTCTTCCTCAGTCAACTGATCATAAGGAACTCCCCATGAGGCCATAGGTGCAGAGTGGGAGAGGGAAGGTAATGTGACTGGAGTGGAGACCATACGCATTTGAGTCAGTTCCTCATGCAACGTACTTTTGCCTTTAAGTCCTGCTCAAGCCTGATCTCTGATATACCACTTCTATTTAATGATGGAGTGATGCTTTGCACGTCCAACTTTACGAATCTGTGGGTCAGACAACACCCAGTTCATGATGGGCAACTCAGGCCTCATGGTGACTTGGTGGCCCATGGTTAGGCATTCAGTCTCTACCAAAGCCCAGTAACAAGCCAAAAGCTGTTTCTCAAAAGGAGAGTAGTTATCTGCAGAAGATGGCAGGGCTTTGCTCCAAAACCCCAAGGGTCTGCATTGCAATTCACCAATAGGGACCGCCAAAGGCTCCAAACAGCATCTCTATCTACTACAGACACGTCAAGCACCATTGGATCATCCCGATCATATGTCCAGACACATTAGCTCTTTGGGATTCTGAAACTAAAATCTTTGATCATTTCTATCCTAGTCCACTGCATCACCACTTGTCTGTCAGTTTGTCATAGTATGGTGGCTTTCATGTTGCTATGAGGATGGAATCTATGCTACTGGTATTTCATGTATCAACAGAGTGACTCATGGTGTACAGGTTTAAGTGGAGCTTCCCAACTAAGACAGACTGAGAAGAAGGATGGGGCCATCCGCTTCTGAAAAAAATGGACACTGAAAACCTTATAGATAGCAGTGGAAGACTGTTCTATATATTACTGGAAAACTTATGAATAACAGTGAAACATTGTCTGATATAATGCTTAAAGATAAGACCTCAGGTTGGAAGACATTCAAAATACTGCTAGGGAAGATCAAAGACTACAGTCTTCAGTATGAATTAAACCTCAATGTAAAGAAAACAAAAATCCTTGCATCTAGACCAATAAGCAACATCACAATAAATAGAGAAAACATTGAGGTTGTCAGGGATTTCATTTTACTTGGATCCACAATCAATACCCACAGAAGCAGCAGTCGAGAAATCAAACATTGCATTGCACTGGGCAAATCTGCTGCAAAAGATCTCTTTAAAATGTTAAGGAGTAAAGATGTTGAAGACTAAGGTGCACCTGACCTAAGACATGATATTTTCAATTGCCTCATATGCATGTGAAAGCTGGAAAATGAACAAGGAAGACCAAAGAAGAGTTGAACTTTGAATTGTGGTGTTGATAAAGAATACTGACAATACCATGAACTCTAGAAGAATGAACAAATCTGTCCTGGAAAAAATGTAACTAGAATGCTCCTTAGAAGTGAGAATGGCCAAATTTTTTCTCCTCTATTTTGTCTTGTTGTCTGGAGGAACCAGTGCCTGCATATCACGCTTGGTAGAGAGTCTGCAGAAAAGAGGAAGACCCTTAATGAGAAGGATTGACAGGGTTGCAGCGATAGGCTCAGGGAGAGCAAGGATTGTGAGGATGGTGCGATACCAGGCAATGTTTCTTTCTATTGTACATAGGGTCAGTATGAGTCAAAACCGGTTGATGGCACCTAACAACTATATCTGCAACACTTACACTTTTTTTTTTTTCTCTTGAGCAAGGGACTGCTTTGTAAACACTATGATGTATAAGGAGAACAAGTTCACGACTAGGACTGAGTTAGAGCTTAAAAAATGACAATTTTGAGCCCTAGACATTTTGATGTGGAGGAACAGGACTTATTTTCCTGCCTTTTTTGGAATAATGTATGGATACGTTGGGGCATATGAGAAGGACAAGGAAAGGTATTGAACAAACACAAGCTGAATCAAATACAGCAGAGGGATGAAGTGAGTTGTACTCATTCTCCCCACTCTAGAGTCTTCCCCTCATCACATGCCAGCCCTTATATATACCCACAAAATCCTACACAACAATATGAAGGGAAGGTGAGATTGGAAGTGAAAGCACAATATTTTAGGGAATTCTAATAGACATCTGTATACTAGTTGGAATGTCTGTGGAATAAGAAGACATACGTTTTAGTATGTGGCTGCCTTTAAAATTAAAATTAAAAAAGAGGTTGAGGAAAATGATATCTGAAAGAAGTTTCTTCCAGGAAGGAGAATCTAACCCTAAATGAATCTTGAAAGAAAGCTCTTTCTGATCAAAGACATTTTTTTTAAAAAAAAAAAAAAATCTTACATGGATTATTTCTTTGGGAACTTGTATACTGCTCTTTAGTAAGTGTTTAATTTAGCACAAAAGATTCATGATCTATGTCACTTGCCTTTTGTACTTAGGCAGATGCGTATCTGGACTGCTTCTTCTGAGTGTTTTTCATTTTTGTACACTCTTCTCGAACATTCTTATCCATTTCCACTAATTAAATTACCCATTGTATCTATTGCTTACTCACATTTTTCTTTCCAGCATAAGCTGTCTTCCTCTCAGTATATTTATCATCCTTTAAATCTTTGCCTTGACCTTCAGCTTCCCTACATATTCATCTCATTTCTTTTCTTTTCACTTTCAAATAATTTCCCAAATTCCAGTATAATAATGTAGACGTGTGAATAGAGAACTGAATTCTAAGCCATAGGACTAAAATCTGCATCTTTCTAGTTATTTGATCTTGGATACTCTCAGCATCTTTCTGTGACTCAAGTATTTGGTTTGCAAAATGATTATAACACTATCTAGTTTGCCATGCCTCATAGAAATTCTGAAGCAACAAGGATTATCTACAATATATGAAAATATTTTATATATCATCACTGTACTAATAAACAGTCACCAAGTGTAGTATTATGCCACATGAGTCAGACTTCATGTTCTGACCTCTACACTGATATTTTCTGTCCTCTATCTGTATTTTCTTTGTTGACATAATTAAAACCTTCATTCATCAATTTATTCATTTACTTAACAAGGTTTTAGAGAATTACTATCTACGATTCAGCCATTAATTTTGGAACAGGATAGGGTCTGCTGTGTTAACAAATATCCCCATGTCTTATCTCTATATATCTATGATGAATGACCCCTTTAGATGTGAAAACTTTTCCCCTCCTGTTTTATCTGGTCTGACATTGTGACTGGCTTTGACTAATAACATGTGCCAGTATCAGAGACCTACTTCTTAAGAGGCAGCCTCTACTGTTGTGCTTTGGGACATAGCCCATGATGTGAGGAAATTCACATTGCTCTGCTGGTGAAAGAAGCCACATAGAGGTCGCTAGAGGATGAGGCCCCATGGAGAAGGGAAACTATGTGGAAGAGAACAGAAGCACTCCAGTCTAGCCATTATTTCAATACAATTGCAGAAGTGAGCCCAGGTGAGAGCAACAGAACGCTCCAGCTAATCCACAGAATCATGAGAAATGATTTGTTTTTGTTTTAAGGTACTACCTTGTTCTGTTTGGATATCTATCTGCAACCCCCCCCCAAAAAAAAAAAATTCATTGTTGTCATGTTGTTTCTGACTCATCTCAATCATTCTGATTCTGTCTAAAGGACAGAGTAGAACCACCTGATAGGGTTTCCAAGGCTACAAACTTTATGGAAGTAGACTGTCCTATAGTCTGTCACGTGGGGTCAAACTGCCAAACTTTTGGTTAGTAACTGAGTTCTTAAGCCCTGCAGCACCAAAGCTCTTGCAGTCATTAACTTAAACATACTACACAGGTTTAGTCTCACATAGCTACTGCATCATCATGGGTTGGCAGGGAAACTGCTCAGAGAGTCACATAGAAACACAGACTGACAGAAGCACCACCATGTTGTAGCTACTCCATCTCTAATACAAGGCCTCCTTGACCACTGCAGCAGGGGAAGAGAGCAATTAAATGTGTTTATGTGCTAGCAGACATCCCATCACTTCCATTCGCTGCCTCTTGGCCAACTCTGGTAATCTGGTTCCAAATAACTGCCAGGAAAACAAACTATATAACCTCTACATGTGCCCTGAGAAGAGTGGTGAATTGGAGATAGATGAATATTAAGATTCTATATGACATGGAGATTCACAATTTACTGCAAACTGATAAAATAAAGAAAAATGTGTCCTTTCCTATGTGAATCTAGAAAGTCTTCTTAGATGAGGTGACAGCTCAGCTTAGTGTGAAAAGATAAAAAGGACAAAACCAAAAGAACCAGAAAGAAGAGTTCATCTAATCAAAGTATATGGCACATTTAACAATGTAGGAGGTCTAAAGACAATGAATATTCCAGTAATGGGAGGGAGGCCAGATAGTTGGAGCATAAATCAAATATCTAGTACAGATGAATGTTAACAAGTATGTTTTTTGTCATACTTTTAAGTGTCTCATATACTATGCTACTAAGGTCCATTCTGTAAACAGTAGGGATTCTAGTTTTTTTAAAAAGAAAATGGTGAAATTAGCAAATAGACTGGAATGTAGAGAAATAGATGGCAGAAAAATATCTGAAAGGAGTTTAGGTGAAAGATAACACAGAACAGATATAAGGTGCCAATTTTAAATGATATTTCTGAAGTAGAATTGATAAGAATTTGTGACCATAGATGTATGAGATAATGGAAAACAAGTGTGAATGAGGAGTCAGGGGTGATTTTTGTGTTTATCACTCAAGATAAAAATTGAGAATAGAGGATGAGTATCATGTATCATGAATGTGGTTAGAAGGGAGAAAAACATTGGATTTCATTTTGGAGATTTTAAGCTTGTAGTGCTTATGATAAATTCATATACCAAAAGAGATGGAAGCAGTGCTGGGAAGATGACCTTAAAATAAGGATAGTGTGGCTAAAGTTACTCAGGAAGAAGAGCATGTGGATCCGAAGAGAAGGCCATCATATTCACATGATGGACTAGAGAAGGAAGGAAGTCCTGAAAGAGTCTTTTTTTTACTGGGAATTTACTGAGTTGGCAGGTGATGAGCCAGCTGGCATACTGATTCAAGGTATAACTTTATAACTATTGTCATCAGTGTTGCCTTTCTTCAAGTTTATTAAACATACTAGTTGGAGTTTTAATCTGTAAGATTTTTGCATTTCATTCCTTAATGAAGTTTTTGTGGTTGAAGATATCTTTTACGGGGGAAAAAAAATACATCTTAAAGAGTATACTAAATTCATCATTACAGGTCATATACTATAATAGTTGGAATATAGTCATGGAAAATGCCCATCTTTATTTCAATTATTTTATAAATTATTTTTATTTTTTTGAATTATTTACTATGAAGAGTGATATACTGGCTCTGGTTCCCTACATCTGATACTAGCATCTGTCTGAATCAGACTCCTGAAATAAATAGGTGAGTAATTCAATCTAAAGTAGGAAACAGTGTTTTCACTCAGTGTTTTCATTGATATCAACTCAACTATTATGATGTCCCTCAGCACATTATAGGCCAACTAAGCAAGTTCCTTCCTCTTTCATTTTTGGAAGGATGGGGCTTACTTAACTCTGCTTGAGGTCTGTAGTTATTTTGATATAATCATTCTAATGCCATTAGACAAGAAAACCTGTACTTCAGCCAAATTACACAAGTGTGTGACATGGCATTAACTTTAAAGTCCACCTGGGTTTCAAAAAAGCAAAAACAGAAACTTAAATTCCTTTCTTTTTCTTTTGGGAATCAGGTCTAACACCATTTTGTTTAAATTTCATAGGTTTAAGTTTCATCAAAGTAGAATTTGTTTATGTAAAATTACATACCAGATGTTCACTGCCATGGAAATTCTGGAGTATTTTATTGCCAATATGACCCTTGTGGATTCCACAATTACAAGCCAGAAAGGTTGTTTATATAAGGTTTCCACCATAGACAGCATAGAAATGTGGTAACGTGGAGTTATGGTCTTAAGGACAGATCCATTTTATTATTATTATTTTAAAGTATTTCCTTTAGAAACAGATATCTTAGAGCTTGAAAAGTTTGGAGTCTGAAGACATGTAAATTAGTGGCAAGACTTTTTAACAACCCTTGCCATCAACCCAGCATATATTATTTGAAATAAAGTTATATATAAGGTCATTGAGCTTTAATTTAGAGTATTTTTCTATAGCAATGATTAACTTCAGTGAACACCAAGCATTATCTGGAGATAGAAAAATAAACCAAAATTCTGATTTTGACTCATAACAACTCCATGTGTATCAGTGTGGAACGTGTTCCATAAAATGTTCAAAGGCTGGTTTCTCAGAAGTAGATCACCAGTCCTTTCTTCCAAGGCACTGCTGGGTAGACTTGAACCTCCAAACTTCCAGTTAGTAGCCAAGTCTGTTAACCAAAAGCATATACCACCCAGTGTCTCTCTATAGGCAGACAGAGGAAATGAAAGCATAGTATCTGTGAATAAGCAGATGAAGCAAATTAATAGAAGTCCAAAAGGAATAGGCAACTAAAGCAGTGATTTTCAAAGTGTGGTCCCCAAATTAGCAGTATCAGTATCATTTGAGAAATTGTTAGAAATACAAATTCTGAGATCTAACTCTACATCTACTGAATAAGAAACACTGAGTCTGGAGACCAACCTCCTCTCGACCTTGATTCTGATAATATTTTATCTTGAGAATGACTGAACTAGAATTAGCTGAGTTGAACAAACTCCTCTGATTCCAGAAGCAAATTCCAGATCTTACTTCCAAGTTCAAGTGCTATTATTTCTCCTCTTCCTGAATTTTCACTAACTTTCTTTTATTTTACTACTTGCATTTTTCCAATAAACCCTTTGTCTTAGTTTTGCTTGAGGACACACTGCTCTGTGCAAACAGCTGTATCAATTTAGTTCATAGGCAGTTTTAGCCTAAGAAAGAGGTAGTGGTTAAGAGAACTATCTCCTTTTAATAGTTCATGCACATAAAACTGTGGTTCTTAGCCTTGACTGTACTTTCAGTTGAGGAACATTGAGCATTTCTGATACTCAGGTCATACCTATAGTTTGCCCGAGTGATTCCTGTGTACAGCCAAGCTTGAATACAACTGCCTTAGACACAGATAAATGACATCCCAGGCTACTGGAGAAATAGAAAAGAGAGAGAGAGAAGGAAAGAAAACCTCATTCTATGATTCTGAAAGCATTATCAATAATTCTTAAGGTATCATGGAATATCAGATAGTTTCAATGAACCTGTAGTAAAGCAATTTTTTCTCGCTCTACACAAAAAGAGGAACTTTGTGAAGTCACAGTGCTAGTAAATATATAGACCAAGCTCAGAAAGATCTTTGCAGCACTGGAAATCATCCAAAGGTTAAATGAAGCACTCTGTTAAATAATGTGGTCTCTCTTATTGAAAGTAGACAAGCAAAGTCTGAATGACCATCTGCACATCTGTTGTCAAAAGGATTTCTGAAGTGAGCAGGAGTTAGGACCAGATGATACCTTAGGCTCCTTGTGAATGTGAGCATCTCTGAAATTATACCAGTTGCCATTTTGATATTTTGGAAAATCTGGAAATTCAAGTTAAATAAGGATTAAAATAATCTAACAAAATCATTTAGTGAAAAATTGTTTTCAAATCTATTTATATATTTTTTTCTGACTTCTACTGTTTTATATAAATCTCCTTTTCATTTTTAATCAAGATTTGGAAAGTATCCATGATTGGCCTTATCAATATGTTTTCTTAATATTTAATACCAAAATATCAAGGCATCTCAGGGAAAGCAATAGTAAATTAATATAAAAATTGCATCTCCATCCCAGACTGTTACTTGAAATCTGGAGTTTACTTTTCTGCTCCTTTAGGATATCAGAAGGGCATGACCAAAATGAAACTTCCAATTCTATTCTCTGTGCTCGATTGTTGCTTCACAATTTTACTCTCTCCTTCTCTATCTTTGACCTCCGTCTAAATTTCCATGAGATTAGTGTCCTATCAGGTTCTTGCTTGAAGGTGACAATTACTCCGTTACTCATGTTTCATGGGTTCTGATTTGAAATGTTTCTGTTTTCTAGATGCTTCTGTTTTAATTTACATTTCCCCTTTGATCCAAGAGTTGTGTAATAGTGAGTTTATTTTATTTTCACTTATTTCCTTTTAGTTTCCACATGGACAGAACCTTCTTTGTATGTGTGTTTTTACTAATTTCTAATTTTATGACATTATAGTCAGGTATGCTGTGTGTATAGCTTTCATTCAAAATTATTGGCATTTTCTTTATCGTTTGATACATAGTTTAATTCCATGAATGTTCCATGTACAATTGAAAAGAATGTATATCCTTTATAATAATAAAGGATTATTATTGAACTTCATGTATTTACATGTTTGAATGGTTATATCTATCTATCTATCTATCTATATATCTATCTAATCTATTTTATTTATTATGAAGTTTAGATAGCCTCTAAGCCATATGGGTATTGAGCCTTTAAAAGTTGGTTTATTCACATTGATGATGTAATGTAAGTGTTAGCTATACATTAGGTATTTGAGAATTCTGATTGAATAAATAAGTAAAAATATCTGAAAAAAAAATTAATTAGAGGTTGAAATAATATTTTATGCATATTTTAATAAAATACATTATTAAAATTAATTTTTTACTTGTCATTTTTCACATTTTTGTTTTTATTGCTTATGTGGCTCAAGTATGTAGCTTCCATTATATTTCCATTGCACAGAATTGCTCTATATCCTTATTAAATTTTTAATTACTTAGCTGAAAGTCACCTATTATTAAGTTATTTCTCCTTTACTCTCAATTCCCGTACCTTCTCCTTTATTAAGATATGTTTTGTCATCTTATTGGATATATAGATACTACTATTTGTTGCATCTTTGTTGCTGTAAACTTTGGTGTTATAAATTGTCCTTTTTAGTGTTATTTATTGGTTTTGACCTGTGTTTTAATTTGTCTTTTACAAAAATCTCCAGCTCTGCTTTGTTATGTAACGTAGAGTTAGAATTCAGTTTCTGTACTGATAGAAAGTATTTTGTTTGCTTGATTTTAACAGGTGAGTTAATGGTCACTGCTCTCTCTGCTTTGCTGACTCTGTGGTAGATAGGACAGAACTCTTCCCTCACGTTCAGTTAGGCCAAAAGTCACTCAGCAATGGTACCTTCTTCAAACAGTCTACAACAGTACACCCTGTCTCTTCAACATGCATTTTTTTTTTCTTACACTCATCACTATCTTGTATACCAAACCAAAAACCAAACCCACCACCATCTGGTTGATTCCGACTCATAGCAACCCCCATTGGGTTTCCAGGCCTGTAAATCTTTACAAAAGTAGATTGCCTCATCCTCCTGCAGAGCAGTTGGTGGGTTTAAACTGCTGCTTGTCTGGTTACCAACCAAATGTCTTACCCACTATGTCAAGAGAGCTCCTTACTGTCTTATATATTGAATATTAAATTTTCGGTTATGTTGTGATTACCTAAGGCCTCTCTGATAGGAATAAATACCACAAATGGGATGACTTGAACAAACAGGAGTTTATTCTCTTACAGTTCGGAAGGCTAGAATTCTGAGTTCCAAGTGCCAGGCTCTAGGGGCTGGGTGAAAGCCACTCAACCTTGGACTTCAGTTCTGCCTCTTGCTCCTGGCCCACTGAAGCTAGAGGCATCTCTTCACTCAGGCAGCTACTGGCTGCTGAGATTGACAAGTCCCAGGTCGACAAATAAAATGGCACAATCCCGATGTTACCAAACCATATGGCAGGCCATTTATTCAAGTCCATTGAAAGTCCCAAGGTTGGCAGAGCATGGCAGGCTGCTGAAAAGCAACACTGCTACATGCAGGGTTCAAGCATGTCATAAGCTAGAGATGATTCCCAAAGCTATTTCTTATATACTGGAAGCAGACCACATACCCAAAGGCAGCTACTCAGCTGTTCACAATAGATTCCACCATGGAGTTGATTACCAGTCTCATCATGGGGTATACTATATTCAGCTGCCCAGCCACTCAACCAGGCCCAGCCAAGGTCTCTCTCTCTCTCTCTCACACACACACACACACATATACACATGCATACACACACATGTAACCACCACAGGTTATATCTATTGATCTTTTTTGTCTTGATTTACTTTACTATACTTTACATCGAGGATAATATTGATTGAGTTAATACTTAACCAAGAAAACTGAAAAAAATATTTCCATATCTACAAGGGTATTCAATTCAGAGAGATAACTATAATGTGTAGAGCTGCTGAGAAAGCTATACTCAACACAGCATACAAGGCATTCAAAGAACAACCCCGAGAAACTTCCAAAACCCATAAAGAAGTGGTGAAAATGGAGCAAAGGGATGAGAGCAAGATGGGATTACAGGTAGCATATTGGTGAAACATGAAGCCACAGATAAGATGATATTGCAACCTGAAATAGAGAGAAGCACAATCATTATCTTGGCTTCTCCCTTTTCTCTTCTCCAATCTCCTGCAAGTGCCTCCTATCAGCTGAACCTAGGTCAGAAGCTAACTGTCACAAGAGCCTAGGAACCATGATACAGTTGCTGCTGATACTGAAATTGAAATTTATTTAATTATGAAGATTGCCAAATTATAGAGTTGTCCATTTATTGCTGTGTTTATTTGTTTCCAAATTAGTTATACAAACACAAAATCATATTTAGGCATAGGTAGGTAGATAGATATGAACCCACTGTAATTGAGTTGATTCTGACTCACAGTGATGCTATAAGAGCAGAACTGCCCTGTAGGGTTTTCAAGGCTGTAATTCTTTATGAAAGCAGGCTGCCTCATCTATCTCCCATTGAACAGCTGATGGGTTCAAACCACTGACCTTCTGGTTAGCAGCCCAATGATTTTACCACCTCGCCACCAGAACTCCATATAAATATATATATGTAAAACAAAAACAAATGTTCAATATCTATTTTTGTACTGTACTAAAACAACTAACTCTCTCTCTCTCTCTCTCTCTCTCTATATATATATATATATATGCAAGGATTGTGAGACTGGCACAGGAGTAGGCAGTGTTTTGTTCTGTTGTATACAGTGTTGCTATGAGTTAGAGCCAATGTGAAGACACATAACTACAACAACTATATATACACATACATATATATTCACCATATATATACATATATATATATATAATCTGTATATAAATATACACACACACTATATATATATATATATATATATATATATATATAT
>NW_006921604.1:16765044-16780485 GCF_000298275.1 Orycteropus afer afer
TACCAATACCGTAAGTCTATTTGCTAAACAAAAACGGCTTAAATCTTTCCTTTAGTATTTTACAAAGCAAATAAAATGGACTGTTAGTTTCTGGTTTTCACTTTCAAATAATTGCTTTTAGATGTTATATAAACACCCATAGATATTATTCTGCGATATTTCTTGAAGTACTTAGATCTTAAACCCCAAAGCCCATAAATTATAATGTTCAATGTTCTTAAAGAAATATGGCTACTCTCATTAAAATACACTTAGGAGACAGAAAGTAACTTTTATTTTTCATAGCAGCCAATGGTAGAGGTAAAAATTTCACATTATAGAAGGATACTTCTAAGTTGGCAGAGGTAAAAACATATAGGTCAGTCTCTGGCATAGAAATTAGTTTAATGTGGTTTCCTTCCCCCTATTACCAAGGAAGTTGGATATTAACAAAACCAGACATAAGCGCATTCTTTAGTTGCTCCTACAACTTGGGAAACTGTTCAATAATGATGTCAATAGATTTAGTTTGCATCATCAGTGGAACTGCTTATTTATTTATTTTTTTAAGTTGTTAAAGTTTCAGATGAAAATACGGATTGACAGTCAGAAATAATAGAAATAATATTGGAGCCAAAAAGCACTAAACACAGAGGGTAAAGATATAAATGTAGGAAAAGAAGGAAGTAGAAACGATAAGGACAGTTTTAGAGTTAATCCCAAATACAACACAGAGAATTGTGTCTGATTTAAATTGCATTCTGTGTATGTTCGTCAACAACAATATAACTAACACAATGATACGTGCATAGGAGGACAAATAATCAAAGGTGAAAAAAGAAAGTGGATAGCAAGTTCCATTCAGAAGGAGTAGCTCCATTCCTCCTACTTCCTGCCTCTTACAACTAAAGATCACTGTACATAAAGCAACAGACCAGCACTGGAAGACTCTGAAAGGTCTATAGATAAAAGGAGGGATGCTTTGGGCCTTTGAGATTTAAATAATGGGCAAGATTCATTGCTATAGATAAAGACTCTAACTAGATTTCCTTTTTTGCCCTTAATATATCCTAGACAGAGTGTTTCAGAAGTCTTTCAACCCAGCACTGCCAACAGAAACAGAAAACAAAAAAAAAAAAAAAATGTTCCCAGAAAAGCTCAATACCCCTAGACAAAGTATCTGCATAGGGTGGCCTGACAATAGAAAATCTCTGATGGCGTAGTGCCTAAGACACTTGACTGCTAACCAGAAGGCTGGCTGTTCAAATTCACCAACCACCCCTCAGAGGGAAGATTGGAGAATTTACTTCCATAGAGATACCCTTGGAAACCCAAGGAGGGGTTCCTATGAGTTGGAACCTACTGGACGGCAGTGAGTCAACCTACCCCAGCCAAGCATCAATGGACAACTACACCCTCCTGCCCCCAGACAGGTGATTCTCTGATTCCCCTGTTGGAAAATGTCAATGGGATGTAGTTGTGAGTAGAGCTTCCACACCCATCCTGCAGCAAGAAAATTTAACAGGTGGTAAAAGGGGGAATCTATTCCGAGTAGAACTAATATTGCCTGACTATACTTCTCATGTCATGTTTACTCACTACAACAATTTCCTATTCCTTTCGTTTTAGACAAGAAAAATATAAAATGAAGAATTAAGGGGAAAAGGATAAAAGAGAAGGAGACTGAGAACTGTGGGAATCTCAAAGGAAAGAAGGGGAGAGTGTTCTTCAAGTCAGTAAAGGGAAATTTAGATCATCTGATAACAGGGAAGAAGGAACTATAAAGCAATGCATGTGAAAAAGAAGAGTTGAAGGGAAACATGACATTATATCATGAACGCAGAAGGGAGGATTTTCAGTGAGAGAAAGAAGTTTGGGATTACTCAATGGAATACTTTAAAAAAAAAAAAAAAGTGAGGAGATGACTACCAAACAATTGAAATGAATTGCTCACACATGGAAAAGCCTTCTAAAGGTTATCCAGAACTCTCCTCATCTACAATCTTCATTGACCTTCAACTCCAGCCCACATCTGAGTGAAACTCAGACCAATTCATTCACCATTCTCTCCAGGCAACATGTTTTTTTTTTCCTCTCACGTTTTTGCAATGCAGGTGAACAGTGTTACAATTCGCAGCAAGACACATAAAGAATGAAATGCAGAATGTTTCTAGAAGGCCTGTAATAGATGACTACGAGAGTGAAGACATTAGAAAACAGTGGCACAGGCGGTAGAGACCTGAAGAATGAAGGCTTAGGGTGAAGGCCGAATACGTAAACTGACTTTTGTACACAATTTGCTGACTGTGTTTGATTCCTGGTTGATAACTGAGGGTCAAGGAGTCTAATCAAATTTGTGCTATTCTATTATACACTCAGACGGAGGAGCTTCTTTTTGCCAGCATTTGAAATCCATGTGGAATTACACCATCAGCAAATACCCTCATCATCTGTCTGCTCTCCTCTCCTGACTTTGACCCTAAGTGCCATTTAGATTTTTTTAAATTTATTTTTATTTTTATTGTTGTTTTAATGTATAGATCTCTGACGGGGGTTGGGAGGAACATTCTTATTGTGAGAAATTATAACCAGCCTCCATCTGCATTCAGAAATCACAAAGGAAAGTAAAATAGTGATGCCTGCATAATCCAGATGTTGATGACTACAAGGGCCCAGAATGCCCTTCCATCCTTCAAAAACATTCCAATGACCAATTTACAATCAAACCTAGCAGTCGTAATTTGACCAACAAAATTCAGTTTCTATAGAATCTAAAAACTAAGATTCAAATACATTATTTGCTCTTAATTGAAGTATAGGCTATCTCAGAAATAAGTCTTTGTAAGTTTGTTAATTCAGAGTATTCTTACAAAAAAAAAAAAAAAAAAGCTGTAGTTTGCAACAAACATGTTTGTTTGTGTTGCTTAATTTCCAGCTTAGAGGAGAAGTTAATATCCTTTAAGTAAAGGACTAATATCTTTCTGTGGTAGTGCCTTTTTTTTTTTTTTCTTTTTGACCCATCTGGTTTGTCAGAAAAGTCTCCTACCTCTGATATTTATACAATATCATGCAAATGTCAAAATCTGAATGTCATCTTCAAAGACCCTTTTATGTCAGGCAACCCCTTTATAGAGAAAAATAAACAATTTTATGTATGCATGCTTGATGCCAGTCCAATTAATAAAAGCCTTTTTTGCTATGCTTGGCTACAAGCAAGTTTCTCTTTTGAAAATGAACAGAGGGAGAATGAGATAAAAGGTCTGTATTGTTTCCTTGCAAATTTTACAGTTTCATTTTTAATTTGTGTTTGGATGTGAGGATCTTGGTGCAGATGGTGTGATAGTCCACAGTATGTTCTGAGAACCTGAAATGATAACAAAGATATGCAAATTGAGAGGGTGCTTTGGATGAAAGCCAAGATATCCAATTTCACAATAGCTGAAAACAAATTGATGTGCCCAGCAAACTACTCAGAGTAGCACCAGGAAATGTAACAGTGCCAAAACAAATTACATTAATGACCTTAGCAGTTTGTTGAATTCTATTGGCCAGCTTAATGTTGGTTACATTTGTCTGCACTGGCACTTCATTTACCACATAAAATAACTTTTCTTTAAAAAAAATTAAAATAAACTTAATGAAAAAAATCAATCTCTATAATGGGTAAAAAATCATACAATCATTTTTGCACCTGAGGAATAGTCAGTCATATTTAACATACAAAATGTAAAAAAAAAAAATGCAACCATTAAAATGTAGAGGGAAATGTCATAAATTTATTATTTCAGGAAAATAAGGAATCTTTTCATAAATTGCAAATCAAAATTAACAGCCTATGAAACAGGGTTTAATAAATAATAAGATTTATATTACTTCACGGGGAAGTTTAGTCAAAATGACTAACATAAAATGATTTATGACAATTTTATTTTATCAAGGCATTTTATTATATATTTTGGTAAAATGCCACGGTTCAGAGTGTAAACAGATTATTACAGAATGAAGGAATGAAGAAAGGACCTATGTAAGGGAACAAGAGAAAATAAATCTGTTATAAATATGGAAAATCAAGGATAAAAAAATCTCCTAATTCATTATGTAATATATTCAATTCTAAGGATATACATAATTATTTAGCATCATTTTATACTCGAACAAAAAATATATATGGTGATTGCAAAGTGCCATTTTGACGTTATTTTTCTGTTTTACATCTTATATTGGTAGTATTGAAATCTACCATTCTGTGGTCAAAACGTTGCAAATAAGAAGGATGTTTTAATTTCACATCATACTAAAAGTACAAATCAAGACCGATGAAAGAGGATGACTTAAATTAACTATTAACTAATACAGATGTATTTCTAAAAACACGTATTTTACAGGGGATGACAAACTATAATGTGCTTACTTTTTTTATAATTAAACTGACCTCCCATTAAAAACAAGCCAATAAAAACATAATTGTTGGGAATGTAGTTAAATTTTCCAAGTCAAGAAAATGTTTCCATAAGGAAATTACAACTGGATTGATTCTTCTATCATTTATGCTTTTGCAAAGTAGTTCTTGTGCAGTTTATAGTTCCAAATCTTAAAAGCCTAGAGTTTCCTCAAAGTTGATTGCACACTTGTTGCTCAGAAATTAGTTTGCCAAATGCCATACAAATGGGTGAATAAAAATCAAAGTTATGAAAGGATTATGATTTGAGGCTTATTGTGAGAATAAAAAATGTGAGGCAACTTTATGTTACTGGCAGCAGACTCTGTATTCCTCATGGTCTCCTACTATTTTCCAGTAGAAAAGATTTTCCTAAAAAGATGTTATTCTCCTATGGTAAGGCAATACTCATCTATAATAGGGCAAAGAATAATTCAACGTGGGATAAGCAGGGACAAACACATGTTCCTTAGATAGAACTCATCACGTATTCAAAATAAATATTTATTCATTTATTTATATTGCTTTGTTTCTTTTTCTGTGTATTCTTTTTTTTTTTCTTCAGATTTGAAAAATTTAAAAAGAGGAATGGCAGTAAGTGAATAGCTCTTCCTTTTTATTGAATATACAGACAAATGTTACTAGTGCTGTCTTCATTGCACACTGTGTGCCTTTTAATATTAGTTCAAGGTCAACTGGGCCTTAGTAAAATTATGCCAGCATTACAATTGTAAATCATTTGTGTGAGTAGCAACAGGTTAATACCTGACTGTTATCATGAGGTGAAGGTTTTGATAGTATTCGTGTAGGATACTGAGCAGCTAGGATAGGATATGTAATTATGCAATATTGTATTTCATAATGAAACAATCCTTTCATCATAAGAATAACTGTTGTTGTTGTGTTGTTGTTATGTGCCGTCGAGTCGGCCCCGACTCATAGCGACCCCTCCTTGGGTTTCCGAGGCAGTATCACTACGGAAGTAGGATTGCCCAACCTTCCTTCCGAGGAGTGGCTGGTGGGTTTGAACCGCCAGCCTTCTGGTTAGCAGTCAAGTGCTTTAGCCACTATGCTACCAGAGCTCCTAAGAATAACTGTAGAGAAGTGTTTTTGATGTACATTAGGCAAATATGAAAAAGCCTCAATCTGCAACAAATAAAAATTCTTACTAGCTCTTTAATATAAGTAACACCAACATATAGGGTCTCTGATAAGCCCTAAGTGACCCCGGGTCTAGGAAAAAAAAAAGAAAAGAAAAGAACACAACACTAAAAGGAAGATCTTGGAGCTGTCCATCAATTTCCGAGGCACACAGAAATCCTGAGCAGTGAGGCAACAGTCTCTGTCTTCATGCATAATACATACCAAATAGGTGAAGTAGTATGTAAAGTGAATTTTAATTGGTTATAATTGTCATTTCATTTAGTAAAGTATTGTCTGGAGACCAGGATATCAATTAGCACTCTATGGACTCTGTTACTTATGAAAATATGCATATAGAGAAACAATGTGCTTGAGCAATTGATATACTTTAATTAAGAAAATGGTATAGTGAATTAAAGATCTTTAAAGTATCAATTAATTGTCATACAGGTATGTTCTGAGTATCAACTTTGTAAAGTAAAAATCAGCATATTTGATTTAAATGAACTAAGAAAACATGTTTTAGTTTTGACACCTGATTTTTTTTTTTCTCAAGGCATTCACTTGCAATGCTGTAAGAAAACTTCAACACTGAAAAAAGAGAGAGATGTCTGATAATGGTGAAATCTTTCTCTTTTAATTTTAAGCCTTGATATGTATGCATTATGTGAAAACATAAGAAAACAATATTAAGTCAAGAGGCTCCCATGAAGATCTCTTTCATATGTCCTTCATTTCCTCAGAATTAATGGATGTTCAGGCATCAATAAGGTAGGAAAAAAGATGATTGATGTATTTCGTTTTATTATTAAATTGTTGGTAACCAAGGCAGCTTTTCTTTTTTCCATAGGGATGAAGAGGGACCTGTCCCTTTTTAACCACTTGCTCAGAATGACTTTTCTACCCAATATTAGTGAGAAGAAAGGATGAATGTCACCTCTCTTCTCTTCCTCCTCCTGCTGATGCCTACTCTCTCCTTTGATTGACAGCTACTAATAACCTTCCTGCCCTAAGTGCCATGGAGACACTTTATTAGGACAAACAGCCAAGGAAATCTAGGAATGGAGCCAAGTCTGCAGTGAGTTATTATCGGGCTTGTATTTATCTCAGCTTTGTAATTTTTTTCAGTGATATGCAAATCCTGAAATAGATCTTCTGCTGTTGAAGGACAGGTCCCTCTGTTAATTGATCCGCTGAGAATCACTCTACCCTCTTTTAGCTCTCAGCCAGGGAAACGTGCTACATGAAAGAGGCTCAGAGATGTACACAGGACACAAATTCCTTACGCTCCTCCACAAGAACTTCTATACCAAAAATGAATTTTAGTTTCATAAAAACATGTTGGCTCTCAATATTTTCTGCCCAGCCGATCACACTGATTTGTTTATTTGTTTATTAGTTTTGTAGAAAATACTCTTTCAAATTATAACCAAATGTGATTTCAGATGGGATTTACATTTCTCGGAAATACACAGAGCTCTCATATATTGTAAATATATTAAAACGAATTCAGTGAGAACCAACATTTATTTTTTCCAGGAGGAAAAACAAAACAAAACAAAGTACTAAAGACCATGAAGCAGAGACATTTGTTTTCCTCAGAGCAGCTTCTACTTTGTAAATTAAAAATACATATGTACACTACCACACCTTATAATTTGAAGGACGTTTGATATATTTTTTTTTTATTTTGTTTCTTCTTAACCACTCTGTATATGTGTGTGCTTCTGCATGTATATCTCAATAAATCTACCGATAGGACATTAATAGTAATGAGAATACTAGTGACGTGATAGCTAGTTGGGTAGGTAAAATGTTTATACAGCATATGAAAGCAGTATTGGAACCAAGACAAATAACAATTATAAATTAAATAGCTAAATATTGATTTGTATTCTGCAGGGAGCCTGTGTGGCATAGAGCAGCCTTGGCTATAGAATCAGAAAAACATGAATATGAGACTGAGTTCAACACTAAATCTCCCTTTTTCTTCTCAGTGTCCTCTTCATTTGCAGATTAATAATAATAATTTCTTAATGATACATTACAAGTCTTTTGTGAGTATAAAATAAGACAACGTATGTGCCACTGTTTAGTAAAGAATTATTCCATGATAAGCTATAAGAATAATAAAAAACTTAACTAATATCATTACACTTTATAGTACAGTTTTTACTCCAATGTGCTCAAGTGTTTGGGGAACAAGGTATATATTTGGAGATTCATAGTGCACATTACCATATTAAGTTCACTGAGAAGTCCAAAAACAGCTACACTGTTCTTCCAAGGATTTTCAAAACCATTTGTGTGTGGAGAATATTTACCCAAGTTTATCTATTATCACATTATTAAGTGAATATAGAGTATATCTTCTAAATTCCACATCTTAACATTTAGTAATTAATATTAGTAAGTAAAGCTATAAACAAGTCCCTGACATACAAGTGCCTTATTTAAGAGCTAATTGTCTTCCACACTTGAAGCCACAGACACATTAAAAAAATCCACTGAGGTTTCACTTCTGTTAGCTCAGGGAATAGCTCCAGGCTCTGGCTCCCACTCTAAATGAAAGAGCTCTTCTAGTTGATTTTTTTAGGCTGCTTTCCCCTAGAGCAATCTTTGTCAAGGGGTGTGATTCTTTCCCACAGGGGATTTTGACAATATCTGGAGACACTTTAGGTTGTTGCAACTTGAAAGGGGAGAGGTTGCTACTGATATCCAGTGGGTGGAATCCATAGTAGGCTCAGCCTACTACAATGCCCAGGACAGTCCTGTACTACTAGTTGTTGTTTAACCCAAGATGTCAATAGTGCCAAGCAAGGTTGAGATGGATGGCTTAGAGTTCCATCTAAGTTCCCTCTCTCTTTTGATAATTAGCACTTTAGGATTCACATGTCTTTTGGAGAATCTTCCATAGTTTGGTGTGGCATCTCTCCAAGCACTGCTTCTCAGGCAATTCCTTTAACTCCTTGGACTATGCCTAGGGAATCTGTCTTCAACCCAGACCTGATCCCCAGGTACCTATTGAACCTTAAATTGAACAATAGGAAACATGCTTTCCTTTTGAATAAAGACCTTGGGCTATTCTGTGCAGTAAAATAATTTTGATTTTCTATTTCTAGTCATTAGTTTTATTTTAATTTATACATACATATATATTTTGGGAGCTCTGGTAGCGTAGTGCCTAAGGCACTTGACTGCTAACCAGAAGACTGGCCGTTCAAACCCATCAGCCTCTCCTAGGAAGGAAGATGGGGCAATCTACTTCCGTAGTGATAACACCTCAGAAACCCAAGGAGGGGTTGCTATGAGTCGGGACCGACTCGACGGCACATAACAACAACAACAACAACATATATATTAGCTAAATGTATATGTTTTTAAATAAAATTTCTCTTAAATGTGTATAACGAAAAGCAAACCAAACTCACTGCCATCAAGTCAGTTCCAACTCATAGTGACCCCCATTGGGTTTCCAAGGCAGTAAATCTTTGTGGAAGTTGATTGCCCTATCTTCCTCTGCAGAGCAGTTGGTGTGTTTGAACCATCAACCTTCTGGTTTGCCTTAGGCACTGCACCACTAGAGCTCCTTTAACTGCATAAAAGCTGCTACACAGTGGCATCGAGTCTGGTCTGACTCATAGCAACCCCTCCTTAGGTTTCTGAGTCGGTATCACTACGGAAGTAGATTGCCCAATTTTCCTTCCAAAGAGTGGCTGGTGGATTTGAACCACCAGCTTTCTGGTTAGTAGTCGAATGCTTTAGGCACTATGCCACCAGTGCTCTCTCCAGAACCAAACCAAACCCACTGCCTTCCAGTTGAATCCGACTCACAACAAACCCTCTTTCGGTTTCTGAGGTGGTATCACTATGGAAGTAGATTGCCCAGCCTTCCTTTCCAGGAGTGTCTGGTGGGTTTAAACCACCAGCATCTGGTTAGCAGTCAAGTGCGTTAGGCACTCCGCCACCAGAGCGCCCACAAAAGCTACTAGCAAATCTTAAATGAATACACAAAAAAAAGGGTATTTGTCAATGGGAATCACTCTGCATGTCTTAAGAATACTGGTCAAGGTTTAAGCTCTCATTCGTCCAGGAAAATCCTCAGATTTAAAATTTCTTATTTATTTAGTCTTCAAAAATAGTGATTGTGATAAGATATATTTTACAATAGCATGATTATATATCTGAGAAACTGCTAGCTATCCCAAGAGTTGTTTCAATAAGGGAGATTTTTTTTCCATACTTCCAATAATAATATTTAACAAAACCTTGAAACAGAGTGTTTCCATAGCTATAATGTTACTCTTAATAACTAAACATCATTGAGAAAACTCAACATTAGCAAGTAGGTTTTGTTTCAAATAAAGGACAGTAGTTTTACCTTTCCTAAAACCAATATACTTATCAACTGTAAGGACCTTTTAGCACATTCTGATTTCCTTTGTCATCTATTGTTATGAAAAGGGAAGTATATAAACCACTCCGCCCACCTTCTGGTTAGCAGTCAAATGTGTTAGGCACTATGCCACCAGAGTTCCTTAAACTAGAGTAGCAGTAATAATCAAAGAAACTATTTCCAAACTTCTTCTAGTTCCCGAGGGGAATTAACCAATAATGTGCACACAATGCAAATTTATATTCTCATCAATTGACAAAATTGTATCTCCTTTGCTTTAGGAAAGCATGAAACAAAGGAGAAGTACCATTATTATAAGGACACTAAAATACATATAAGCAACTCTGGTAGCGTAATGCCTAAGGCACTTTACTGCCAACCAGAAGGCTGACGGTTCAAAGCCACCAGCCACTCCTCGGAAGGAAAGTTGGGTGATCTACTTCCGTAGTGATACCACCTCGGAAACCCAAGGAAGGGTCGCTATGGGTCAGGTCTGACTAGAGGGCACATAACAACAACAAAACAAAGATATATAGGAAAGCAACATGGTCCAGACCCTCGGGAATGTAAGTTGAGTTAATAAACATCCTTCCCAATACTTAGTAGGCAATATATATATATTTTGCATTAAGATATAATGTTATGTTACTAGTTTCATAGCGTGAAAACAGAGAATCAATTGTGCTGTTAGACAGAAAATAAGTGACAGTTCAGTATTCAAAATTAAATACTCTAAACTTAATTGTTATTTCAATGAATTCAACAAATTATCATTGAATTTCTACTGTGTTCCAGAAGCTGCAATATGTTCATTGGGATTACTGAGAACATAGTCTCACTGTTCATCCCCTTAAAGCACTTTACCCTGTACACTGAATCAGATCACCAGTATTACCAAACCTTGTGGATGGACAATTACTTAATCTATCATTTGCAAAAAAATAAATAAATAAAACTATGATTTGTTTCATAGTGTTGGCATAAGCACAGAAGATATAGGCAAAGTTTTGTAAAGTTTTGTAGACAGTGCCTAATATGTTGCATGCGTACAACTCAAGATAAAAACTTTATACACTTTACATATGCTAAATAGAGTTAGGTACTGAGAGACTAAATATAAAAATGGACAACCACCAGACCATACTTAAAAATAGAGCTCTGAACCATAATCTACAGCAAATAGTCCAGTAAGTCAAACCACAACCTATGTAGCAATTAGCCCCAAACTGTAATGACTTTATCAGTAACTGCTAGTTTCCCTCATTTTTGCTCCCACTTCCAATTTAGTACAAGTCAACAAAAGTCAAATATGTTCCCCTACATATCCATAGAATGTCCTGCTTCCAGGTTGCCTGCCACCAACTTCTGTACCAAGAATCTCTGATCAGTCTCCAAAAACAGAAGCTTTTATTTTTGTTTCATCATAAATATTTTCTACTCCCTTTCTTCCCTTTGTATCTCTGCCAAATGCAAATGATGGTAGCTGACTTCCTCTCGATAGCAAGCTCTGACTAAATAGCCTTTGCTTAGTCTCATATGACTGGTCTTCATTTATTTTCACAGTACCAGATATATTATTCTTAATCTGGAACTCTCTGAATCAGCACAACATAAATTTAACTGAATTGGCAATCTACCCATAAACCTCAGTAAACAGATCACATAACTAACATGAGAAAAAAATGTTCCTGCATCACTTAGCACTAGGCAATATTTGCACTAGTAATTGATTACTGAGTTTTGGCGTAAGAAAATGATGATGGTGTAAATTAATGAATGCTTTGTAATCATCATTTATCTACTATTCAATACTCTAGAAAGATTAAGCATAAAGTGGAGAAACAAACTGGGAAGTATCACCTCAATTCCATACAGAATCTGTATGTTTCATTAACACGGTGTTTCTCTGTCCTGAAGAGGGAGAGGGGAGCAGGGGCTCCATGGCTTCTGAAGTTGTTCTTAATACAAAAGTTAAAGCAAATGTCAAACTAAGAAAAATGCTCTAATCTAAGAAATACACATAAAATGCTTTGAGATCTCCATTAGTTAAGAAGCACAAATAGTTTATTTGAGATTAGCTTTAAAAGGATAGAATTTTGAGTGGTAAAACTAGGATAACAGAAAATACAACATTTCAAAAATGTGATCCCTTCACAATTTTAAATCCTCTAAAAATATGTTATTGAGATGTTTAAACTCACAAAAGTGTCGAAAATAAAATTCATCCAGGGTATCACCTTAATTCATCTATGCACTGAACAGCAGAAAACACATGTATGTAATATACATATAGACATACAGCAACTAGATCAAGTTTCCATTCTACTGTTGATCATAGCAAAGCAATATAATAATGAGATAACTTCTTATAAAAGATAGTATCTAGAGCTCTAAATATAAAACGAGTAAAGAAAAAATCCTCAAAAATGGCTTCTCTAAGATTATTTAAATAATAATTTTTTACTCAAGGCAACTCTATTATAAGGCCCTAAAAGTGCAAAGTGAAAGACTATTGGCTTGAACAGATCTCAATAATTTACTCTCTGAAAAAATGCAATTTTCTGTCCTAATGCTGTGATAATGCAGCCATGGTCTTTATTCTTGAAAATCTTGCTTTATTTACACAAAGACTATTTCAGGACTATTATAATATATGTAATATATTATATATAGCATATTTATATAGTATATACATGTGTATATACATATATTTTTATATACAGAGAAAGAGAAAGAATGTTTTAGAAGATGCATTTCTTGATATATTTTTCCTGAGAAAAATAATTATAACAAGCATTTTCAGATACATACACAGAAAATACGTAAAAATGATTAGGTAGTAGATAAAATTTAAATTAATTACAAAATTATTTTCATTACTATCTTTAACTTCTGAAAAAGGATCTCACTGACTGATGTTCCTGTTCATTGGGTCCTATTGACTCCTAACCAGAAGGCTGGTGGTTCAAACCCACCAGCCACTCCTCAGAACGAAGATGGGGCAATCTACTTCTGTAGTGAGACTGCCTCAGAAACCCAAGGAGGGGTCGCTATGAGTCGGGTCCGACTTGACGGCACATAACAACAACAACAGCAAATTCACATTCAACCAACTCAACAATACTCCACTCACTCACCACTCACACTCTCAGAGATGTTTGTTGAAGCAAGTTATCAGAATGGATAAATTATACTTGCCAACATGGCACTTTGTCAGAAAAAGTATTACTTGTGCCTAAAGACTTATAATAACATAATGAAGTTATATCAAAGAAGTAGAAAATTTAAGATACAGGCAAAAACATTACTGTTTGCTCTAAAGATCAAATACGAATGACTATGGAAGAGTGAAAATATGTTTATGAATTATTTCATCCAAGCCCTCACCCTCACCAGCCTTTGATAGTTAATGATAGTTAACATGTGTTTTTGAGGGCTTGTATGTCAATATATCTAATAATGTAGCTGTGTTCCAATTAACAAACAAAACTGTACTTTCCTACATTTTTCTCTTGTTGCTCAGTGTATATCTTTAAGCAGATATAGCATACTCAAAATTTTGGGATATGGCTTTCATGTCTGTGGAACTCCTAAGAATGTTTAGCACAGATGTTCATAAAATTAAAATAATAGCTCTACTCTTGCTTCTTAATTCAGAACATTCCTCATCAGTATATTGACCAAGACAGTTATTTTTTAATGAATTGAATCCCTTTGGAATAAAATGTAAACTCTTTGGCTTGGCTCAAAAGCTCTTCCTGATATTTCTCCTGACTCTTTCTCTGGCATTAATTCTCATTATTGTCCTCTCTCACATCATTTCCAAACTACTTGAAATTCACTTTTAACTTTAAGTTTGTTTTCACTTACTCACACTCATTCCAGTTGCCATTTCTATTATCCATTTTTGACCAGGTTTATAGGTCATGTCCTGAAAATTATCCTTGCTCTCTTATTTGGTTTATGATAGTTCTCCTCTTTGTTTGTATGTCATGTTCTCTATGTACCCATCTCAACACTCATCAGTTTATTTTCTGTTAGTTTGTCTCTCAAAAAGATGAAGGAATGTCATTTATTTTCTCATTTTGCATTTTTTGTCTCCTATTTTGCCTAGTACTTAAAAGGATCTCAATAAATTTGGAATAGTAAATGAGTGAATTAGTTTTCTCTCTTTTTTTCTGTAAACATTAGACTGTCCCAAGAACATATACCTTAGTTCTCTGTTAAACTATGTTTTCTGAGCTGCAAGATTTATTTTCATGCTGAAAGATGTTTATTGAACGTTTACTTGGAAAGTATGAGTAGCCCTTACATTAATATAGGAATATTGTATACATATATATGTATATATACATATATACATATATATATATATATACACACACATATATATATGTATCAGTTTGCTCAAATATGAATGAGCAAAATTATTCTGTAATAGAAGAATGATTTGTTTTGTATTTGAGTAAAATATGATTTTAAAAAATGTGTTATTGATACAAAAAAACTTATTGAGATACAACTGAGATGCAAATATGATCAGTATGTTTAATTCTATTGTCATGAAAGAAGCATCTTGGGGACTAGAGTTGATACTTTCTTGGAACCAATGAATGGGAGCAGGGAGAGCTCATTGGCATGCATAGGTGTATGCTTCTGCATGGGGAGGGGAGTTGAAGGAAGAGAGGTCATGAGAGGATGTGCAAACCTGGAAAGGCAAAGGGAGAGGTTAAAAATAAATTGGCCAGGAAAAAGCAAACCTTTACAAGAGAATAACTGATTTTCACAAATCTGGGGGGTAATCTGGAATGTTCTGAAATTCAAAGATGTAAGGGAAACTGGAAATTTCAAGTAGAAAGACAAGAGTCTAGGGTCCAGTTCATGAAGACAAATGGATGCAAAACAAGATGAAAATGCATGGAGATGACTAGAGTGGGACTTCTGCAACACTAGTTTTTCAATACCTTTGTTTGCATACTACCACTGATAAAACTATTTGGGGCATGTACTCTCCAAAACGTATACTTATTTATTTTTAAATTATATGCATTGACTACTATTGTATACTGTATGTACTTAAGACTTGCAAAGCTAGAAATCTAAAAGCATAATGACTGAAATAAACAGTTCTTGAGAGGAGCTCAACACCAGGTTTGCCCTGGCAAAAGAAAGAATCTGCAAACTCAAAGATATATCAGTTGAGATTATCCAGTTTGAATGAAATAAAAAAATAAATAAAAGAATGAAGAATAATGAAAAGTCTTAGAGAGCTAGAGCATATACAATATGGAAATTCTTGGAGTACAGGAAAGAGAAAGATCATAAAGAATAGTGGGAGAACTAGTGGCTCAAATTTCTCAATTTGATTTTAAAAAAGAATACACATATCTAAGAAATTCAACAGATGCCAAAAGGATAAAACTTAAAAGAGCCATATGTAGATATATAATGCTCAAGATGTCAAAAAAAAAAAAAAAAAAAAAAA
>NW_006921604.1:16780585-16783335 GCF_000298275.1 Orycteropus afer afer
AAAAAAAAAAAAAAAAAAAGAGAGAATCTTAGAAACAGCAAGAAAAAGATAGAAAAACTTAATAAGATTAGCAGCTTATTTATGAACAGAAACAATGCAGAACGTATGCTTGCTGTTGTTATATGCTGTTGAATGGGACCGAATCATAGCCACCCCTCCTTGGGTTTCCGAGGCAATATCACTACGGAAGTAGACAGCCCAACCTTCCTTCCGAGGAGTGCCTGGTGGATTTGAACCTCCACCCTTCTGGTTAGCAGTCAAGTGCCTTAGGCACTATGCTACCAGAGCTAGTGGGATGATATATCCAAAGTGATGAAATAAGAAAGCTGTTAATAAGCATTTCTATATGCACCGAAACTATCTTTAGAAAACAAAGGAGAAATTAAGATATTACCAAAAAAAAAAAAAAAAAACCTGAGAGAATCTATCACCAGCAAACCTGCCCTATAATCCATACAATCCACACATTTAGTGGATCCTTTAGACTGAGATGAAATTACACTACATAGTAACTCATATCCTAATGAAGAAATTAAGGTCATTATAGTAAAAAAATATATCATCAAGTCAAATTCCAACTCACAGTGACAATATAGGACAGAGTAGAACTATTTTGTTGGGTTTTCTTGGTTGTAATCTTTCTCCTGCATAGCAGCTAGTGGGCTCAAACAACTTATTTTTCAGTTAGCAGCCAAGAACTTGTCCAATGACTGCACCATCGGGGCTCCTTACACACACATACATATATGCACATATATACAATTAATTATTCCTTTAATTCCATCTTGTTTTCAAAATCTCAGCCCCTGAGGCTTGGATACTTTTTGCCTTGAGGTAGGGGAAGGGCACAGAGGGCAGTTGGAAAGGGAGCCCAGGGAGTTGGCAGTAACTGTCCTTCACACGTTAAAGATGACTGTTGTTATTAAATGCCATTGAGTCAGAACTGACTCATAGCGACCCCTCCTTGGGTTTCAGAGGCAGTATCACTATGGAAGTAGATTGCCCAACCATCTTTCCAAGGAATGGCAGGTGGGTTTGAACCACCAGCTTTCTGGTTAGCAGTCAAGTGCCTTAGGCACTATGCTACCAGAGATCAATGCAAACGATTATCAATTTACCTTTTTAGCATTTTTTAAATCCTCTTTGATTGAAAAGGAAATTGCTTAAAGCAGTAATTATGAAACTATGTAGTTTTTTGTTGTTGTTGTTTAAATGACCTGTTCACTTTCTTCCTTTTTTATGGGACTGTTCAAGTTTTTTACCTCAGTCAGTATTAGTTTAGGAAAGTCACGTGTTTCTAGAAATTTGTTCATTTCTTCTGGATTTTAATATTTGTGGGAGTACAACTCCTTTGAGTGTTTTGTTACAATATTTTTTAGTTCAGTTTGGTCTGTTGTGACATCATCCATTTCATTTGTTATTTGTGCTATTTGCATATTATCTTTCTTTCCTTATATAAATTTGCCAGTGGTTTCAATATGTTAATATTTTCAAAGAACCAAGTTCTAGTCTTGTTGATTCTTTCTATTGTTTTTATGTTTTCTGTTTCATTTATTTCTGTTCTTATCATTATTATTTCCTTTGTTATGGAGATGGAGGACTTTTTTTTGTTTTTTCTAATTGTTAGCATTGATGGGTTAAGGTATTGATTTTCTTTTTTTTTTTTTTTTTTGATGTATGCATTTATTCCCTTTAATTGACCTCTGAACCCTGCCTTTCTGTGTCCCAAAGGTTTTTATTATGTTGTGTTTTCATTCTCATTTGCTTCTAGGATGTTATGACGTTTCTATGTATTTGATTTTTTCCCCTAATCTTCCTATTATTGATATTTAATTTTATAGTGTTGTGATCTGAGAAGATGCTTTGTATTATTTCAATGTTTCCAAATTTATTGAGGCTAGCTGTGTGGCCTAACATATAGTCTATTCAGGAGAATGATCCATGTGCATATACTGTTCTGTATATGTCTGAGAGGTCAAGGTGTCTGATTGGGTTTTTGGAATTTTCTACATCTTTGTTGAGTTTCTTTCTAGTTGTTCTGTCCTTCATCAGGAGTGGTGTGTTCAAAGTCTCTATAACAGTTAAGGTGTGTGTCAACTTGGCTGGGCCATGATTCTCAGTGGTTTAGCAGTTATGATGTAGTCAACCCCCATGATGAGATCTAATATAATGTAATCACCTCCATGATAAGATCTGCTGTGAACAGTAAAACAATTGAAAGGGAATTTCCTCAAGCATGTGGCCTGATTCTAATATGTATAGATGTTCTGGAAACGATCTCTGTTTTTTCACCCAAGATCCTGCACTGGCTCTTCATCATCTGGATGTGAGCCAGAGGTCTGCCATGTTGTCTATTGATTTGGGGATTGTTTTGTTGCCTTCCCAGCCTGTGAGCCAAAAACTTGCCATTTTACTTGCTCATCTTAGATTCATCAGCCTCGGAAGCAAGCAGCCTGCTATATTGCCTACCGATCTCCGACTTGTCAGCTTCTGCCCGGCACCTAACAACAATAATAGCAGTTACATGAGTTAGCAGCTGCCAGCCTCTACAATTGCATGAGATATTTCCTTGAGATAAATTTCCCTATTTACGTATCTATCTATCTATACCTATCTAAATATGCATCTATCTAAAAAAAAAAAAAAAAACAAAACTCAGTACTGTGGAGTCGCATCCAACTCATAGTGACCCCTCCTTGGGTTTCCAAGGCAGTATCACTATGGAAGTAGATTGCCCAACCTTCCTTCTG
>NW_006921604.1:16783575-16789274 GCF_000298275.1 Orycteropus afer afer
CATCTTCCTTCCAAGGAGTGGCTGGTGGGTTTGAACCGCCAACCTTCTGGTTGGCAGTCAAGTGCCTTAGCCACTATGCTACCGGAGCTCCCTATATAGATATAAGATATATAATAAAAATTTTAGAGATATCTTATATCTAATAGATATATCTATATCTATATAACCTTCACTGGCTTTGCTTTTCTGGAGAAACCACTCTAAGACAGTCTCCTATGACTTTTGTAGAGTTCCCTATTTATCTTTTAAATTCTGTTATGTTTATGTATTTTGGGGCTCATTCAATGGGTGTGGAGCTCTGGTGGTGCAGTGGCTAAAGCATTGGGCTGCTAACCAAAAGGTTGGTAGTTCACACCCACCAGCTTCTCCACAGGAGAAAGAAGTGGCAGTCTGCTTCTGGTTCTGTAAAGATTTACAGCTTTGGAAACCCCACTGGGTGTTTCTTTTTTAAAAAATATGATCATTTATTTATTTCAAATTTTTATTGTGATTAGGATGAAACTTTACAGAGCAATTACATTTTCCATACAGCAGTTCATAAACATTTATTTCATTACATTGACTGTAATTCCCCCCAATGTAATAGCTCTCTTCTCACTTCTTCCCTATAGTTATCTCTTCCATGTCCTTCTTTTCTATGTATTTCTGCCCCTCCCCTACCAAGCTATCTCCCTGTGCAAACACTGCCTTTCGGTTCTCCAGTGATTGCTTGGAGTGTATCTACGTGATTTAATGTCCACTCTATATGCTTGTCTATTGTTTGGCTGGAAAGCACAGGAGTGGGTTCAATTCCAGACCTGAAGGATAACTAGGGTCTGTAGCCTCAGGGGTATCACCAGGCTTTATCAGACCAGTAAACCTGGTCATTTTTTTTATTATGTTTTTAGTTTTGTTCCACATTGTTCTTCCACTCTATCCAATATCTCCTACACAGATCCCCTTGTGAGTTATTGACAGTGGTAGCTGGAAACCATCTAGTTCTTCTGGACTCATAGTCTTATAGGCTGAGAATCACATGGTGTACCAGTCCCTTGGACTGATTACTCCCATGTATCTTTGGTTTTCTTCATTTTTCTTTGCCCTGGATGAGGAGAGACCTATCGTTGCATCTAGACGGTTGCTTGCAAACTTTTAAGATCCTAGTCGCTACTCACCAAAGTAGGATATGGAACAATATTCTTATATAATATGTTATGCCAACTGAGCTTGTTGTCCCCTGCGACTATGGTTCTGAGTGCACAGGTCCAAGGTCCAACTACTTGTTCCTTCCAGGTAGCTGGCTGTGGCCAAGAAGTGACTATAACCTTGTCCCTTCTCAGCTATATTTTATACTTGAGAATTCTTACAAAACATACAAATACACTCCTAGAAATATTGTCTGCCAACCCTATACATGGTCATGGGCACACTGTCTCCTGCGTAGACATATGTCCACCCATCTATCCACCCATAGATCAATGTTTGCCATAACTGATGACACAGTACTGTATGTGCAAAAGGGTTCATCTTTGTTGTCTGTACCTCCCATACATCTCTTTATGTCTTCATCTTCCACAATGTGACCATATTCATCACTCACATTGATACATTGCCTTTCTCTTCATCCAGATCAATACTTGTCTCTACCTGTCTATCAGTGTTCCCTCCCCTCCACTCCCACATCTGGTAACAAACAAAGAAAATTTCCTTCCATATAGAAACCTTTCCTTCACTTTTTACAATAATGGATTAATACTATATTTGTCCTTCTGTCATTGACTTATTTCACTCAGCATAATGTCCTCCAAGTTCATCCACTTAATCAGTGTTTTGCAGATTCTATGTTATTCTTTAGGGTTTCATAGTATTCCATTGTGTGTAGGTACCAGAGTTTGGTTATCCATTCTTCTGTTGATGGGTACCTAGGTTGTTTCCATCTTTTAGCTATTGTAAATAGTGCTGCAAACAACATGGGTGTGCATATATCAGTTCTTGCCCTGGCTTTCAATTCTTTAGGATATATATCTCTATATATATATCAAATGGTATTTCTAATTCCAACTTTTAAAGGAATCACCCTACTGCTTTCCATAGTGGTTGTATCATTTTGCAGTCCCACCAGCAATGATGAGAGTCCCAATCTTTCCACATCCTCACCAGCATTTGTTATTTTCTGTCTTCTTGAGCTTTGCTACTAGTGCTAAGGCAAGATGGTATTTAATTGTTCCTTTGATTTTCATCTTTCTAATGTCTAATGATCATGAACTTTTCTTTATGTATTTGTTGGCCACTTGAATGTCCTCTTTGTTGAAGTGTCTATTCATGTTTCCTGCCTATTTTGTAATTAGATTATTTGTCTCTTTTGTTGAGGTATTGGAGTTTTCTATAAATTTTAGAGAGAAGTCACTTGTCAGATATGTCGTTGCCAAATATTTTTTTCCCAATCTGTAGGTTCTCTATTGACTCTTTTGGAGAAGTCTTATGAAGTACATAAAAATTTAAATTTTAGAAGACCCCATTCATCTAGTATATCTTCTGCTGTTCATGCATTTTGGGTTATGCTTGATAGTCTATTTATGCCATATATTGCAATGCAACACACTGCCATCATATTTTGGAATAGTGTGAGTAGGATTGGTGTCAGTTGTCTGAATAGTAGAATTGTCCAGTGAAATCCTCTGGGCCAGGACTTTCTTTTGTTGGTAATTTTTTTAATGAACTGTTCAATTTCTTCTTTGTTATGAGTCTGTTCAACTTTTCCGGCTCAGTCTGTGTTAGTTTAGGTAAGTAATTGTTGTTGTTGTTATGTGCCGTTGAGTCGGCCCTGACTCATAGAAACCCCTCCTTGGGTTTCCAAGGCAGTATCACTACAGAAGTAGGATTGCCCAACCTTCCTTCTGAGGAGTGACTGGTGGGTTTGAACTGCCAGCCTTCTGGTTAGCAGTCAAGTGCGTTAGGCACTATGCTACCAGAGCTCCTAGGTAAGTAATGTGTTTCTAGAAATCTGTCTATTTCTTCCAGATTTTCAAATTTGCTGGAGTACAGTTCTTCATAGTATCCTGATACTATCCTTTTGATTTCAGTTGGTTGTGTTGTGATGTCACCCATTAAGTTTCTTATTTGTGTTATTTGTATTCTCTCCATCTTTTCCTTTGTTAAATTTGACAGTGGTTTATCAATTTTATTAATCTTTTCAAAGAAACAACATCTAGTCTTGCTGATTTTTTTCTGCTGCCTTTCTGTTTTCTGTTTCATTGATTTCTGCTTGAATTTGGATTATTTCCTTTTTTTCTGGTGACTGCAGGCTTTTCTTGCTGTTCTTTTTCTAATTGTTAGAGATTTTGGTGTAAAGTGTTCATTTTAGCTCTTTCTTCTTTTTTGATGTGTGCATTTATTGCTATGAATTGGCCTCTGATCTCTTCTTTTGTTGTGTCTCAAAGATTTTGGTCTGTTGTGTTTATTTTCTCATTTGAGTCAGAGGATTTTTTTATTTCATTTTTTTATTTCTTCTATTACCCAGTCATTTTTGAGGAGGGTGTTTTCAGTTCCCATGTGTTTGCTCTTATTCCATAGATCTTCCTATTGTTGACTTCTAATTTGATAGCACTGTGTTCTGAAAAGATGTTTTGCAGAATTTCAATGTTTTTAAATTTGTTAAGGCTTGCTTTATGGCCTAACATATGATCTATCATGAAGAATGTTCCATGTGCCCTAGAAAAGAATGAATATTGTGCTGTTGTTGGGTGAAGTGCTCTGCAGATGTCTATAAGGTCAAGTGGGTGGATTGTATTGTTTAGTTCTTTTGTGTCTTTGTTGAGTTTCTTTCCAATTGTTCTATCTTTCATTGAATGTGGTGTATTAAAGTCTCCCACTATTACTGTGGAGTCATCTATTTATCTTTTCAATTTTGATTTATGCATTTTTGTGCTTTTTCATTGGGCCCATAGATATTTATTATGGTTGTATCTTCTTGTTCAATTGAATTTTAGTCATTATATAATATGCTTCCTTATCTCTAATGGTGGTTTTTGTCTTGAAGTCAATTTTATCAGAAATTAATATTGCCGCTCCTGTTCTTTTTTGGTTGCCATTTGCTTGACACATCTTTTTCCAAACTTTGACTTTTAGTCTATTTTTGTCTTTTTCTCTAAGGTGTGTCTCTTGTAGACAGCATATTAATGAGTTATGTTTTCTTATCCAGTCTGCAACTCTCCATCTCTTGAGTGGTGCATTTTATCCATTGTCATTCAGTGTAATTATTGACAAATATGAATTGGTTGCTGTTATTTTGTTATGTGTTTTTTCATTGTGTTACTGGTTTCTTTGTTCCATATAATTTTCTCTGCTGAGCTCATTTTGTTTTTAATTTTGTTATCATTTCCTTTATTGCTCTTGTTTTAGTCTTTGCTCAATATTTGTGCTTGTCCTCTTCTTTATTGTGATGTACAAGTTTATAACTTTTCTTTGAGGTTACCCTGAGATTTATACTTTTATCCCTGAGTTTAGAACACACCATTCTATCTTGCAACTCTCTTGACTTCCTTACCATTTAGTAATTCTGTAACTACACATTTTTCCCCTCTTTGGTTTGTAGTTGTCCTCATTTGCCAGTTGTTGGCTCTGATTCATGTTTACAATCTTGTAAGCTTATTTTGCTTTGGATATTTCCATAGCTGTGTTGGGTTATGTCATCTTGTGTAGTAATAGTCAGTCAGTTGTTGTTGCTGTTATTGGTTCTCTGTTCAAAGGATTCCCTTTAGAATCTATTGTAAGATTGGTCTTTTTTTTTTCCCAAAAAATTCCCTTAATTTCTGCTTATCTGGAAATCTTTCAATGTCACCATCATATTTGAGGGATAGTTTTGCTGGGTATATAGTTCTTGGTTGGGAATTTTTTTCTTTCAGGGTTTTATATATACCATCCCATTGCTTACTTGCTTGCATGATTTCTGGTGAGAAATTACAGCTTAGTCTTATTGGTTGCCTTTGTAGGTAATTTTTTGTCTTTCCAATGCTACTTGCAGGATTCTTTATTTTTCTTAGTTTTGGTGAGTTTGAAGATGATATGTCTTGGTGATATTTTTGTTGGGGTCTATTTTGTTTGGGGTTTGTTGGACTTGCTGAATGGATATATTCTCATCTTTCCTCATATCAGGGAAGTTCTCTTCCAAGAAATCTTGGACAATTTTCTCAGTGGTTTTCTTTTCTCTTCCTGTTCTGGAATACTGATTACATATAGTTTATTCCTTTTGATGGTATCCCACATGAATCTTAGGTTTTCTGCATTTTGTTTCGATCTTTTTTTCTGATTGATCCCTTTCCATGGAAGTATTCAAGTATTTGTTTTCAGTCTCATTAATTCTGTTTTCTGTTGATTTGATTATACTCCTTTGGAAATTTAGTATTAGTCTTCTGGATTTCTATCTGTAGATTTTATGTCATTTCTAATTTTTCATTTATTTTGTCATTTAGTTCTTATATTTTCTTCCAAAATTGTTCTAGTGTTTTATCTGTGTTTTTCTTAATTTTTTCAATGTTTTCCTTGTTCTGTCTCTCAATCTGGTGACAGTACGTACCTATGCATAATTCTTTTGAATTCCTTATCAAGGTGTTCCAATGTTACTTCTTCTTTAGGGATGTGTTCTGGGTCTATATCCTGGTCTTTTGTTTTTCTTGCTTTATCTTGCTTCTTTGTGTGTACTGTGATGGTTTGTTGTCTCT
>NW_006921604.1:16789374-16795899 GCF_000298275.1 Orycteropus afer afer
TATATATATATATATGAGTAAGCAGGGTACTGTCTTCCTCTATTCACTAATTGGAAGCACTTATGCACTCACTACCTGTCTCCCTGTGGTTTTGACAGAGAATGAGAGTGGCTACACAGGTCTCTGTTAACTATTTGTGAAGAGCAGTAAGGGTGAGTCAGGCTTTTATTGGTGGTCGTGTATCATTGGCCAGTTGGTGCAGAAGGAATGGTGGCTCTTTACTCAGTAAGTGGAGCTACAGGAAGTATGAGTGTGGTTGCATTGTATGGGCATGGTTGCTGTCTCCCACTCTGTTAGACAAAAATAACAATAAAAAAAATCAAAAAGTAAAATCAAGCAGACAAAAAACACACTAGATAAACACACAGAAACAATCACCAAAAAGAGAAAGAAGAAAGAACAACAATAACAAAAAGACAAAAGGAAATAAATGAGAGAAAATATTTAAAGACATACTTTCAAAAGTCAAAAGAAATATGCATAGAAAAGGGGAAAAAAGAAAAAGAAAAAAAAAACCCACAATATCTGGGGAGGGTGGAATAAGAAAAGAAGTAGAATAGGAGAATAATGAAGAAAAAAAAGAGGAAAATGCAAAAAGAAAAATGAGGAATGAGGAGAACTACAAGAAAGTAAAAAAATGGGAACCAGGAACAGTGAAGAAAGAAAAAGCTGAAAACAAGAACCTATGAAGGGAAGAAGAAAGAATAATAATAAAAAGGATGAAAAGAAAAAGTAATTTTCAAACAGATAAGCAAACAAACTGAAAAAAAAAGTAAAAGAAATCTGAGCATGGGAGGGGATGGCACCCAGTTTCAGTCAGAGCACACAGACTGGGATGGAATACCTGCTGGCTCAGAAGGTGGGTAGGAATGAGAGATGGCTACACCTCCATTCACCCAGAGGGTGTGGGGCATAAGATTAACAAGGGGAATAGCACACCTTTCCAATCCTTCATGTCTGGTATGTCCTTGCAGTCCTTGGCAAGTGGAGACTATTCTTAGGCCCCTGGAATCTGAGAGAACACCATCACTTTAAACATCTGAAACTCCCAACCTTTGATTTTTAACTTATTTTTATCTTTGTGTCTAAGGTGAGTCTCTTGTAAAGAGCCTATCAGTGGGTCTTGTTTTCTTATCCATTCTTCCATTCTCTTTCTCTTGACTGGTACATTTAATAATTTTACATTTAATATAATTAGTTATAGTTATGAATTTATGGTTGTCATTCTCTTGTACCTTTTAGTGTAGTACAGATGATTTCGTGTTGTTTATATATTTTTTTTTGTGCTGAGTTCATTTTGTTATCAGATTTTCTTTTCATTCTCTTCATTGTTTTTGATTTTGTGTTTAATAAGTCCTTATGATTTTCTTTCTTCTTACTTAATTTAGAAGGTTTATTCATTTTCTTTGTGGTTACCCTGTAATACTTATCTTCCTAAATTTGAAACAGTCTTCTTATTTTTATATTGTCCTGATTTTGTCTCCATTTGGAAGTTCTATAATTATACCATTTATTCCCTCTTTTATTCTTTGTAACTGTCATTGTATTCTGGTCACCTAGTGCTACTCTGACAAAAATATACCACAAATGGGACAGCTGAACAAACAGGAGTTTATTCTCTTACAGTTTGGATGCTTTAAGTCCAATGTCAAAGTGCCAGGCTCTAGGGGCTGTGTGAAAGCTCTTCAACCTTGGGCTTCAGTTCTTCCTTTTTTTCCTGGCTCACTGAAGCTAGAGGCATCTCTTCAGTCAGGCAGCTACTGGCTGCTGAGGCTAACAAGCCCAAGGTCATCAAATAAAAAGGCACAGTCCCGATGTTACCAAAACATTATGGTAGACTATTAATTCAAGTCCATTGAAAGTCCCAAGGTCAACAGAGCATGGCAGGCTACAGAACAATAACATGGCTACATGCAGGGTTCAAGCATGCCATAAACTAGGTACCGTTCCCACACTGCTACTTATATACAGGAAGCAGACCACATACCCAAAGGCAGCTACTCAGCTGCTCACAGTAGATTCCACCATGGAGTTGATTACCAGTCTCATCATGGAGAACACTATATCAGCAGCTCGGCCATTCAACCAGGCCTAGCCAAGTTGACACACAAACTTAACCACCACACATTGTTTACAGATTGACCCCTCTGGTTCTCTACTTTCAGTTTTGTAAACTTATTTTAGTTTTATAATCTTTTTCAGGATTGTTTTCTGGGTGATATTGTCATGTGTCTTATGTTGTGTGCTATTATTGGTCCTCTGTCTGAAGGACTCTGTTTAGAATTTCTTGTAACACTGGCCTTGTTTTTATAAATTCACTTAATTTCAGTTTGTCTGGAAATATCCCATCAAAAACTCCCAACCAAAAAAAAGTTCTAGCCCAGATGGCTTCACTGGAGAATTCTACTGAACATTCAGAGAAGAGTTGACACCAATTCTACTCAAATTATTGCAGAATATATAAATGGAAGGAGTACTTCTGAATTCATTTTATAAAGCAAGTATAATCCTGATACCAAAACCAGGCAAAGCCACCACTAAAAAAATAAATTCACAGACTAATACTTCTTGTGATTATATACATAAAAATCTTCAACAAAATTCTCACCTGTAACTCCAAGATCATAAAAAAATAATGAATTTACCATTTGTAATTTATAGTAAGTATACATGAATGGTTCAACATTAAAGAAACAATCAACATAGTTACTACATAAATAAAACAAAGGAAAAGAACCATGTGATCATATCAATCAATGGAGAAAAGGCGCTTGATAAAATACAAACCCCATCTCTGATAAAAAGTCTCAGCAAAATTGGAGAGAAGGGAAATTTCTCAACATAATTAAGGGCATATATTCACATCCAAGGGTCAACATTATTCTCAGTAGAGAGACTGAAAGCATTCTTCTTGTGAATGAGAACCAGACAAGGATGCCCTCTATCACCATTCCTGTTCAATACTGTATTGGAAGTCCTAGCAAGGAAAATAAAGCAAAAGAATGAAAGAAAACTCACCCATATTGGTAAGGAAGAAGTAAAACTTTCTCTATATCCAGATGATATGATCCTATACATAGAAAATCCCAGAGATTCAGCAAGTAAACTACTGAAACTAATCGAAACATTCACCAAAGTTGTAGAGTATAAGATCAACATACAAAAATCAGTCATATTCCTCTACATCAACAAAGACAACCCTGAAAAGGAAATAGGAAAACAATTCCATTTACAATAGCTGCTAAACAAATAAAATATTTAGGAATATACCTAACCAGAAATGCCTCAGACATTTGGCTGCTAACCAGAAGATTGACAGTTCAAACCCACCAGCTGCTCCACAGAAGGAAGATGAGGCAATCCACTTCCATAAATTTGTACCACCTCAGAAACATAATGACTGTTGCTATGAGTCAGAATCAACTTGGTGGCAGTGCACTTTGTTTTTTTGGTTTGGTTTACAAATACAAAAGACTTATAGAATGATACAAAACACTGCTACAAGGTGAATGGATAACCAAACTCGTACATTCACACAACAGAACACTATGCAACATTACGAATAATGAATGATTCATAATTCACCTCATAACATGATGAATTTAGAAGATACTGTGCTGCGTGAAATGAGTCAATCTCACAAGGACAAATATTGCATGAGTCCATTATTATGAAAAGTCAAGGATAGGTTTACCCAGGGAAAGACATTTACTTTGTTGGTTGCCAGGATAAGAGGAAAAAGGAGGGAAAATTTCTGACTAGTTAAGAGTCTTGTGTTGATTTGGGTGAAGGGAAAAGCAATATAACAAAAGTGTGAGGCTGACACTATACCAATAGGGATAAGGAGGACACAGAGAGGTGCACAAAGTTATAGACAACAGAAGATACTAGTATCAGACACACAATACTGCATTATCAGTAACAACAATACTAGTCTACCAGTAGATGCATAGACAGGTAAGAAGATCAGGTGTGGTTCAGCAAAGAGGATCATAGATAAATTCATAATCATAGATAAATTCAGCGGATGATATTCCTACATGTGTATTTGTGCTACAAAAATATCCATATACGTTATAGAGCTAACAGGGGACAAAGTTAGAGAAGCTTCTCAGTAACAACCAAGCACCCTGAGACAGTGAGTCACCAGGCCTGCAAGCTCAGGACTGTGGCCTCAGGGGACAACTAGCTCAATTGGCACAACACAGTACTTAAAAATTTTATTCCACATACTATTTTGGTGAATAGTGACCTGGGTTTTAAAAGGGTAGAGTGGGAGGAAAAATGTGGAACATAAAATATCAGAATCATTGGTTGGATAAAGACTGATGAAAACCCTCAAGACTATGTCTCAGCTTATCCTTTGGGCCTGGAACTGGACTCACTTCCATGGATCAGCCAAACAGTAGAAAGGCCTATAAGCAGAACACCTATCCCAAGGATATACACCTACCTACCCCAAAGAGATGGCTCCTTTAGATAAAACACCCTTGAGAGATCAGAAGGGCAGCATTTGCATAGAGAGAAAGCTGGGCTGACAGGAATGCAGAGACAAGAAAGACACAGGGAGTGGCTAGTCAAGGTGAGGAGATGAGAGGGGAGCTATAGAAAGGAAAAAAAAAAAAAAAAAAAACTACTACAGGAAACTAAAAGAGACCTACATAAATGAGAAAAGTGCCACATTCATGGATAGGGAGACCAAATCTTGTGGGAATGTCAATATTACATCTATAGATATAATGCAATCCCAATCTAGAATTCTTTAAAGAGATAGAAAAACCCTCACTAGCTTTATATGGGGGAGCTCTGGTAGCGTAGTGCCTAAGGCACTTGACTGCTGTTCAGAAGGCTGGTGGTTCAAACCCACCAGCCACTCCTTGGAAGGAAGGTTGGGCAATCCACTTCCATAGTAATACTGTCTCAGAAACCAAGGAGGAGTCGCTATGAGTCGGGGTTGACTTGACTGCACAACAACAACAACAACAACAGCTTTATATGGAAAGGAAAGAAACTCATATAAGGAAAGGACTACTGAAGAAAAAAGTGGAAAGTCTCACACTCTCCAATCTCATACTCTCCCATAACACCACGATAGTCAAAATAGCCTGGATTTGGTACAATGACAGAGACATAGACTCATGGAATATAATGGAGAACTCAGAAGTACATCCATCCACCTATGGACACCTGATTTAGACAAAGGGCTAAATCTATTAAATAAGGAAAAGCCATCTTTTTAACAAATGTTACAGGCAAAACTGGATATTCATTCACAGAAAAATTACACAATATCCATACTGTACACCATATACAAAAACTAACTCAAAATGGATCAAAGACCTAAATATATAACTTAAAACTAAAAAAAAAAAAAAACATAAAAGTAAAAATAAAGGCTAACTTAGGGCTTTAGTTTATGTCATAAATAGACTATTAAACATAACCAAAAATGAGCAAAGAGTAGAACATAAACTAGACAACTCAAAAAAACAAAAACAACAGCAACAACAAAAAAAGCTCAGTGCCATAGAGACAACTCCAACTCATAGTGACCTCCTTTGGGTTTCTGAGTGTGGTAGTTAAGTTTTTGTGTCAACTTGGGTGGGCCTGGTTGAGTGGCTGGGCAGCTAAACATAGTATTCCCTGTAACAAGATTGATAATTAACTCCATGGTGGAATCTATTGGAGCAGCTGAGTAGCTGCTTTGGGTATGTGGTCTGCCTCCCATATATAAGAAACAGCTTTGGGAATGGTCTCTAGCTTATGGTACACTTGAACCCTGCGTGTAGCAGAGTTGTTGTTTAGCAGCTTGTCATGTGCTCTGCCAATCTTGGGACTTTTAATGGGCTTGAATTAATGGCTTACTGTGTGGTTTGGTAATATTGGGACGGTGCCTTGTTACTTTTTGACCTAGGGTTTGTCAGCCTCAGCAGCCAGCAGCTGAATGAAGAAAAGCCTTCAGCTTCAGTGGGTCAGGAGCAGGAGGCAGAGCTGAAGCCCAGGGTTGAGGGACTTTCACCCAGCCCCTAGAGCCTGGCACTCTGAAATCACACTTAAAGCCTCCAAATTATAAGAATAAACTCCTGTTTGATAAGGCCATCTCATTTGTGGTATTTTCTGTTAGAGCACAGAGGTAACCAAAACACTGGGCAGTAAATCTTTATGAAAGTAGATTGCCCATTCTTCCTTCCCCAGAGTAGCTGATGGGTTTTGTGTTAGATTGGGTTCTCTAGAGAAACACAAAAACCAGCAAAGTGTATGTTGTTGTTGTTAAATGCCATCGAGTCATTTTCGACTCATAGCAACCCCATGCACAGCAGAACAGAACACTGCCCTATCCCGCATCAGCCCCACAATCCCAGCTATACTTGAGCCCATCATCTCAGCCACCATGTCAATCCATCTTGTTGAAGGCCTTCCCCTCTTTCGTTTACCCTCCACCCTACCAAGCATGACATCCTTCTCCAGGGAATGGTCCCTTCTTACAACATGACCAAAATAGGTGAGACGAAGTCTGGCCATTCT
>NW_006921604.1:16799517-16806604 GCF_000298275.1 Orycteropus afer afer
ATGGCTGGCAGCAGCCTTAGCTTCCATAAGTGCAGGGGGCCGAGAAATTCAAGGCTGGCAGGCAGTACACTGGTTGTTGACTCCAACAAAAGATGAATCCAAGATCTCCAGGCCTAGTGGTGGGCTGCTCACTCACGGAAGTTTGTAGTCCGCACACCAGGGTTCCAATCCCTCAAATAATGTGTCTCTTCCCAGGATGTCCCTGGATATCTTGGAAGCAGGCCACACCCCTAGGGAAACTCCCCTTGGGAAGACTGGCCACTCAGAACACAGTCATCTGATTCCATCATGGGAATAACCACACAGAACTGGGGTCCAGCCAAGTTGACACACAGCTCCAACTATCACAGGTTTGAACTGTCAACCTTTTGGTTAGCAGTCAAATGTCTTAGGCACTATGGCACTAGAACTTCTTAAATTAGACAACTGGGACCTTCTAAATATTAAAATTTTTTTTATTCTTTTACAAAAGAATGAAAAAGAGAACTTGCAGGCTTGAAAAAAATATTTAGTGCTGGCAGATCTGACTAATGATTTATCTCTAAAATTTATAAAGAACTCAATAACAAAAAAATCCACTTAAAGAATGGACAGAGGACATGAACAGACACTTTGCCAAAGAAGATATTCAGATGTCCAACAAACACAAGAAGAAATGTTAATGATCATTAGCCATTAGAGACATAGAAACCAATGAGATGTCATCTCACCCTAGCATAATAGCAAACTTCAACAAGACAGAAAATGACAACTGCTGATAAGGGTATGGAGAAATTAGAACTCTCATACACTGCTGGTGGAATTGTAAGATGGTGCAACCATTCAGGGAAATGGTATGGCACTTACTTGAAAAGTTGGAAATAGAAATACTCTTTGATCTAGCAATCCCAATACTGGATATATAACCTAAAGAAATGAGAGCTAGACATGAATAGATATATGCACATACATGTTATCTCTTTATTCACAATAACGTTATTCACAATAACAAAGAGATGGAAACATAATTGCCCATTAATGGAAGACTAGATAGACAAACTGTAGTATATATACATGATTGGATACTATACAATATAAGGAAGAATCTGTGAAATTCCTTATAATGTGGATGACCTTGGAGGACATTATGCTGAGTTTAAAAAGTCAATCATAAAAGGACAAATATTGTATGACTCCACTATTACAAAAAGTCAAGGAACTTTTTACCCATGGAAATAAACATTCTTTGCTGGTTACCAAGGATGGGAGAGGAAGGGAGGGAAAAATACTAACTTGATAAGAGACACGTATTAATTTGGGTGAAAGGAAAAGTAATATACAAAAAACCTCCAACTTTGTAGATGGGCTTATAATTCACAAAGTTGTACTTTTTACAACTGTAAAAGTATAAAACAAGAGGAAGGAGAAAGAACAATATTAAATAATTGTGGATGTCAATTCCAAGTCCTTGTAACCCTACATTTCAGAGTAGAACTGCCCCATAGAGTTTCCAAGGCTGTATCTTTACAACCACAGATTGTAAAGCAGACTGCATATCTTTCACCCATAGAGTTACTGGTGAGTTCAAACCTCCAACCTTTCAGTTAACATCTGAGTGCTTAACCACTGTGCCACCAGGACTCTTTAGAGCAATCTTGAAACAGATTTTTAATATAGTATTGAAATTAAATTAGTATCAATCCAAACTAGATTATTTTACATTAAGATGTTAATTGTGGCCCTTAAGGAAACTCAGAAAATTATAGCAATAAAACAAACAGGGATAAATAACCTAATTAAAAATTGACAAAGGATTTGAGTAGACATTTCCCCAAAGAATATAAACAAATAGCCAATCGGCACACGAAACGATGTTCAACATCATTAGTTATTTGGAATACGCAAATTAAAGCCAGAATGAGACTCTACTCCATATACTTCATACACACTACAATGGAATAATGAAAAGAGTGGATAATAACAAAATTTGGTCCAATGTGAAAAAGTGGAACCCTCATATTTTGCTGGCAGAAGTGTAAAACAAAAAGTTAAACATAAAGCTGTGATATGACTGCGCAATTCCATTCATTGGTATGCACCTCAAATTTGAAAGCATATGCCCACAGAGAAAAATTTGCCTTGAATGTTTATAGCAGTACTATTCACAGGAGTCAAAAAAGTGAACACATCAAATATCCATCGATCGATCAATGCATAAGTACTACATCCAAACAATGGAATATCATTCAGCCTTGAAAAGGAATGAAGAACTGATACCTGCTACAACATCAATGAATCTTGGAAACATTACACTAAATAACAGAAGCCATAGATGAACGTTCATATATTATATGACTCCATTTATATAAAATATTCAGAATAAGCAAATCCATGGAGATAGGAAGTAGATTAGATTTTTCTGAGAGCTGCAGGTAGGACAGGTGAAATGATTGTTGTTGTTGCTGTGTGCCGTCGAGGCAGACCCGACTCAAAACGACTCCTCCTTGGGTTTCCAAGGCAGTATCACTATGGAAGTAGACTGCCCAAACTTCCTTCCAAGGAGTGGCTGGTGGGTTTGAACCACCAGCCTTCTGGTTAGGAGTCAAGTGCCTTAGGCACTATGCTAATGACTGCTAATTTGTACAAGGTTTCTTTTGGGGGTGATGGAAATATCCTGGAATAAGATAACAGTAATAGTTGCACAAGTTTGAAAATATACTAAAAATCACTGAATTTTGTACTTCAAAAGGTGAAATTTATGATATGTATGTCACATTTTAACTTTAAAAAACTGAGACATTCTGCACACAATTGGCCTTACTATTCAAAAGATTAGAAGATGATTATGTCAGGAAATACAAAAATTACAAATTGTGAAATGTTCTAGATTAAAGGAGTATATACAGATATGAGTAATAAATCCAACAAGTACTCTTTAATTAATCTTGTGCAAAAAATATATACATGAAAGGCTTAATTATAACTGTTGAAGCTATACATCAGATACAAGCATTGTATCAAATTTGAATTCCTGAAAATAACTCTTAAGTTGTAATTTTATAGGAGAATGCTTTTATTCTTTGGAAATGGATACTTAAGTATTTAGGGCTTTGGTACCCTCAAATTTGCCACTTTTAAATCACTCAACAACAATAAATTAAATATATGTATGTATTTCATTTATCTCAAATAAATATATTTGAGATAAATCAAATATACAAAAATGTTAACAATGGTGGATCTAGGTAAATGCAGATTGGTGTTCATTTTATTAATCTTATGACTTTTGTGCTAAAAGGTATGAAAATTTTCAACATAAAGTGGAGAAATAACAGGATGGAATAATAAATATAAATGGATACTTTAAGTTTTTAGCCACACTTTAACGCATCATATAAACAACCACATATTTGTAGTCTACTATGCCAGAAACAAAGATTTTTTGTTTCTATGGTCTGGTGGCTTTGTGTGTTAAACTTGCTTGAAAAAATTTAATATATATTCCAAGTACTCGAGAATAAACATTTCAGTATCTCAGTTTAACCTCTGTTAGTATCAGAACTTGATTAGAAGTAGTGCTTTGGATAAGGAATAAATTAAGGCTTCTGTTATTTGAGACTTAGCCTGAAATCACTATTCAATATAGTCAACCACCATTTTGAATGGACATAAAATGCAATGAGAAGTTAGGGATATTCTCAGTAGAGCGATATGATTGACTCTGGATTTCTTTCAGCTAGAACGGATTGAACGTTATATCAATATCCAGAGTTGATGCATGAGGCTTCTCATCACCTGACACAGCAGGGAGAGCACCACTGACACCCTGTCATTATTTTTTATAACTTTCCTAGCAGTGATACTTCCTCCAAGGGTGACGCAGATTTGAAAAATTTGTCCCCTTGTGACAAATGTCTCTCCTTTATGAATACCGATTTAACTATTTCCACTAGAAATAATATAGCACAAAATATTGAGGGGGCATTCTAACAGGAACAAAAGAACCACCTTCCCCACTTACAAATAATAATTCAAAGCCTTTTCTCACTGCTCCTGACTTTTTTTTTTAAATATATATACAATTTAGAATGTTTTTCTCTTTGTAATATTATGCATTTGTTACATTAAAATAAGATGAAATGCTGTACATTATATTTTATATATCATTGTATGTGTGCAATCAGAGATCCTTTTCAATTGTTAGGACAAAGAAACACAAATGTTAAACAAAGAAGCCAAACTATTAGTAGGCACTGGACTTAGAAATAAGAATACTGCAGTCCAGCAAAGAGATCTGAAAAGAAAATAAGGAAATCAATGCCATTTACAATAGCTATGAGAAAGATAAGATTCTTAGGAATAAATCCTGCTGGCAACACAAAAGGCCTATACAAAGAAAACAACAAAACACTACTTCAAGAAACTATAAGATATCTACGTAAATGGAAGAACATACCATGCTCATGGACAGGAAGATTGAACATTGTGAAAATTTCATTGTTATCCAAAGCGATTTATACACACAATGCAATCCCAATCCAGATTCTATTAACATTATTTAAAGACATGGAAAGTCCAATCACTAATTTTATATGTAAAAGAAAGAGATCTCAGATAAGTAAAGCACTACTGAAGAAGTAAAAAGTAGGAGGTCTCACTCTGAGATGTTAAAACCTACTATAAATCACAGTTGTCAAAACAGCCTATTATCGATACAACGAAAAATACATAGACCAGTGTGACGTAATTGAGAACACAGAAAAAGATTCATCCACCTATGGTCAGCTGATCTTCAAAAAAGAACTGAAATCCATCAAATGAGGATGAGATAGTCTCTATGACAAATTATTCTGGCAAAACTGGATATCCATTTGCAGAAAAATGAACTAAGTCCATACCTTACACCATATACACAAAGTAACTCCAGAGGGATCAAAGACTTAAATGTGAAAACCTAAAACTATAAATTTCATCAAATAAAAAATTGGGGCACTCTTAGGGACCCCAGTTTATGACATAAATAGACAATCAAGCATAACCCAAAAGTGTACTAACAGCAGAAGAGAAACTAGATGACTGAGACCTTCTAGAAATTACATTTTTATGGGCATCAAAAAAACTTCTCCAAAAGAGTAGAAAGAGAATCTATGGAATGGGAAAAAAAAAAAAAAATGTTCAGCAATAGCATACTGGATAAAGGATTTATCTCTAAAATTTATAGAAAAATCCAACACCTCAATGTCAAAAAGACAAACAATTAAAAAATTGTTGTTGTTGTGGCTAGGTGCTGTTGAGTCATTTCTGACTCATAGCGACCCCATGCACAGCAGAACAAAACACTGCCCGATCTCGCACCAGCTCCATGATCCCTGCGATACTTGAGCCCGTCATCACAGCCACTGTGTCAATCCATCTCGTTGAGGGCCTTCCCCTCTTTGTTTGACCCTCCACCCTACCAAGCATGACATCCTATCCAGGAATGGTCCCTTCTGACAACATGACTAAAATAGGTGAGACGAAGTCTGGGCATTCTCACTTCCAAGGAGCACTTAGGGTGCACTTCCTCCAGGACAGATCTGTTAGTTCTTCCAGCAGTCCATGTTACTTCTAGCATTCTTCACCCGCACCACAACTCAAAAGCATAAACTCTTCTTTGGTCTTCCTTATTCATTTTCCAGCTCTCACATGCATATGAGACGATTGGAAATATCATGGCTGGTGTCAGGCACACCTTAGTCCTCAAGGAGACATCCTTGCTCCTCAGCACTTGAAAGAGTTCCTTTGGCGTTGACTTTCCCACTGCTACATGTCATCTAATGTTCTGACTGCTGCTTCCATTAGCATTGATTGTAGAACCAAGCAACGTGAATTTTTTGACAACCTCAATCTTCTCTCCATTTATTGTGATGCTGTTCACTGGTCGAGTTGTGAGGATTTTGTTTTCTTTATATTGAGATGTAATCCATACTGCAGACTCTATTCTTCAACCTTCACCAGTAAGTGCCTCAAGTCATCCTCACTTTCAGTAGGTAAAGTTTACCTCAGGTTGTTAATGATTCTTCCTCCAATCCTGATGCCACGTTTTTCTTCATATAGTCCAGCTTCTCATATTATTTGCTCAGCATATAGATTGAATAAGTGTGGGGAAAGGATACAGCCCTGATGCACTCCCTTCTTGATTTTAAACCATGTAGTGTCCCCTTGTTCTGTTCTAATGACAGCCTCCTGGTCAAGGTACAGCTTCCTCATGAGTACAATCAAGAGTTTGGGAATTCCCATTCTTCTCAATGTTATCCATCATTTGTCATGATCCACACAATTAAATGCCTTTGCATAGTCAGTAAAACACTGACAAAGTAAAACAAAGTAAACATTTTTCTGGTATTCCATCTGACAACAGCTATGATATCCTTTGTTCCACGTCCCCTTCTGAATCCAGCTTGCACTTCTGGAAGTTCTCTGTCAATATACTGCTGCAAACATTTTTGAATTATCTTCAGTAAGGTCTTGCTTGTGTGCTATATTAATGATTTTGTTCTATAATATCCACATTCTGTGGGATCACCTTTCTTGGAATGGGTACAAATATGGATATCTTCCAGTCAGTTGGCCAGGTAGCTGTCTTCAAAATCTCTTGGCATAAACGAGTGAGTGCCTCTAATGGGGCATCCATTTGTTGAAATATCTCAATGGGTATTCCATCAATTTCTGGAGCCTTGTCCTTCACCAATTCTTTCATTGCAGCTTTGACTTCCTCCTTCAGCACCATTGGTTCTAGATCATATGCCACTTCCTGAAATGGATGAAGATCAACTAGTTCTTTTTTGTATAGTGATTCTGTGTATTCCTGCCATCTTCTCTTGATGTTTCCTATATCATTCAATATTTTGCCTATAGAATCTCTCAATATTGCAACTCGAGGCTTAAATTTTTCTTCAATTCTTTCAGCTTGGGAAATGCTGAGCATGTTCTTCCCTTTTGGTTTTCTAACTCCAGATCTTTGCACATTTCATTACAGTAATTGGTTTTGTCTGCTCGAGCTGCTCTTTGAAATCTTCTGTTCAGCTGTTTTATCTTGTCATTCCTTCCATTTGCTTTAGCTACTCTC
>NW_006921604.1:16806835-16830612 GCF_000298275.1 Orycteropus afer afer
TTGATGGTCTGTTCCACAATCAGCTCCTAGCCTGGATTTGGCTGAAGATATTGAGCTTTTCCACCGCCTCTTGCCACAGATGTAGCTAATCTAATTTCTGTGTGTTCCATCTGGTGAAGCCCATGTGTAGAGCCATTGTTTGTGTTGTTGAAAAAAGATGTTTGCAATGAGTAAGTCATTGGTCTTGCAAAATTCTACCATGTGAGTTCCAGCATTATTTCTGTCACCAAGGCCAAATTTTCCAACTACTGGTGATTCTTCTTTGGTTCCAACTTTTACATTCCAGTCACCAGTGATAATTAATACATATGCTTGTTTGGTCAATTTCAGACTGCAGAAGTTGATAAAAATCTTCAATTTCTTTATCTTTGGTTTTGGTATTTGGTGCATAAATTTGAATAATAGTTGTATTAACAGGTCTTCCTAATAGGCGTATTATCCTATCACTGACAGCATCATACTTGAGGACAGATATTGAAATATCCTTTGTGATGATGAATGCCATGCCATTCCTCTTCAGACTGTCATTCCTGGCATAGTAGATCACACAGTTGTCTGATTCAAAATAAAAAAAATAGGCAGAAAATATTAACATACACTTTACCAAAATGATATTTCTACAGCCAGCAAACACATGAAGAAACGTTGGCTATCATTATCCATTAGAGATATGCAAATCAAAACAAGAAGATATCATCTCACCCCAGCGCTAATGTTGTTGTTGTTAGGTGCCTTCAAGTCATCTCCAACTCATAGTGACCCCATACCCAGCAGAACAAAATGCCCAGGCCCATGATAGCTCCACGATCCCTGCTATACATGAGCCCTTCACCACAGCCACTATGTCAATCCATCTCATTGAGGGCCTTCGCCTCCTTCATTGACCCTCCACCTTACCAAGCATGACATCCTTCTCCAGGGAATGGTCCTTGCTGACAACATGACCAAAGTTGGTGAGACGAAGTCTGGCCATTCTTGGTTCCAAAGAGCTGCACTTCCTCCAGGACTGATTTGTTAGATTTTTTAGCAGTCCATGGCACTTTCAACATTCTTCACCAGCACCACAACTCAAAAACATCTACTCTTCTTTGGTCTTCCTTATTAATTGTCCAGCTCTCATATGCATATGAAGCAATTGAAAATACCAGGGCTTGTATCAAGTGCACCTTAGTCTTCAAGGAGACATCTTTGCTCTTCAGCACTTGAAAGAGATCCTTAAAGGCAATTTTCCCAGTGCTAAATGGCATCTGATGTCCTGACTGCTTCTTCCATTGGCATTGATTGTTGAACCAAGCAATGTGAAGCCTTTGAAAACTTCTGTCTTTTCTCTATTTATCATGATGCTTCTGATAGGTCCAGTTGTGAGGATTTTGGCTTTCTTTATGTTGAGATCTAACCCCTCCAGACTGTATTCTTCAATCTTCATTAGTAAGTGCTTCAAGTCATCCTCACTTTCAGCAAGCAAAGTTGTGTCCTCAATGTGTTGCAGATTGTTAATGATTCTGGCTCCAATTCTGATGTCATGTTCTTCTTCTTATAGTTCAGTTTCTCAGATTATTTGATCAGCATACAGATTGAATAAGTATGGTGAAAGTATACAACCCTGACACACTTCCTTCTTGATTTTAAACCATGCAGAGTCCCCTTGTTCTGTTCAAATGACAGCCTCCTGGTCTATGTACAGGTTCCCCTTGATTAAAATTAAGTGTTCTGGAATTCCCATTCTTCTCACTGTTATCCATAATTTGTTATGGTCCACAAAATCAAACATTTTCCATAGTCAATAAAACACAAGTAAACATCTTTCTGGTATTCTTTGCTTTGAGCCAAGATCCATCTGACATCAACAATGATAGCCCTCATTCCACATCCTCTTCTGAATCCAGCTTGCATTTTTGGAAGCTCCTTGTCAATATACTGCTGCAACCATTTTTGAATTATCTTCAGAAAGATTTTACTTCCATGAGATATAAATGACATCGGTTTGATAATTTCCACATTGTGTGGTATCACCTTTCTTTGGAATGTGTACAAATATGGATCTATTCCAGTCACTTGACCAGGTAGCTGTCTTCCAAATCTCTTGGTATAGCCAAGTTAGTGCCTCCAGCAGGGCATCCCTTTATTAAAACATCTCAATGGGTAAACCATCAATTCCCAGAGCCTTGTTCTTCTTCCTTCAATACTATGGTTTCTTGTTCATATGGCACCTGCTGAAATGGATGAAGATCGACCAGGTCTTTTTGGTACAATGACTCTGTGTATTCCTTCCATCTTCTTTTGATATTTCCTGCATCATTCGATATTTTGCCCATAGAATCTTTCAATATTGCAACTCAAGGCTTAAATATTTTCCTCAGTTCTTCCAGCCTGAAAAATGCCAAGCCTGTTCTTCCCTTTAGGGCTTTTGCACATTTCAGGCCTTTGCACATTTCATTATAGTAACTGGCTTTGTCTGCACAAACTACTCTTTGAAATCTTCTGTTCAGCTCTTTTATCTTGTCATTTCTTCCATTTGCTTTAGCTACTCTCTGCTCAAGGGCAAATTTCAGAGTCTCTTCTGACATCCATTTTGGTTTTTTTGCTTAATTTCTTGTCTTTTTAATGACCTCTTGCTTTCTTCATGGATGATGTTCTTGATGTCATCCCATAATTGTCTGGTTTTTGGACATTGATGTTCAATACATCAAATCTGTTTTTTAGATTAAACAATTCAGGAGGAATATATTCCAGGCCATATTTTGGCTTTTGTGAATTTGTTTTACTTGTCTTCAACTTCAAGTTGAACTTGTATGTGAGCCATTGATTGTTTGTTTAGCCTTGTTTTGGCTAAAGTTATTGAGCTTTTCTACCACTTCTTGTCACAGATGAAGGCAATCTGTTTCCTGTGTACTCCATCTGGAGAAATCCATGTGTATGGCCATTGTTTGTGTTGTTGAAAAAGGTATTTTCAATGAATAAGTCATTGGTCTTGCAAAATTCTACCATGCAATCTCCAGCATTATTTTTGTCACCAAGGCCAAATTTCCCAACTACTAGTAATTCTTCTTTGCTTCCAACTTTTGTATTCCAATCACCAATGATAATTAGCATATCTTGATTGTACATTCAGTCGATTTCAGACTGCAGAAATTGATAAATATCATCTTCAATTTCCTCATTTTTTGCTTTGGTGGTTGGAGCATAAGTTTGAATAATAGTAGTATTAACTGATTTTCCTTGTAGGTGTATGGATATTATCCTATCACTGACAGCATTGTACTTCAGGACAGATCTTCAAACATCCTTTGTAATGATGAATGTCATTCCATTCCTCTTCAAATTGTCATTCCCAGCATAGTAGTTCATATGATTGTCTCATTCAAAGTGGTCAAAACTGGTTCATTTCAGCTCACTAATGTCTAGGATATCAATCTTTATGTGTTGTATTTCCTTTTTGACAGCTTCAAATTTCCTAGATTCATACTTCATACATTCCTTGTTCTGATTATTAAGGGATGTTTGCAGCTGTTTCTCCTCAATTTGAATTGTGCCATCTCAGCAAATGGAGGTCCTGAAAGCTTTACTTTGTCGACATTATTAAGTTTGGTTATATTCTGAGGAGGCACCTCTTTCCCAGTCATATTTTGAGTGTTTTGAGACCTAAGGGTTTCATTTTCTTGTCCTGTATCAGACAATGTTTCTGGCTATTGATAAAGTTGGCTACTGATGTATCAGACAGTGTGTCTCTGCTATTCATAAGGTTTTCCCTGGCTAATTCTTTGAGAAGTGGATGGCCTCTTCCTTATTCCTAGTCTGTCTCAGTCTGTAAACTGTGTTGAAACTTGAGCACCCTGTGCAACCATGCTGGCATTTGAAACACTGGTGGCACAGCCTCAAGCTCACAGCAACATTCAAGCTACCACAGTAGAGCAAACTGACAGACAAGTTTGTCTCCCTTAGCTGTTAGAATAGTCTCCACCCTCCCCTTACCTGGGTACCATGGCTCTGTCTCATCCCTGGCTTTTCCCACACTTCCTGCTTCTTGGGGTGGAGTCTGTCATCTCCCTTCCCTTACCTGGATCCTAGGGCTTTGTCTCATCTCCAGCTTTTCCCTGCTTCCTGCCTCTTGTCCCCAGCACTAATAGTAAAGTTCAGCAAGATAGAAAATACAAATGCTAGTGAGGATCTGGAGAGATTGGGACTCTCATAAATTGCTCTTGCAACTATAAAATGATGCAACCACTGTAAAAATTGGTATGGTGATTCCTTTAAAAGTTGGAAATAGAAATACCATTTGATCCAGCAATCCCATTACTAGGTATATATCCTAAGAAGTGAGGGTCAGGACATGAATAGGTATATGCACACTCATGTTCATCACAACAGTATTCACAAAGGCAAGGAGATGGAAACAACCCAAATGCCCATCAATGGAGGAATGGATAACCAAATTATGGTACATACTCACAACGGAATACTATGCAACCCTAAAGAATAATTTAGAATCTTCAAAATACCATATAATGTGGATGAGCTTGAAGGACAGTATGCTGAGTGAAAGAAGTCAATCACAGAAGGAACAATATTGTATTAGTTTACTATTGTAAAAAGCAAGGAAATGTTTATAAATGAAAGGAAAATGTTGGTAACTAGGGATCGGAAGGGAGGGGAGGAAAAATTCCTAAAGGTAGGTTAAATATATATATATATATATATATATATATATATATATATATATATATATATATATATATGATGGATAGGAGGGAGAGCGAAAGAGGAAGCTTTTGTTTGCAGGGCATTGAGTTTATGCTAGTGGTGGTGGAATATTTTGGAAAAGGATAGTAATAATGGTGGCACAACATGAAAAATGTCATAAAGGTTCCTGAGCTATAAATGCAGAAGTTGTTATGTTGATGAATTTCTTGGTGTGTATGGTTTCACCACAATAAAAGTAAAAGATAAAGGTAAATCATGTAAAAAAGAAAATAATATGGCAGTCCAATTGTTCTGAAAACAAGTCGCTGAGGTACAGCACATGAAATTAACATACTGATGGGGGTGAGGAAGGTCATGAATACAGAGTGCATTATTAATCCTAAAGGGCATTTCTGATTATGTCTTACGTTACAGACTTCTTTTCAGTGCTCCAAGTTGATACAGAAATAAAATCAGAATCTCCACCTAAGTCATAAAATCGAAATAAAGGAAATGTATAAACTCTACCATAGGACTTCTTCATTAAGAAAGAAAAAGGAAAAAAAATTGAAGAATGATGATTCTTCATATAGATATAACTGAATCAAAGAGTGTTTCAATTTTGATTCAAATATACTTCAAGCCTTAGGGCTAGACATAACCTACTTGGGCTTTGCCCAAACCAGTGTTTTTAGTAAGATTTAATCTCCATTACTTTTATTGGCATTTCATTTTTTTTCCCCCATATTCACTTCTTGGTCTTCCTGCTCTCATATTACCTCTGTCCTCCTCCACTCAAAATCACATAAAACTCCTCTGTTACCCTCTACTGCTCTGTACTTGCAAGCTAATCTCTGCTGTCAGGGGTGATTCTGGATAGAACATATCTGACATAAAGCTCCAAGAATGAGGGTTACATTTGTGTACTATGCATCATGCGGTAGACAACATTCCAAGTCATTCTCCCAGTATTTCAAAGGTCCATGTTCCATTAAAAATGCTCAATGAAGTCACTGCTTCACTTCAATGATACTCCTATCAAAAATATAAATGTGAATCCAACTTGAAGAAACACAAGACGCATGAACTTAAGGGATATTCTTCAAACAATACTTCTACTCTTCAAAAATGCCAGTCAAAAAACATTATGAAAGACTGAGGTAATGTTCCAGATTAAAGGGCACAAAAGATACACTGCAATTAAATACAATCTGTGGTCTTAGTTGGGATCCTAGATGAAGGAAAAAATATGTAGAATCTCAATTATATGAAGTTCTAAATAGCAAACTTAATTTATATCTAAAGGCCATTATTGGACAAATTGAAAAAAATGTGATTGGCTATGAATTACATCAGTGGTGCCAAAGTAGAATAACTCGGAGAATCTTTAAAACATTCTGATGCCTGGCTTATATCCCGAGGCACTCTGATTTTATTGGTGTATATGCGATGTGGAGGAGCTCTGGTAACGTAGTGCCTAAGGCACTTGACTGCTAACCAGAAGCCTGGTGGTTCAAACCCACCAGCCACTCCTCGGAAGGAGGGTTGGGCAATCTACTTTTGTAGTGATACTGCCTCAGAAACCCAAGGAGGGGTCTCTATGATTCGGATCCGACTCGACAGCAAATAACAACAACAATAACGACATGTGATGTGGACATAGATTTTTATGTCATTCAGATAATTCTGATGTTCAACAAAGTTTGGGAACAATTGTATTAGACCATGTTATTGTTGTTGTTAGGTACCACTGAGTTGGCTCCAATTCATAGAGACCTTATGTATAACAGAATGAAACACTGCCCAGTCCTATGCCAGCCTCACAATCTTTGCTATACTTGAGTCTATTGTTGCAGCCACAGTGTCAATCCATCTTGTTGTGGGTCTTCTTTTTTGCTTACCCTCCACTTTCAAAATTAAACTCATTGCCAACAAGTCAGATCCAACTCATAGTGACCCCTCCTTGGGTTTCTGAGGTAGTATCACTATGAAAGTATATTGCCCAATCTTCCTTCTGAGGAGTGGCTGGTGGGTTTGAACTGCCAGCCTTCTGGTTAGCAGTCAAATGCCTTAGGAACTATACCACCAGAGACCTCCCACTTCCAAGCATGATATCATTCTCCAGAGAAAGGTCCCTCTGACAACATGATCAAAATAGGTGAGATGAAATCTGGCCATTGTAGCTTCAAAGGAACATTCTGGCTGCACTTCCTCCAGGACATACTAGTTCTTCTGGCACTCCCTGGTACTTTCAGTATTCTTTGCCAGCACCGCCACTCAAAAGCATCAACTCTTCTTCAGTCTTCCTTACTCATTGCCCAGCTTTCACATGCATATGAGACAATTGAAAATACCACAACTTGAGTTAGGCACACCATGGCATTCAAGGAGATATCTTTGCTCTTCAGCACTTGAAAAAGGTCTTTTGCAGCAGATTTGCCCAGTGCTGTATGTCATCTGCTAGCATAGTGCCTAAGGCACTTGACTGCTAACCAGAAGGCTGGTGATCAAACCCATCAGCCACTCCTCAGAAGGAAGGTTGGGCAATCTGCTTCCGTATGATACTGCCTCAGAAAGCAAAGGAGGGGTCGCTATGAGTTGGGTCTGACTCAATGGCAAAATAACAACAACAATAACATATGTCATCTGATTTCTTGACTCCTGCTTCCATTGATGTTGATTGTAGAACCAAGTAATATAAAGTCTTTGACAACTTCAATGCTTTTTCCATTTACTGTTATGCTCATCTCTCAGTTTGTCATACTGTGGTGGCTTTCTGTAAGGCTGGAGGCTAACCCACTGGTATTTCAAATACCAACAGGGACACCCATGGTGGATACATTTCAGTGGTGCTTCCAGACTAGGACTGACTTGGAAGAAGGTTGGAGCCATCCACTTCTCAAAGAATTGGCCAGTGAAAACCTTATGGATAGCAGTGAAATGCTGTCTAATATAGTCCTGAGAAATGTTATGAATAGCCCTGAAACAATGTCCAATAAGGTGCCAGAAGATGAGCACCTTAGGTTGGAAGGCACTCAAAATATGACTGTGGAAGAGCTGCCTCTTCTAAGTAGAATTGACCCTAATGACATGGATGGAGTAAAGATTTTGAGACCTCCATTTTCTGATATGTCTCATTTGCTGACTCCAAATAGGAAGAAAGAGCTTCAAACATCCATCAATAATTGGAACATGGAATGCAGGTGGTATGAGTCTAGGAAAATTAGAAGTTGTGAAAAATCAAATGGAATGCAAAAAGATCAATATCCTAGTCATTATTTAGTTGAAATGGACTGGCTTAGCCCATTTTGAATCAGACAGGTATATGGTCTACTATACAAGGAATGACAAATTGAAGAGGAATGGTGTGGCATTCATTGTCACAGAGAATGTTTCAAGATCTATCGTGAAGTACAATGGTATCAGTGATAGGATAATATCCTTAAGCCTATAAGGAATACCACTTAATTCTACTATTATTTAAATTTATGCATCAGCCACAAAAGCCAAAGACATGAAAATTGAACATTTGTACGAACTTCTGCAGTCTAAAATTGACCAAACATACAATGAAAATGTATTGATTATCACTGGTAATTAGAATGCAAGCCTTAGAAGCAAAGAAGAATCTCCAGCAGTTGGAAAATATGGCCTTGATGATAGAAATGACACTGGGGATTGTATGATAGAATTTTGCAAGACAAACAAATTAATAATTGCAAATATATTTTTTTCAGCAACATAAAGGGCTGCTCTACATGTGGACTTCACCAGATGGAATACATGGGAATCAGATCAACTATATCTTTGCAAAGAGACAATGGGGAAGTCAGTATCTCCAGCCTAAACAAGCATGGCAGCTGACTGTGGAAGAGACCTTCAACTGTTCATATGCAAGTTCAAGTTAAATTAAATAAAAACACTTCCAAGAGAGCCAAAATATGATTTTGATAATATCCTACCTGAATTTAGAGAACATCTAAAGAATAGATTTGACACATTGAATGCCAGTGACCAAAAATCAGAGGAATTGTGGGATGACAGCAAGAACATGATCCATGAAGAAAGCAAAGGGTCATTAAAAAGACAGGAAAGGAAGAAAAGACAAAAATGGATGTTAAAAGAGACTCTGAAACTTGCTCTTGAATGGAGAGTGGCTAAAACAAATGGAAGATAAAAGAGCTGAACAGAAAAGTTCAAAGAGCAGCTTAAGAAGACAAAGTCAATTATTATAATGAAATACACAAAGACCTGGAGTTAGAAAGCCAAAAGGGAAGAACATGCTCAGCATTTCTTAAGCTGAAAGAACTGAATAAAAAATTCAAGGCTCAAGTTGCAAAATTGAAAGATTCTATGGGCAAAATATTGAATGATGCAGAAAACATCAAAAGAAGATGGAAGGAATACACAGAGTCACTGTACAAAAAAGACCTGGTCGATCTTCATCCATTTCAGGAGGTGGCATATGATCAAGAACTAAGATATTGAAGGAAGAAGTCAAAGCTGCACTGAAGGAATTGGCAAAAAAAAAAAAAAAAAAAAAAAAAACAAGGCTCCAGGAATAATGGGATACTCATTGAGAAGTTTCAACAAAAGAATTCCGCACTGGAGACACTCACTCATCTATGCTAAGAAATTTGGAAGACAGCTACATGGCTGACTGATTGGAAGAGATACATATTTGTACCCATTCCATAGAAAGGTGATTCCACAGAATGTGGAAATTCTCGAATAATATCATTAATATCACACACAAGTAAAACCTTGCTGAAGATAAGTCAAAAATGTTTGCAGAAGTATATTGATAGGGAACTTCTAGAAGTGTAAGCTGGATTCAGAAGAGGACATGGAATGAAGGAAATTATTGCTGATGTCAAATGGATCTTGACTGAAAGCAAAGCATACCACAAAAATATCTACTTATGTTTTATTGACTATGCAAAAGCATTCGATTGTGTGGATCATGACAAATTATGGATAATGTTGAAAAGAATGGGACTCCAGAACACTTAATTGTGCTCCTGATGGACCTGTACATAGACCATGAGGCTGTCATTTGAACAGATCAAAGAGATACTGCATGGTTTAACATCAAGAAGGGAATGCTTCAGGACTGTATTCTTTCACCATACTAATTCAATCTGTATGCTGAACAAATAACCCAAGAAGCCAGACTATATGAAGAAGAATGTAGCATCAGGATTGGAGGAAGACTAATTAACAACCTGTAATATGCAAATGACACAGTCTTGCTTGGTGAAAGTGAAGATGCCCTGAAGCGCGGACTGATACAGATTAAAGAGTAGTCTTCAGTATGGATTACACTTCAACATAAAGAAAAAAAAAAAATCCTCACAACTGGACCAGTAATCAACACCATGATAAATGGATTAGAACATAGTATCATTTTAGTATTTTAACTCTTCTTTACTATGCTTTATGGGAAACAGTGAAACATTCATATAGTGCTGGGAGATGAAACTCTCAGGTTGAAAGGCATTCAATATATGCCTCCTCAAAGTAGTTGCTGTTGTTATGTGTCTTGGAGTCAGACCTGACTCATAGTGACCCCTTCTTGGGTTTGCAAGGCAGTATCACTACGGAAATAGATTGCCCAACTTCCAGTCTTCTGGTTAGTAGTCAAATGCCTTAGGCACTATGCCACAAGAGCTCCTAGAAATAGATGGGCTGGTCTACCTTGTAGGGAGCAACTGGTGGGTTAGAACCTCCAGCCTTTTGCTGGGTAGGGAAATGCCTTAGACCCGAGGCCATCCCCTAGGGTCCCTCAAAGCAGAGTCAATTTTAATGATGTGAATGGAGTAGTTTTCAGGACCTTCAGTGGCTGATGGGGCAAGACTCAAAATGGGAGGGAATAGTTGCAAACATCCATTAATATTCAGAGTATGTTGTTGTTGTTGTTATTTGCCGTTGAGTCGGCCCCGACTCATAGCGACCCCTCCTTGGGTTTCCGAGGCAGTATCACTACAGAAGTAAGATTGCCCAACCTTCCTTCCGAGGAGTGGCTGGTGGGTTTGAACCGCCAGCCTTCTGGTTAGCAGTCAAGTGCCTTAGGCACTATGCTACCAGAGCTCCTATCCAGAGTATGGAATGTATAAAGTATGAATCTAGGAAAATTGGAAGCTTTCAAAAGTGATAAGGTGCTCATAAAAATCAAGGTCCTAGGCATTAGTGAGCTGAAATGGCCTGGTGTTGACTATTTTGAATCATACTATCATATGGTCTACTATGCCAGGGATGACAACTTGAAGAAGATTGGTGTCACATTCATCATCAAAAAGAAAAGGACAAAAAAAAAATCAAGATCAATCCTTAAGTACAATGTTATTAGTGATAATATCTATGTTCCTACAAGGAAGACCAGTTAATACTACTATTATTCAAATTTAAGCACCAACCACCAAAACCAAAGATGAGGAAACTGAAGATTTTCACCAACTTCTGCAGTCTGAAATCGACAAAACATGCAATCAAGATGTATTGTTAATTACTGGTGACTGGAAAGCAAAATTTAGAAACAAAGAAGAAACATCGGTAACTGAAAAATGTGTCCTTGGTGATAGAAATGATACTGGAGATCACATGATATAATTTTGCAAGATGAAGGACTTATTAATTGCAAATACCTTTTTTCAACAACATAAGTGGTGACTGTATACATAGACCTTACCAGATGGAATGCACAGAAATCAAATCGACTGGATATGTGGAAAGAGCTGAGGAGATGCTCAATGTTTTTAGTCAAAACAAGGCTGATTTTGTGGAATAGACCATCAGTTCCTCATATGCAAGTACAAGTTGAAGCTGAAGACATTTAGAAAAAGTCCATGAGAACTAAAATATGACCTTGAGTATATCCCACCAGAATTTAGAGATTATTTGAAAAATAGATTTGATGCATTGAACTCCAGTAACTGAAAACCAGACAAGTTGTTGGATGACATCAAGAATATCATACATTAAGAAAGCAAAAGTTCACTTAAAATACAGGGAAAGAAAAAAAGGCCAAACTGGATGTCAGAAAAGACTCTGAAACTTACTCTTGAATGAAAAGTAGCAACAATGAAAGGAAGAAATAATGAAATAGAAGAATTGGACAGAAGATTGAAATGGCAGTTCGAGAAGAAAAAGTAAAGTATTATAATGAATTAGCAAAGACCTGGACTTAGAAAACCAAAAGGAAGAGCATGCTCAGCAATTTTCAAGCTGAAAGAACTGAAGAAAAAAAATCAAGTCTCAAATTGCAATATTGAAGGATTCTATAGGCAAAATATTGAATGCTGCAGGAAGCATCAAAAGAAGATAGATGGAATACAGAGTCACTGTACTAAATAGAATTGATTCAACTGTTTCAGGAGGTATCATGTGATCTAGAACCAATGGTACTGGAGCGAGAAGTACAAGTTGCACTTAAGGAATTGGAAAAAATCAAGGCTTCAGGAATTGAGTGAATACCTACTGAGGTGTTTGAACAAATGAATGCAGTACTGAAGGCACTTACTCATTTATCCCAGGAAGCTTGGAAGACACTGACCTGGCTAACTGACTGGAAGAAAGCTTATTTTTGCCCATTCCAAAGATCCAGTAGAATGTGGTAATTATCAACAATATCATTAATATCACATGCAAATAGAAGTTTGCTGTAAATAATTCAAAAATGATTGTAGCAGTATATTGAAAGGGAATTTCCAGGAAGGCAAACTGGATTAAGAAGAAGGTATGGAATGAAGGATATCAGTGCTGATGTCAGATGGATCTTGGCTGAAAGCAATGATTACCAGAAAGTTGTTTACTTGTGTTTTATTGACTGTGCAATGACATTCAACTGCATGGATCATAACAAATTATGGATAATATTGCAAAGAATGAGAATTACAGAACATTTAATTGTGCTCATGAGGAACCTGTACATAGACCAAGAGGCAGTTGTTCAAACAACAGAGGAATACTGCATAATTTAAAATTGGGAAGGCTGTGCATCAGGGTTGTATCCTTTCACCACACTTGTTCAGTCTGTATGCTGAGCAAATAATCTGAGAAGTTGGATTACATGAAGAAGAATGTGGCAACAGTACTGGAGGAAGATTTGTTAACAACCTGCAATATGCAGATGACACAACCTTGCTTGCCTGAAAGTGAAGATGACTTGAATTTCTTACTGATTAAGATCAAAGATTATAGCCTTCTGTATGGATTACACCACAAAATAAAGAAAATAAAAATCCTCACAACTAGACCAATAAGCAATCTCATGATAAAAAGAGAAAAAGTTGAAGTTGCCAAAGATTTCATTTTACTTAAATGCACAATCAACACCCATGGAAGCAGCAATCAAGAAATCAGACATTGTACCACACTGGGCAAATCTGCTGCATAAGACCTCTTCAAAATATTGAAGAGTAAAGATGTCACTATTAAGATAAAATGTACTTATCCCAAGCTATGGTATTTTCAATCACCTTATATGCATGTGAAAGTTGGAGAATGAATAAAGAAGACTGTAGAAGAATTGATGTCTTCGAATTGTGCTGTTAACATAGAATACTGAAAATATCATGATCTGCCAGAAGTACTAACAAGTCTGTCCTGGAAGAAGTACAGATGGAATGCTTCTTAGAAGTAAGAATGGCCGGAATTTGTCTCACCCACCTACTTTGGTCACATTGTCACAGGGGCCAGAATATCATGCTTGGTAAAGTGGAGGGTCAGTGACAAAGGAAAGACCATCAAAGACATGGATTGACACAGAGGCAGTAATGATGGGCTCAAGTGCAGCAAGGATCATGATGGTGGCACCAGACTGGGAAGGTGTTGTCTTCTGTTACATAGGGTCACTATGAGTTGGAATTTTTTCAGTAGCACCTAACAACAACAACAACATGCTTATGTGGAAATTCACCAGGAAGTATTTAAGTATAAAATATATGTATCTCCAACTACCTACATTATATATGATATATGTAGTATTATCTATGTATACATATTAGATGGGAGTGCTGGTGGCATAGTGCCTAAGGCATTTAACTGCCTATCAGAAGGTTGGCAGTTCAAACCCACCAGCCACTCCTTGGAAGGACGGTTGGGCAATCTACAATCTACTTCTATAGTGATACTGCCTCAGAAACCCAAGGAGGGGTCTCTATGAGTCGGGTCCAACTCCACAGCAGTGGGTTTTTGTTTTGTTTTGTTTTGTTTTTGGTTTGATACATACTAGATAAATCTGTGTGCACTCATGTATGCAAACACACACATACACACATAGGATGAGGTTGAAGGAGAATGACAAAGTAAATGAAACAAACTAAAATCAATCTAAATGAAGGATTTAAGGGAGTCTCTTGTACTGTTTTCACAAATTATATCACATTTGAAACTATATCAAAATAAAAAAATACCAAAAATAAATTGAACACTTGTTTTCTTAAACCATTTTGTATGTTCCTTGGCATTTTCCTTTCACTATTCAGCAGACTTTCCCCGCCCCCTTTGCTGTATTGGTGTATCCGAGGTTATAAAGGCTTTCATATATCAGAAACTCAAAATATTTTACAGAGATGTCATAGACTCACATATGCATATAAATTACACCTTTCTTTAATCTTATATTTTATAACACTTTATAATTTCCAAGAAAATTTCAGATTAATTATTTAATGTGATTCCCCAAATAATTCAGTGAACTGGCTATAATAAATATTAATATGCATGTTTTGCACCTGAGAATCTAAAATTTACAGATATTAATCACTTGACATTGTTTACAGAGTTTGTGAGTTCTGAAGAAACTGAATGGTCTTAAAGACATCCACATTTAGATACTATGATCTGGGATCCACCAATGTAAAAGGTAGTTCACCAAAAATTTGTGTTGTTGTTGTTATGTGCCATCGAGTGGGCCCCGACTCATAGCAATCCCTCCTTGTGTTTCTGAGGCAGTATCACTACGGTAGTAGACTGCCCCATCTTACTTCCGAGGAGTGGCTGGTGGGTTTGAATCGCCAGCCCTCTGGTTAGCAGTCAAGTGCCTCAGGCACTATAATTGTTTTAGTTTCCTATGGCTCCTGTAGAAAATTATGTGACTTAAGACAATATAACATTGTTGTTGTTGTTGTAATGTGGCGTCGAGTCGGCCCCGACTCATAGCGACCCCTACTTGGGTTTCCGAAGCAGTATCACTACGGAAGTAGGATTGCCCAACCTTCCTTCCGAGGAGTGGCTGGTGGGTTTGAACCGCCAGCCGTCTGGTTAGCAGGCAAGTGCCTTAGCCACTATGCTACCAGAGCTCCTAATATAACATTATTACACAGAAATAAGAAGTTCAAAATGGATCCACAAGCCTGCTTTTTATCTGGAGTGTCTAGGCTGAAATCAATTCCTTGTCTTTTCCAAGTTCTACAGGCCACCAAGGAACTCTTGTGCTGTAGTGGTTAAGATATTTGGCTACAAACCAAAAGATGGGTGGCTCAAACCCACCAGCTGCTCTGTGGAAGAAAGATGACACAGTCTGCTTCCAAAAACATTCATACTCTGGGAAACCCAATGGGGATTTCTCTGAGTCAAAATTGACTTGATGGCAGTGAGTGCAGTTTTGGTTTATAAGACACCTACATTTCTTAGCTCATGGCCTCATTTTCCACCTTCAAAGCCATCATCACAACATCTCTTTTCTGTAACCTCCTACCTTTCATTTAGAAGAATCCTTGTAATTACATCAAGACCATCTGGATAATTCTGGATAAAGTCCTTATCTCAAGATCCTTAATTTATTCACATTTGCAAAGTCCACTTTTGCCATATAAAGCAACACATTCACAGATTCCAGAGATTAGGATGCAGACATGTTAAACCTCCCTCCCCCCCAAAAAAAAAAATTAACCCATTGTCTTCCAATCAATTCTGATTCATTGAGACTGCATGCATTTAGGAGACCATTATTCAGCCTATACCACTATTCAGCCTATAACAATCATTTTTAAAAATCTCATCCCCGTTCCTAAAGGTTCTAATCAGCTTTTTAGTGTATATTATAAGGAGCTCTGGTGACAGAGGGGGTAACGCATTTTAATGCTAACCAGAAGGTTGGCAGTTCAAACCCACCAGCTGCTCTGTGGGATAAAGATGAGGCAATCCACTTTGATGAAGATTTATACCAAAAAGAGTCACTATGAGTCAAAAAGAGTCACTATGAGTCAAAATTGACTTGATGGCAGTGGTTTTACATGTATTTGACTAAAATGTATTTGAGAAACCACCCCTATAAATAAAGGAATACTGAAAAAAAAAAAAGAAAAAGAATGAAATAGAGATGATGCAGAAACAGAAGAAAACTTGAAGTAAATTTCTCAATAATTATTGTCTTCATAAAAAAATAAGAATATTTTGGTGAAAATTTTGTCCATAAATATTTGTTATGAAAATAACAAGACAAAGTGAAAAAAACAAAAACAACCAAAAAACCTTCTAAACAAAAATTATAGAACTGAAATGACAGATTCCAATAATAACTCATAGATATCTCTGAGAATGAGAATCAAAAGAAAAGATTGAAATATGAGAGAAAATATAAAACTAGAATTTATTCCAGTCACAGCAATGTCATATTAAAAGACTTCCTGAATTAAATAAAGAGATAATGACCAAAAAGTTTAAAGCAGAAAAAATTTCCTTTACTAAAAATCATGGATGCCAGAATGTTATAGATTAAAAGGGCCAAGGTGGATATACACATCATTGATAAATTCCAGAACATAGGGTATGAAGAGAATACAACAAAAAATCCAGAAAGAAAAAACATAGCTCATCCAGGAATTATTTGGAATTTAAAATGGCTTGAAATCTCCAGTAATAATGCATTCTTTGGAAAACATCAAAACTATCTATCTCTCCAGGTTTTAGGTAGTGATTTCTTTAACAGATCTAAGAAACGTCATTAGTTTTCAGGTTTTTTTTTTTTTTTTTTTTAATATTTTTTAAAAAAACATGTAACACAAGAGTGACAAAGTCAGTTCTTTACATGTTTCAGCTGAAATCAGAAGTCCCCTCCCCTCAGTTTTACATATTTGCCTTAGAGTTTATTCTTTCCTTGAGTTTTCAGACAAAGGAAGTGTCTTTTGATAATCAGCTTTCTTAAAATGAAACAAAAAAGTGTGAACCCCTGTAGGTTTTTTATCTTTTTTCTTTTGTAATTGTATCAGTTTGTTTTTTATTGTTTTTGATATTTGCTAATTTTGTCTTTCATTATCAGATAAACTCCAGCCTTTCTCCAACCCTATTTTGCTTTTTTTTTTTTTTTATGTTGGTTCATTAAAAAAAAAAAAAAAAAATGTGACAATAATAAGACAAGAGAAAGATAAATGACTGAGAGATAGAAGTGATCTCTAAGTTCATACTGTCCGAGTTCCTTTTTTTTTTTATGAGGAAGGGCACTGGTGCTGAGAGAGGATGCAAAATTCAGCCAAGGTGGCCCAACTTCTCAGAAATAAAGACAAGAAAATTCAGCTCAAGTTTTCTCAATCTCTTTATTCAGAGAGATAAAGCATAGCTCCAACAAAACTGCCAGTTTATTAAGAGATATCACATAGCTAATATTAATATGCAGAATTCTTATGTTGTTGTGAGTCCCAAGGGAACATCTTCTCTTGATTGAACATTATACCTTCTTAGCAATAGAGTGTTGAAAATATATGAGTAGACATTTGGATTCTGCAGGTCTATCTCCATGAAACTATGTCAGTAGTAATGTAGGTCACATTTTGATCCAAATGTTAATTGACAGTGTCCTTTAATGTGCATTTTGGTGCTCAGGTAAAAGCAGTGAGGAAAACTCATTATAAGCCCAGAAAGAAGACAGTGTACAGCTCTGTGACATGTCATCTGATGTTAGAAAGGGGTTTTCCCTGAATCTCTGTAGCTTTGCCTGAGGATAAAACCACCCTTTCACCAGCAGGGGGGAGAAAGGCTGCAGTAGTCCTGAGAAGTGCCCTTAGGCGGTAGGGTCCCTGTCACCTGCAGTATCATCAGGGCTTTGAAAAGCACTTCTTTATCTTTTCGTTAAGGATCTACACCTTTCACTCTGACTTTGTCCACCAAGGAAAACTGACGAGCATTATTCTCATGTTTCAACTTTGAAAAGCACTTCCTTTTTGACAGATTTCCTTGTTCCCAGATTAGTGTGTGGAAATGTTATCACTTGGAAGTCTACATCAATAAAAATTGCTTAAATTTCTTCTTCAAGTTTCTGTGGCAGTTGTGAGTCTATCAACAATATCCTAGGTGATAAATAAATACCAAATCCACATTCCCTTTTATAAAAGCACTCAAATCACATTGAAATACATTGGCAATTGGCTTTCAAACAGGAAGAAAGAAACAAAATAACTAACACATGATTTATTGTTTCAAAAAATAATTTAAAAAGCAGATTAACAGATAGAACCTACTTTTCTAATGCAGCTTTACTGTCTATTGTGGGCAGTAGATGAACCATTCTGAAACACAATGTGTAAAAAAGGAAGCAGATGCCTGTACATAAGTATTTTAATGGATTATTGTGAAGTTTAATTTTAAAATAACTTTATATCCATTTATTTAACCTTGTTTTCTTGAACACTCACATCATAGTATAGGTTCTCCCAGAAACAGAACCTCAGACAAAGATTCAAATCTAAGTAGTGTACTCAAGAACTTATTTCAGGAAACACTGGTAGATACTTCTAAAGTGAGATAAGAAAGTGAGAGAAATCAACAAAGAGTTCATGATCAAGCTGAAGATTTGGTAGCATAGTGCCTAAGGCACTTGACTGCTTACCGGAGGGCTGGTCGTTCAAACCCACCAGCCACTCCTCAGAAGGAAGGTTGGGCAATCTTCTTCTGTAGAGATATCGCCTCAGAAACCCAAGGAGGGGTCTCTATGAGTCGGGTTGGACTCAACAGCACATAACAACAACAACAATCGAAAGGTGAGAGAGCTGAGGTTTTCATCCAATGGCTCACTCTATGCTGAGAAGTATTGAATCTGTGGCATGTCTCTCATGCTTTCTGCAACTGGGCTGATGTGCTCCTCTGGCCAGCCAGAAGCTCAACCACAGAGATGAGTACATAGGACAGAGATTCTTAAAGTGTGGTCCTAGACCAATGAGATTCATCATTGCCTGGTGATTTGTTAGAACTGAAAATTCTGGAACCCCACAATCTAATTAGTGATGCAGGCTAAAGGATATATTGGTGGGGCACCAGCAGCATCTGAAATACTGGTCTGCCCTTACAAACACCTTTCTGGATGGAACCACTTGCAAGGGATGTGTGTGTGTGTGTGCATTGGGGCATATGAGTGGATATGTGTATGATTTATTCTTTTATTTACCTTCATAATTTCAAATAATCTACTCATATTGTTATGTGATCATTTATCAGTTCTAAACAGTCTATCTATGGACTCCCTGTTAAGTTTATTTAGTGATCTGTATCAAAGACCAAAAATCAGACAAGCTGTGGTATGACATCAAATACATCATAAATGAAGAAAGCTAAAGTTCATTGAAAGACAGGAAAAGCAGACAAGACCAAAATGTATTTCAGAGGAGACTCTGAAGCATCTTCTTGAAGGCAGAGTAGCTAAAGTGAAAGAAAGAAAGAAAGAAAAGAGCTGAATAGAAGACTTCAAAGGGTGGCTTGAAAAGACAAAATCAAATATTATAATGAAATGTTCAAAGACCAGGAATTAGAAAAACAAAAGGAAAGAATATGCTTGGTATTTCTCAGGCTGAAAGAACTGAAGAAAAAATTCAAGCCTCGCATTGCAATGTTTAAGAATTTTCTGGGCAAAATATTTAACAATACAGGAAGTATCAAAAGAGGATGGAAGGGATACACAGTTAGTTACAACAGCAAAAAGAATTGGTCTATGTTCAAACATTTCAGGAGGTAGCATCTAATCAAGAACCAATGGTATTGAAGAAGTAAGTCCAAGCTGCACTCGAGAAATAGGCCAAAATCAAGGCTCCAGGAATCAGAATACCCAGTGAGATGTTTCAAGAAATGGATACAGCACTGAAGACACTTACTTGTTTAAGCCCAGAAATTTGTAAGCCAGCTACTGACCAATCAAGTGGAAGAGATCCATATTTTGCCCATTCCAAAGAAAGCTGATTCGACAGAATGAGTAAATCATCAAACAGTATCATCAATATCACACTAAGTAAAATTTTGCTGAAAATAATTTAAAAACAATTGCAGCAGTCCATCAATAGGGAACTACCAGAAAGTCAAGCCAATTTCAGAAGAGATCAAGGAAGGAGTGCTATCATTGCTGATGTCAGATAGATCTTGGTTGAAAGCAAAGAAACTTACCTTTGTTTCATTCACTACAGAAAGAAACTGACTGTGCGGAACATAAAGATGGCATTTTTAACAGCCTCATATGCATGTGAAAGCTGAACAATATAAATAAGGAAGACAGTGGAAGAATTGATGTGCTTGAATTGTGGTACTGGCAAAGAATATTGACTGTACCATAGATTGCTAGAAGGAATAACAAATCGATCTTGGAGGAAGTACACCCAGAATGCTCCTTAGAAGCAAGAATGGCCAGACTTCATCTCTCTTTGGTCATATTGTCAGAAAGGACCTGTCCCTGGAGAATAATACCATGCTTGGTAAAGTAGAGGGGAAGGGAAAAAGGGTGAAGGCTCTCAAGGAGTTGAATTTACACAGTGGCTACAATCATGGGTGCACGAATGGCAATGAGTGTGAGGATTGTGCAGTATAAGGCAATGTTTCATTCTGTTGTACACAGGGTTGCTATAAGCTGTAACCAACTCAGCAACACCTAACAGTAACACCCCTTATAGGAACAGCTCTGTGACACAGTGGTTAAAGCTTTCAGCTTATAATTGAAAAGTTGGCATTTGAAACTCACCAGCTGCTCTACAAGAGGGAGATGTGACAGTTTGCTTCCTTAAAGATTACAGCTTTGGAAACTGTATAAAGCAGTGTTACACTATGCTATAGGGTCACTATGAGTCAGAATCAACTCAGTGCCAATGGATTTATTTGTTTTTAATCTCTTATGCACACCACCATTTTCTCATTATTCTTCCGCATTTTCCCATGCAGTAAAATCACACTTTTGCATAGAAATCCATTTCAGTGATTACATTATTAATCTTATATAAATATTGTTTACTGCAGAGTCAATGACTGAATTAAGGTTATATAGTGTTTTAAATATAGTTTTTATTTTTGTATAATTTATAAAAGCCTTAATGTTTTTTTTTTTCTATTTCATTTATTTGTATATACCTACAAGAATTTTAAAAGTAATTAAAATAAACCTCCAACAGATTTGTCTAAAATTAACCAATGGTTATTCTAAGTGCTAAAACAAATCATAACTTTTATGATTTCCATTGTTTTACCCCTTACAAGCTACCTCCCATAGAACTGTGTTACCTGTTTCAATTTTTTATTGGTTGCGCTTCCAGGTTGTTATAAAGCTATCAGCTTGGGGATTTTCCTTTTTTTCCAATATTTTATAGCATAACAACTCAGTTCTCTGAATCCTGGAACTTCTGCTTTCTAGGCCTTGTTGTTGTTGTTGCTGTTATGTGTCATCGAGTTGGACCCAACTCTTTGAGTTTCCAAGGCAATATCACTATGGAAGTAGATTGCCCAACCTTCCCTCCAAGGAGTGGTTAATGGGTTTGAACTGCCAGCCTTCTGGTTAGCAGTCAAGTGCCTTGGGCACTATGCCACCAGAGCTCCTTTACTAGGCCTCACTCTTTCATTTGCCAAAGAATATCCTTCAGTAGAGTTAGGGAAGGAAGGAGAGATGGGAGCTCAAGTTATTTCAGTCTTTGCATATCTGGAGAAAAAAAAAAAAAATCGTTGTTCTACTATTACATTTGTTTTATTCTTTGGCCTGGGAGTAAAATTCTAGAATGAAATTTTTCTCCCTCAAACTTTAAATACATATAGTCAAAATGTACTTGCATGGAACAAAAGCTACTGGAGCCACAGCCTTATTAAATAAATAAATAAATACTTCCATCCGATCTATTCCAGCACCTAACCATAATAACAACATTGGGGAGGTTACTTCTTCACATTTACTCTGCAAAATATCTGCCAACCAACTTTTTTTTTCTATGACATCTTTTTTTATTTTGATATGAGCTTTCTAATGTTGACTATGAATGCTCAATATATATTTGCTCTACTGTGGCAACAGGAGTGAGCTGGAATGTCATAACCTGGGGCTTTTGCAGAATTCATATAAGGGGCAAGTTTAGAGGCAGTACTGGGAAAGATGCTAGCAATGGTAAGCTTAATTTAGGGAAGCATCATGGAAATAGAGAGAATTAAGGATAAAAGTTAATTTGGAATTGCATTTTGAAAGATAAATTGTCCTTTACATTATACTCAATGAACAACCATACATTTTTTAAGCAGGGTATGATTTTATCAAATCAGGATTTTTCTGGTGACAAGGAGGAGTGTGGGTTGAGCATGAGTTAGGAGACATGTGGATAATGTTTCCATCCCTGGCTTAATTTTTTTTTTTTTTTTTTTAAAGGGGGAACATAAAGAATTCAATGAGTTTCCATCTGGGTTTTTCTTAGTTTGGGCATCTTCTCAAGTTCCTAACAGATTTTATCATGACCTAAGTGTATTTTTGAGTTAACAAGGCATGATAAAAAATAAAAATCTACTCTAAATATTTAAAAAATATATTTCAAGTGGTGATAGAACATTTCCTTTCTCATATGGACATTTTACCAGTCTGCATAGAAATACTCAAAGTCTTGGAGCATTTCCTACTTTTTGTTGAGGTTTCTGCCATCTGCCTTTTGAATTTTGGTTATTAAGGTTGAGGAGCTTTGTGGCCTACTTAGATTGCCAACATCTGCCTCATTTATTTATGCTACTTCTTTTTTCTTTTATAATATCCAGGATGAATTGAGTTTTAATGGATGGCAGCAATTTTAACTTAGCTCTCTATTCAAAACTAAACTTTATTTTTAAAGAAATCAAAATCTTTTTCTCTCACTCAATCCACTTGCTGGCAAGGAGGAATTTTTTAGAATATAATTATTATAGAGAAGCAATGCTATTCTTTATTTAGCACAATTTACCTATTGCAGAGACAGGGTACAGTTCTTTAATGCATAATAATCATAATAGGCTACATAGTCTCTTTTGGCCAGCTCTATTTTTGCATATGATTCATTTTAATTTTAGAGGCACAAAAGGGATTATGTCTCTATTGGAATGTCTAGAGTAAGCCCTACAGCAGGAGAGCTGTGATGTCATTTGCCCTATGAAAAGCATGTATTCATCTATTATAGATTTAGATTAGAATACACATATAAGATGCTGAATTTTTTTTTTTTTTGTAGTTGTTAGGAAACCAGTAATATGTGATTTTCTCTCAGTTAATCAGTACACATTTTCCCATGTAAACCATTTATTTCAGAAGTAAATTGCAACAGTCAAAACTCAAATTGGTAACTGATTCATAATCATTATTTCTGACTTCCCTCTTCAGATCTGCTTGCTATGTGTGACAAACTGGAGAAGACAGTCTGATTGTAATTTTTCATTTAGATTACAAAAATTTTTGTAAATTTTTTGTAGATGTAGTTACTATGATCAATATCTCAGAAAGTTCTCTCAATGTTAATGAGTTTTTTGTTATTTGCCTTTTGAATTTCAATTATTAATTGTTCTTAAGATCAATTCCGAGTGATAATAATAATATTGGTGATAAGGTTTATGACATAAGAATTAAGTTGATATGAGATTAAAAGCTTTGTAAAAATAAGAAATTCTGAATTTGAGTTCTGAATCCATCATGTACTAGCTGTGTAATTAGTGTTGGCCATCTAATATCTGAGCAATTCTAATTATTAAGTACCTATTAAAGCAACACTCTTCTGTTGATCAAGATTTTGTGCTGCCTACAACTCTCTGTGGCCAAGCAATCCACCATTCTACTTGCAGATCTTGGATTCATCATTTGTTGGAGTCAACAGCCAATATACTGCCTGCATACCTTGAGTTCATCAGGCCCTGAAGCTGTG
>NW_006921604.1:16830737-16845919 GCF_000298275.1 Orycteropus afer afer
TTTTTTTTTTTTTTTTTAATTAAAGAGGTTTAGATATATGCCAACTGAGTAGTGATTGATGGAATCAAGGGTACTTATTTTGGAAAACATTAGATGCATGTAGGAGATTTAAAGGATTAAAAAAAATGTATATAACACGAAATCTGACCAAAAGAAAGCTAGCATAACAATATTAATATCACAATATTAGAATTTAAGACAAAAAAACTTACCCTGCAAATATAGAAATCAGACAAATAACATTACAAAATATATTTAACATTTCATTAACAGTAGGGGAGATTTTAATATATCTCTATCAGTAACTTGTAGATCCAGAAGAAATGATTTTTGTGATAACATAAATGTTTGAAAAGCAAAGCAAAAAAGTGTGATCTAATAGATAATTTATATAGAAAAACTTCTGCAATCTGCAAATGAAGACTACATATTCCATAAAACCACAAGAAATATTGACAAAAAATATGAAATGCTAAGACACAAAGAACACCTCAAAAATTTTAGAGAATTTATGCAAGCAATTTAATTGCTCTGGCAAAAAGGATGTTAAATTAGAGATTAACAATAATAAAAACAATAATTCTAATTATAATACACTCACAGTGATATTAAGCTTTTAAGACTGCCCAAAGCTTTTAAGATTCCTTACCTTCTGGACTGACTTTGTGTACTAGTCTCTCACAATGAACCACATTTAGACTAAGTAATAAAGGGCACCACAGCTTCCTCCCTGTTTATATTTAAGGATGATGGCATTGGAGGACCAGGGAGCAGCACAACTGGAAGATCAGCACGGTGGTAAACCTAAGCCTTCTGTCAAGAGCCAATGAAGAATGGATGTCTCCAGGCAACAAGTATGTGAGTAAACCATGTAGGAAATTTCAAAAGGTTGCCGCCCAACCAACATATTCATTGCACATTAAATCCTTTGACAGGATATCCAGTTTAACCACTCTCAAGTTTCTGATCTCAGAAATGGTATGAGATAATAAAACTTTCTTGCTTTAAGCAACAATATTTTAGAGTAATTTGTTAGACAATGGTCTCTAATCAATGTATTCATATATTGAACAATTAAAATCTTATTCCTAAATAAATCCTGAGTTACAATGGAAATGTCAAATATTCAGAATGCCGTCAAATAAGATGCAGCTATAATAATGTTTAATTTACAGTCTTTAATACATTTAATTAAAGTTTTAAAATATTTTAAAAAATTGATAGGTATTCAACTTAAGAAACTAGATTGACAACAGTAAAGCAAAATAAGTTAGAAAAAAGTAAAAATTAATGAAACAGAAAGTAATGAAATAATAAAAAAGGAGAGGGATCTGAAAAAATTTCCCTAGAATTGGTAAATATTTCCAAATGTCATGAATAAAGAAAAGGAAATATATTAATAAATTATATGAGGTATAAAAGAGAAATTTAAGAATAAAAATAACAAAGTTCTATACAATATTACAAGGATCTCTGATGGCACAGTGCCTAAAGTATTTGACGACTAACCAGAGGGTTGGTGGTTCAAACGCACCAGCTGCTCTGCAGAAGAAAGATGGGTAATCTATTTCCATAAAGATTTACTGCCTCAGAAACTTGGAAACCCCGTAGGGCTTACTTTGAGTCAAAATTGACTCAGTAGTAGTAAGTTTGTTTTCTGTGATTATACCATACTACATACCATATAGGAGCTCTGGTAGCATAGTGTCTAAGGCACTTGACTGCTAACCAGAAGGCTGGTGGTAAACCCACCAGCCACTCCTCAGGAGGAAGATGGGGCAATCTACTTCCATAGTGATACTGCCTCGGCAACCCAAGGAGGGGTCGCTATGAGTCGGGTCTGACTCGACGGCACACAACAACAACGATGTACCATATATATATGCATACACACACATACACTCACACACATATGCACAGAGACACAGGGAGCTCTGGTGGCATAGTGCCTAAGGCACTTGACTACTAACCAGAAGCCTAGAGGTTCAAACTCACCAGCCACTCCTCGGAAGGAAGACTGGACATTCTACTTCCATAGTGATACTGCCTTGGAAATCCAAGGAGGGATTGCTAAGAGTGGGATCCGACTCAAGGGCAGTGGGTTTTGTTTTTTACACACACACACACACATATATATATGTAGGTTGTTGCTATTGTTATGTGCTGTACAGTCAGACCCAACTTATAGCGACCCCTCATTGGGTTTCCAAGGCAGTATCACTACAGAAGTAGACTGCCCAACATTCCTTCTGAGGAGTGGCTGGTGGGTTTGAATCCCCAGCCTTCTGGTTAGCAGTCAAGTACCTTAGGCACTGTGCCATCAAGGATCCTATATGTATGTATGTATGTATGTACATATGTATGTGTGTGTGTGTGTGATACTACTATGTACAGATTTAATTTTCTTCAGTTTCAACTTGAACTTGCACATTAGTAATTGATGGTTTTCCATACTCAGCTCCTGGCCTTGTTCTGACAGATGATATTGAGCTTCTCTGTCACTTCTTTCCACAGATGTAGTTGATTTCATTCCTGTGTATTCCATCTGATGAGGTCCACTTGTATTGTTGCTGTTTATGTTGCTTAAAAATGTATTTGCAATGAATGAATTGTTGTTCTTGCAAAATTCTATCATGCAATCTCCAGAGTCATTTCTTTCAACCAAGGCTGTATTCTCCAAGTCCCCATGCTTCTTCCTTGTTTCCACTTTTTGCATTCCAATTACCAGTATTCTCAATACGTCTTGATTTTAAGTTTGGTCAATATCAAACTGCAGAAGTGAAGACTTAAAGCATTTACCGATGAAGATCAAAGAATACAGTATTCAGTATGGATTATACCTCAATATTAAGAAAACAAAATTTTCCACAGGACCAATAAGCAATATCATGATAAAGGGAGAAAAGATTGAATTTGTTAGGAATTTCGTTTTACTTGGATCCACAATCAACATTCATGGAAGTAACAGTCACAAAATCAGACAATGCATTGCATACTGGGTAAGTCTGCTGAAAAGACCTCTTTAAAGTTTTAATGATCAAAGATGTCACTTTGAAGACTATGGTGTGCCTGACCCACCCATGGTCTTTCCAATAGCCTCATATACATGTGAAAGCTGCCCAGTGAATAAGGAAGACTGCAGAATTGTTCCATATGAGTTACGGTGTTCAAAAAGAATATTGAAAATACTGTGGACTGCCAGAACAAACAGATCTGTCTTGGAAGAAGTATAGCTGTAATGCTCCTTGGAGGTGAGAACAGCCTGACTTCATCTCATGCATTTTGGTTGTTGTCAGAAGGGAGCAGTCCCTGGAGAAGGATATCAGGCTTGGTGAAGTAGAGGGTCAGTATAAAAGGGGAAGACCCTCAAAAAGATGAATTGACACAATGGGCTCCAGCATAGCAATAATTGTGAAGATGGTGGAGGACTGGGCAGTGTTTTGCTCTTTTTTAAACAGGGTTGCTATGAGTTGGAACAAACACAACAGCAACTAACAACAAAAACATGTACAAATTTATAACATACAATTTTAACAAATAAGCTGATACTAACTTCCTGTAAAATGAAAATAACAAAATTGCTTAAGAACTGAATGATATCCTGTTCTGTACAATATCTTGTTCAGTCCCATTCTTTTTTGGTCCTGCCTCTTACAACTATAACTTCCTGGACATATAAAACAAAATAGTATGGGAAGACTCTGAAAGGTGGACTCCCTAGGGATCTTGGAGCTTGAGGAACAACCTGCAGTATGACCTGTGTTTTCTTATTATCTCCCATATGTTCCTGAAAGAGTAATCCAGAAATCTCCAATCAGAAACACCAACATGCACAGGCAAAAAATTCTTCATGATAACCCTGTTCTTTGTAGTCAAAGGAGTTAAGAAAGGTAGTCCAACAGAATAGAAAACCTTTATGGCAATAGCATTGCTACTCCAGCACTTATGGATCTTTTTATGGATTTGCTTGTTTCAATTGGAAATTTATAGATATATCCCTACTTTTCATTATCTTTGTAAAATTCTGCAGCAACAAATCCCACATGCTATTCATAGTGCTTATTTGTCTTTCTATTTTATAAGAATTTGAGCATCTCAGCACTTAGCACACTACTTGGCATATAGTAGGTACTCAGCAAAAATAAGCTGAATTAAAACAAATAAATGAATTCATACAATTACATGAAATAGGAGAGTCTTTGACATTAAAAGTTATTGTGTTTATAATTTTATCAATAAGATCAACATTTGTCTTCTTATATGTTCTGTGCATATACTCTTAATCATTTGGTTTTCAGAATATGTCCTCTGCAACTATACAGCTTTTTAAACTATGAATATATATAATTTTCAAAAAAATATATTAATTCAAAAGAAAAATATATTACTTCCTTCCAAAGTGATCTTTAAAAATTTGGTATTAATAACATTCTCAACAAATCCCCTCTATGCCATACAACTAAAAAAGCCTACTAAAATATATGACAAAATACACATGGCATGAGGACAAACCATGGTGTTTTTGAAGAACAGAGTAAGGAGCTTTATGTCTAGATTTTAAAGCTTTTCTCACTAAAACATTGTGGCATTTGTGGGACAGGTGGTAAAGTGACAAACGAAACAGAATACTAAGCTCAAAAACATACTCAAACTTATATTTAAACTTGATTTATGATGGAAGTTGTATTTCAGATGGATGAGGTGAAAATATTATTCAATAAATAGTGTTAGGATAAAAAATAATCCATAATAAAATTTCTACTTATTGACTTACACACACACACACAAAATCAATTCCAATGGATTAATGACTTAGAACCAAAAATCCTGGCAGCCAGGCCTATACTTTACAGGCAAAAGCTTTGAAAAAGAAACTAGTTCTTAGTGTATAGTAAGACAAAAAGAAACACTAAAAAAGTTAGGGCTAAAATTTCATCATAACTATTGAATAATAATATTGATACTATATATCAAATAAAATGTATGCCTACAGTAATGCAAAGGCCAGGTGACAGCTATCAGAAATATACCATAAGGTTATAATACTCTACATGAAGTGGTATAATATTACTTATAGGTAGACTGTGATATAAATTCATAGGCAAGCACACACACACACACACACACAAATCCAAATGACAACACAAAAAGGGAGAATAAGGCTTAAAAATAATCCAAAATCAAACCCACTGTCATTGAATTGATTCCAACTCATAGGATCCTATATGACAGAGGGTTTCCAAGACTGCAAATTTTTTTTCCAAGGCTGCAAACATAGGACTTTATTTGACAGAGGATTTCCAAGGCTGCAAATTTTATAGAACCAGACTGTTACATCTTTCTACCAAGATGTGGCTGGTTGATTTGAATCCCCAATGTTTTGGTTAGCAGCTGAGCATTTTAACCACTATGTCACCAGGGATCCTTTAAAGTTAATATAACAAAAAAGATGCAGTGGGTAATGATATCTGGATGTAGATTTTAGGACAATAAGATTACCAGGAATAATGCCGGTCATTCCATAATGACCCATTTTGAAATCTATTCATCAAAAAGATATAAAGCACTTAATTTAAAGGATATAAAAATCCTGAACATTTACCTAATGACAGAGCTTTAAAATATGAGAAATAAAAACTAATAGAACTAAGGAGAAAATACATAAATACACAATTGTCTTTGTAGAGTTAACACTTCTTTCTCAATAATTGATAAAATATAGACAAAATCAATGAGAATATATGCTTTGAACAATGCTACCAACCACATTGACCTAATTCACATTTATAAAAATATCCACCCAACAACAGAATACCTACTGCTTCCAAATGCTTATCAAGCATTTATACAAATAGACCACATTCTGGGCCATTGGAATTCCCAATAAAGGAAAAAAAAAAAAAAATTCAAATCATATCATAATAAGTATGTTCTCTGACTATAATGAAATTAAGTTGAAAATCAAGAACAGAAAGATAACTGCAAAATTACCAATATTTAGAAACTAAATAACACATTTTTAAATAACCCTTTATTCAAAGAAAATGTTAAAAAGTAAAGTATATTTTGAACTGTATAAAAATAAAAATTTTACACATGTCAATCTGTGGGGATTCAGCTTGAATAGGACATAGAGGGAAATGTATATCATTAAATATCTAAGAAAAGAATGATTTCAAATAAATGATCAAAGAGATGGAGGGACAAAATTAAAAGAAGAACATAAATCATTTAATTTTAAAAGAGCAAAACAAAGCCAGATTTGTAAAGAAAAGTCAATAGAACCAAAAGTGTGGTTTGTTTTGAAAGGATTAATATAATTGATAAAACTCCAACCAGAAAGACGAGGGAAAAATAAAAGGAGAGAACACCAAAATCACCAATATCAAGAATGAGAAAGCAGAGGTCACTACAGATCCTACAGAAAATTAAAGGCTGATAAAAGAAATTATGAACATTTTTTTGTCAATGAATTCAACTACTTATAAATACTTTGAAAAACAAATTTCCAAGACTCCTTTAAAAAGTGATATTCCAAATAGCCATGTATCTATTAAATAAATTCTTTTTAAATTAAATTTTTCCCAACAAAGAAAACGTCAATTTCAGATGGCTTCGTTGGGGAATTCTATCAAATTTTTAGGAAGAAATAATGACAATTTTACCAAACTCTTTCAAAAAATTTCAGGAGAAGGAACAATCCCCCCTCACTCTAGTTGATAATAGACATCAATGCATGTAAGAGGGTAGCGTGTCCCTTCTTGGGACATGGAAGCTCCACACTGGAAACTCTCGCAAAATTTGTGATATGTGTCTCTTCATTTGCATTCTTTTTCGCTATTATAAAAGTTTGTCATAAATATAGCACTTTCCTAAATTTTGTGAGTCATTCTAGCATTTTATAGAACCCGAGGAAGTAGTGGGAGCCAGCATGTCAGAATTCAGCAAGGCCTAGGGGATGCTGAGCTTAGAAACCGTATCATGAAGGGGTAGATAGAATCCCCAAATTTATTGTGAACAGGTGAGAAGTGAGGGGGCCCTGGAGATTTTCTAACTTGTGGTTGGCATCTGAAGTCTTACGCAGATTTCACAGTCTGGAGGACTATGCCCTTTAGTTTGAGAAATATGACTGAATTTTACAGGTATAGTCAAAGGAAGAAGTACTGCCTAAGGCACTTGACTGCTAATGAGAAGGCTGGCAGTTCAAACCCACCAGCCACTCCTTGGAAGGAAGATAGGGCAATCTACTTCCGTATTGATAGTGCCTCGGAAACCTAAGGAGGAATCCGACTTGACGGCACATAACAACAACAACAACAGAATTGAGTGGCATAGTTTGTATTGATTTGAGAATGATTGATCCCAAAACTTTGGTTCTGTATTTGATACTAAAATCAGGCAAAAGCATTAAAGGAGAAAAACATTACTGATTGATATCCCTTATAAACTAAGTACAAAATTATTTGCACAATTTTGGCAAACAGAACACAACTATATATACATAGGATACACACATCATGGCTGTGATGGTTAGTGTTATGTGTCAAATTGGCTAGGCTATAATTCTCTGTGGTTTATCAGACACTATGTATCACCTCCCATTTTATAATCTGTGTAAGAAGCCACTAGTTGGGAGAGAAGCTCCCTTTGGGGTGTGGCCTGCCTCCATGTTATTAAAAAAGTGCTCTGGCAAAGCTCTCACTCATTCTATTCCTGAGAACTTCTCCAACCACGGTTCTTGTTACATAACCCAGTAGGGGCTTCCAGCCTGCCATCTGACCTACAGATTTTGGACTTGCCAACCCCTGCAATGGTGTGAGCCTCCTCACAATTGCACGACCCATTGTACCTCTAGAGAACTTAGACAATGCCAGTGACCAAGTGGATTTATCCTATGGATGAAAAAATTGGGTTAACAATTTAATGTTAAATTGGGTTAACATTCAAAAATCAGTACAATTCACCTTATTAAAAAAGCAAAACAAACTGTAATTATCTCTACAGATACAGAAAAATAATTAGACAGTTCCTTCATCCATATAACATAAATATTTTCTGCAAATTGGGAAGAGAGTACTCCAATTGGCAAAAGTTTCAGTTCAGAATAATTTTTAAATTCTGATGCTTCCATGAATTATAGTTAATATTAAAAGAAATATTATTAATATTAATATTGAAGTGTTTTATTAACAAATTATGGTAAACTCTTTACATGGACTGCCACATTTAACATCTTCAGCAACACTACAGTGCAAGTACTATTATCCCGCTTTAATGGAGTTAACTGAGACACATCGGCTTTATGTAACATTACAAAAATCAAACAATTATCAAGTGACAAATCCAAAAATGAAACCAGGCTAATTGACTTCAAAGCCAGTCCAGATAACCTGCCATTAATATAAAATCTGTATGAATCACCTCTTAAAGAAAGGGACTACTTATTATTCATTTTTGTAAGTCTGATTGTATTCTACTTACTTTGTGGACATTTACAAGCATAACCAAAATAATGAAAAGAATATAATAAACCCCTATATATTCATCACCTATATTTAAAAAACAATATTTTATTCTATCTTATTTTTTTGCCTCAATGTCTTCTAAAATTATTTCTAGAATATTTCATAAGGAAAAACCCAGAAAGCCTGGTATTTGACCATGAATTCCTATGTACTTATCTTTAGCATATGAGGAATTAAATAAAATAAAAGCACAAACCATAATCACATACAATCAAACTATTAATATTTATAATAGTTAACATCCAGTTCATACACAACCTTATTGGATTACTTCTAAGAAGTATTTCAGATAAGTTTTTGTGGATAGAGATCTAAGGAAGGTCTACTCTGCATCTTGCTGATACTGTCTCTTAGTATTCCTCTGTTCCTACCCTTTTCTTTTCCTGTTCTGTTTACTTGTTGAAGAAACTGAATTGTTTGTTAGAATTTCTAGTGTCTCAACTTGGGTGATTGCTTTCTTTTGATGTCATTTTCTTCCTTTCTAAATAACTTATATTTCCTACCAGTATTTATATCTCTGGAACTGGTTAGATTCCAAATTTTTCTTTTTTTTTGGGAAGACAACTGGTGGTGCAATATATTTATAATTGCAATACGTCAGGGGGCATAAACAAAAGATCAGTTCATATTTAGTGACACTAAGGTTAATCAGTGAATTCAGGTATTGTCAATCTTACCATAACTTATTATCACTTTTCCAAACAAATGTTTACCTTATGATTTTGATATCTATTGATAAGCACTGCTTATATTCATTATTCATTAGGGATAGTCACATGATGAGTTTCTAACTCTATCAATTTACATTTATTAACTTAATTCTATAGAAAGAAAATTTCCTTTCTCAATTCTGTTTCCCCTACTAATCTTGACTTCTAGCATTAATTTTTTGAAGTATTTTTTTCCAAATAATTATAGGTGAACAAGAAATGCTATTTTTTTCTTTGAATATAATTTTGAACTTATGAATGATCCTGCAGGGTTTTTTTTTTTTTGTTTGTTTTGTTTTTTTGTGATTTGGGTGAAAGTTTACAGAGCAAATTCACTTTCCATACAGAGGTACACATACACTTTGTCTCATGACATTGACTACAATTTACCACAATGCAACAGCTCCCCTCCGACTTCCTCCCCATATTACCTCTTCCCTGTGTCCATCCCTCTATGCACTCCTACCCCTGAGCTGTCTCCCTGTCCATAAACAGCCCTTCTTTCTCCTATGATTTTTCTCTCCAAGGAGTGTATCAACCTGAGGTAAATGTTCAACTCATATGCCTGTCTTTTGTTTGGCTGAAAGCCACAGGTGCAGGTTAAATTCCAGACCTGAAGGGCACCCATTGTCTAGTGGTTCAACCAGGTTATAGCAGACAAGCAAACCTGGTCCTTTTTTCTTTTTCAATGATTTTGAGTTTTATTATCCCTCTCTATCCAAAATCTCCTGAATAGGTAGTTCAGCCTGTCCACCCATCTATACACTCATGTACCCACGTTTGCCTTCACTGACAATGCAGTTCATCTTTGTGGTCTGTACCTCCCATGGACCTCTCTATGTCTTCCTCTTCCTCAATGCCACCATGTTGATTACCCTTCTCTTCACCCAAATCAATACTTGTCTCTACCTATCTAACAGTGTTCCCTACCCTACCCTCTCACCCCTGGTAACCAACAAAGAAAATATCCTTCTATATATAATCCTTTCATTGACTTTTTGCAATAATGGACTAATACAATATTTGTCCTTCTGTGATTGACTTATTTCACTCAGCATAATGTCCTCCAAGTTCATCCATGTTATGCAGTGTTTTGCAGATTCTATGTTATTCTTTAGAGTTTCATAGAATTCCATTGTGTGTATGAACCATAGCTTGGTTATCCATTCCTCAGTTGATGGACACTTAGTTTGTTTCCATCTTTGGGATATTGTAAATTGTGCTGCGATGAACATAGGTGTGCACATGTCTGTTCTTGTCATAGCTCTCATTCCTTTAGAATATATACCTGGTAATAGAATGGCTGGGTCAAATGGTATTGCTAATTCCAACTTTTTAAGGAATTGCCATACTGCTTTCCACAATGGTTGTACCATTTTACAGTCCCACCAGCAGTGTATGAGAGTCCCAATCTCTCCACACACTCACCAGCAATTGTTACTTTCTGTCTTGTTGAACTTTGCTACTAGTGCTGGAGTAAGATGGTGTCTCATTGCTGTTTTGATTTGCATCTCTCTAACAGCTAATGATCTTGAGCATTTCTTCATGTTTGTTGGCTGCCTGAATATACTCTTTGGTGAAGTGTCTATTCATGTCTTCTGCCCATTTTTTAATTGGATGACTTGTCTTTTTGTTATTGAGGTGTTGGAGTTTTCTATAAATTCTAGAGGTAAGTCCCTTGTCAGATATGTCATTGCCAAATTTTTTTTTTTTCCCAGTCTGTAGGTTCTCTTTTGACTCTTTTGAAGAAGTCTTTGGAAGCACATGAAAATTTAATTTTTAGAAAGTCCCATTCATCTAGTCTCTCTTCTGCTGTTTGTGCATTTTGGTTTATTCTTGATAGTCTATTTATGCCATATATTAGGGCCCCTAAATTTGCCTCTAGTTTTTCACTGAGGAACTTTATAGTTTTAGGTTTCACATTTAAGTCTTTGATCCATCTGGAGTTAGTTTTTGTCTGTGGTGTAAGGTATAGATCTTGTTTCATTTTTCTGCAAATAGATCTCCAGTTTTGCTAGCACCATTTATTAAACAAACATTCTCTTACCCCATTTAATAAATTTCAGCCCTTTGTCAAAGATCAGCTGACCATAGGTTGATGGTTCTGTTTCTGGGTTCTCAATTCAATCCCATTGGTCTATGTATCTGTCATTATACCAATACCAGGCAATTTTGAATACTGTGCCTATATAACAGGTTTTGAGATCCAGCAACATGAGAAATCTACTTTGTTCTTCTTCAATAGTGCTTTGCTTATCTGAGGTCTCTTTTCTTTCCATATAAAATTAGTGATTGGCTTTTCCATATCCTTATATAATGTTGATGGGAAGTGGATTGGGATTGCATTGAAAATATAGATTGCTTTGGGTAGAATTGACATTTTCACAATGTCCAATCTTCCCATCCACAAGCATGGTATATTCTTCATTTATGTAGATCTCTTAAGGTTTCTTGAAGTAATCTTTTATAGTTTTCTTTGTACAAGTCTTTTGTGTTCCTGGTAAGATTTATTCCCAAGTTTTTTTTTTTTTTTTTTTGGTAGCTATAAATGGTATTGATTTCCTTATTTCTTATTTAGCAATCTCTTTGCTGGTGTAAAGGAATCAAACTGATTTTTGCCTGTTGATCTTGTATCCTGCCACGATGTTAAATCTCTCAATTTATTCCAGTAGATTTTTGACTGAGTCTCTTGGGTTTTCTAGATAAAGGATCATATCATCAGCAAATAGGGATGGTTTGACTTCTTCCTTACCAATTTGGATGCCTTTCATTTCCCTTTCTTGCCTTATTACACTGGCTAGGACTTCCAGTACAATGTTGAATAGAAGTGGTGATAGAGGGCATCCTTGTCTGGTTCCTGTTGGCCAAGGGAATGGTTTCAGTCTCTCTCTATTGAGAATAATGTTGGCTGTTGGTTTTGCATATATGCCCTTTATTATGTTGAGGAATGTCCCTTCTTTTCCTATTTTGCTGAGAGTTTTGATCAGGATTGGATGCTGGATTTTATCAAATGCCTTTTCTGCATCAATTGATATGATCATGTCTTTCTTTTTCCTTGTTTTATTTATGCGGTGGATGAAAATGATTGTTTTTCTAATGTTGAACCGTCCTCCTTACCTAATATGAACCCACTTGGTCATAATGAATCTTGATATGTTGTGGGAGTCTATTGGCTAGGATTTTGTAGGAGATTTTTGCATCTATATTCATGAGGGATATTGGTCTGTAGTTTTTCTTTTGAGTGATGTCTTTGCCTGGTTTTGGTATCAAGGTTATGCTTGCTTCATAAAATGAGGTAGGGAGGATTCCATCCTTTTCTATGTTTTGGAATATTTTGAGTAGGATTGGTGTCAGTTCTTCTCTAAATGTTTGGTCGAATTCTCCGGTGAAAACATCTGGGTCAGAATTCTTTTTGTTGGTAGTTTGTTTATGAACTGTTCAATTTCTTATTTTAATATGGATCTATTCAACTTGTCCACCTCAATCTGTGTTAGTTTAGGTAAGTTGTGTGTTTCTAGAAATGTGTTCACTTCTTCCAGATTTTCAAATTTTTGGAGTGTAGTTCTTCAGAGTATCCTGATATTATCTTTTCTATTTCAATTGCTTCTGTTGTGAATTTACCCATTTCATTTCTTATTTGTGTTATTTATATTCTCTCCCCTGTTCCTTTGTTAAATTTGCCAGTGGTTTGTTAATTTTATTAATCTTTTCAAAAAAACAACTTCTGGTCTTGTGGATTTTTTCTGTCTATTTTCTGTTTCATTGATTTCTGCTCGAATCTTGATTATTTCCTTTCTTCCGGTGACTCTAGGCTTTTCTTGCCCTTATTTTTCTAATTGTTGGAGATGTTAGTTTAAAGTGTTGATTTTGGCTCTTTCTTCTTTTTCGATGTGTCCTTTTATTGCTATCAATTGCCTCTGATCACTGCTTTTGCTGTGTCCCAAAGATTTCGGTAAGATGTGTTCTCATTCTCATTTGATTCAAGGAATTTTTTTTTTTTATTTCATTTTTTATTTCTACTTTTTCTGTCTTTCTTAAGGAAGATGTTGTTTAGTTACTGTTGATCTTCCTGTTGTTGATTTCTAATTTGTTAGCATTGTGATCTGAGAAGATGCTTTGCCGTATTTCAATGTTTTAAAATTTATGAAGGCTTGCTTTATGGCCTAACATATGGCCTGTCATGGAAAATGTTCCATGTGCACTGGAAAATAATGTATATTGTGCTGCTGCTGGGTAAAGAGCTCTGTAGATATCTATAAGGCTAAGTTGGTGGATTGTATTGTTTAGCTCTTCTGCATCTTTGTTGAGTTTCTTTCCACTTGTTCTATCTTTCAAAGAAAGTAGTGTCTTAAAGTCTCCTACTATGACTGTGGAGTCATCTATTTGTTTTTTCAACTCTTTTAAAGTCTGATTTATGTATTTTGGGGCTCTTTCATTGGGTCTATAGATATTTATTATGGTTATATCTTCTTGTTCAATTGATCCTTTAATCATTATATAATGTCCTTCCTTGTCTCGTATGGTGGTTTTTGTCTTAAAGTCAATTTGATCAGAAATTAATATTGCCACCCCTACTCTTTTTTGGTTGACATTTGCTTGATATATCTTTTTCCAACCTTTGATTTTTAATCTATTTTTAATGATTGGTTGTTGTTTGCTATTATTGGTTCTCTGATCAAAGGACTCCCTTTAGTATCTCTTGTGGGGTTGGTCTGGTTTAACAAATTCCCTTAATTTCTGCTTATCTGGAAATCTCCTAATTTCACCATCACATGTGAGGGACAATTTTGCTGAGTATATATTTCTTGGTTGTAAATATTTCTCTTTCAAAGTTTTATATATACATCCCATTTCCTTCTCACTTGCATGGTTTCTGCTGAGAAATCAGAGCTTATTCTTATTGGTTGTCTCTTTTAAGTAACTTTGTGTTTTTTCTGTGCTGCTTTTAGGATTCTTTCTTTGTCTTTGGTTTTGATGAGTTTTATGATGATATGTCTTGGTGATTTTCTTTTGGGATGTATCCTGTTTGAGGTTCATTGGATTTCCTCAATGGATATATTCTCATTGTTCATCACATCAGAGAAGTTCTCTTCCACCAAATCTTGGACAATATTCTTAGTGGTTTTCTTTTCTCTTCCCATTCTGGAATTCCAATGACACATACATTATTCCTGTTTATTAGTCTCCCACATGAATCTTAGGCTTTCTTCATTTTGGTTTGATCTTAGTTCTTATTGATCCCTTTCCAAAGAAGTATTCAGGTATTTGTTTTCAATCTCATTAATTCTGTCTCCCATAGCATCAATTCTACTCCATTGTCCTTTCAATGTGTTATCTATTTCTGAAAATCCAGTATCAATCTTGGATTTCTATCTGTCAATTTTGAATCATTTCTAATTTTTCATTTATTTTGTGATTTTGTTCTTGTATTTTCTTCTGAAATCCTTCAAGATTTTGTCTGTGTTTTCCTTAATTTTTTCAGTGTTTTCCTTGATCTGTCTCTCCATCCTTTGAAGGTACCTAAATATAATTCTTTTGAATTCCTTATCTGGGAGGGCCAACACTGCTTCCTCCTCAGGGATATGTTCTGGGTCTGTATCCTACTCCCTGTTTTCTACCAGTTTATCTTAATTCTTTGTGTGGACTGTGATGGTCTTTTTTGCTGAGACATCGTGACATTGTTGTATTTAGATCTCTGTTAATTGTTTGTGAAGAGCAACTAAGGGTGAGTCAGGTTCTTATTGGTGGTTGTTTATTGTTGGCCCATTGATGCAGAAATAATTGGTGGCTCTAACACAGTAAGTGAAACTTCACTAGGTGTGGGTGTAGTTGTGTCATATGGGGACTGTTGCTAAATCCCAGTCAGTTAGACAAAAATAACAATTGAATACCAATCAAAAATGTGAAAGCAAGTGGGCAAAAAACACACCATGTAATCACACAGGGG
>NW_006921604.1:16847649-16858843 GCF_000298275.1 Orycteropus afer afer
TTTACTTGTGTTTTATTGACTATGCAAAGGCATTTGATTGTGTGGATCATGACAAATTATGGATAACATTGAGAAGAATGAGAATTCCTGAGCACTTGATTGTACTCAGAAGGAACCAGTACCATGACCAGGAGGCTGTCATTCGGATGGAACAAGGGGATACTACATGGTTTAAAATCAGGAAGGGAGTGTGTCAGGGTTGTATTCTTTCCCCATACTTATTCAATCTATATGCTGAGCAAGTAATCCAAGAAGCTGGACTATATAAAGAAAAACATGGCATCAGGATTGGAGGAAGAATCATTAACAACCTGAGATACGCAGACGATACAATTTTGCTTGCTGTAAGTGAGGATGACTTGAGGCACTTACTGATGAATGTTGAAGAATACAGTGTGCAGTATGGATTACGTCTCAATATAAAGAAAACAAAAATCTTCATAACTGGACCAATGAGCAGCATCACAATAAATGCAGAGAAGACTGAGGTTGTCAAAGAATTCGCATTGCTTGGTTCTAAAATTGATGCCAATGGAAGCAGCAGTCAGGAAATTAGAAGACGTGTAGCATTGGGAAAGTCAACCATGAAGGAACTGTTTCAAGTACTGAGGAGCAAAGATGTTTCCTTGATGACTAAGATGCACCTGACAGAAGCCATGATATTTCTAATTGCCTTGTGTACATGTGAGAGCTGGACAATGAATAAGGAAGATCAAAAAAGAGTTGATGCTTTTGAGTTGTGGTGCTGGAGAAGAATGCTGAAAGTATCATGGATTGTTAAAAGAACTAACAGATCTGTCCTGGAGGAAGTGCACTCGAAATGCTCCTTGGAAGTGAGAATGGCCAGACTTTGTCTCACATATTTTGGTCATGTTGTCAGAAGGGACCATTCCTTGAAGAAGAATGTCATGCTTGGTAGGGTGGAGGGTCGACGAAAGACAGGGAGGTCTTCAACGAGATGGATTGACACAGTGGCTGCGATGATGGGCTCACGTATAGCAGGGATTGTGGAGCTGGCATGGCATAGGGCAGTGTTTTGTTCTGCTGTGCATGGGGTCTTTATGAGTCAGAAACGTCTTGATGGCACCTAACAACAATAACAACAACAAAGTGACATGGGTCAATGCATTTATTATTTTTTTTACAGTGTTTGCTCCCTTCTCCTCCCATCCCTGGCAAACAACAAAGAAAGTTTCCCTCCATCTATAAACCTTTCCTTGACCCTCCACAACAATGAACTAATACTATATTTGTCCTTCTGTGATTGACTTATTTCACTCAGCATAATGTCCTCCAAGTCCATCCATATTATGAGGTGTTTTGCCGACTCTACATTATTCTTGTGTGCTGCATAATATTCCAGTATGTATATGTATCATAGTTTGGTCATCCTCTCTTCCACTGATGGTTGTTTCCATCTTTTTGCTATTGTACATAGTGTTGTGATGAACATGAGTGTGCATGGATCTCTTCCTATTCTGGTTCTCACTTCTCTAGGGTATATACCTAGTAATGGGATTACTCAGAAGGAAGATGGGGCAATCTACTTCCGTAGTGATACTGCATCAGAAACTCAAAGAGGGGTCACTATGAGTTGGGTCCCACTCCATGGTACATAACAACAACAACAACAACCAAAATGGGATTACTGGGTCAAATGGTATCTCTAATTTCAACTTTCTAAGGAAACTCCATACATATTTCCACAGTGCTTGTGTCACTTCACAGTCACACAAACAGTGTATGAGAGTCCCAATCTCTCCACATCCCCACCAGCATTTGTTATTTCTGTCTCATTGAACCTTGTCATCAGTGCTGGGGTGAGATGGTATATCTCATTGTTGTTTTGATTTACATCTTTCTGATGGCCGATGACTGTGAGCATCTTTTCATGTATTAGCTGACCACCTGAATATCCTCCTCGGTGAAGTGTCCATTCATGTCTTCTGCCCATTTTTCAATTGGTTGTTAATTCCTTTAGTGTTGAGGCATTGGAGTTTCCATCGATCTTAGAGATAAGTCCCTTCTCAGATATGTAATTATCAGCAAATATGAATTTGTTTCTGTCATTTTTGTCATGTGCTTTTTCATTGTGTTAATTTCTTTGTTCCATATAATTTTCTATGCTGAGCTTGTTTTGTTTATGAATCATGTTATCACTTCCTTCATTGCTATTGTTTTAGTATTTGCTAAATATTTGTGCTGGTCCTCTTTTTTATTTTGATGTGAAGGTTTATCATTTTTCTTTGAGGTTACCCTGCAATCTATAGTTTTCTTCCTAAGTTTGGAACAGTGCATTCTATCTTGTAGTTGTCTTGACTTCCCTACCATCTAGAAGTTCTGTAATGATACAGATTTTTTTTCCCTCTTTTTGGTTTTTAGTTTTCCTCATTTGTCGGTTGGTGTCTCTGGTTCCCTGTTTGCAATCTCATAGGCTTATTCACTTTGGGTACATCCATAACTGGGCTGGTTTCTGGGTTATATCATCATGTGTGTTAACGGTCAGTTGTTGGCTATTGTTGCTTCTCTGTCCAAAAGGCACCCTTTAGCATCTTTTGTAAGGTTGGTCTGGTTTTACCAAGTTCCCTTAATTTTTGTTTATCTGGAAATGTCCTAATTCACCATCATATTTGAGGGACAATTTTGCTGGGCACATAATTCTTGGTTGGAAATTTTTCTCTTTCAGTGTTTTATATATACCATGCCACTGTCTTCTCTGCTGCATGGTCTCTGTCGAGAAATCCAAGTTTAGTCTCATTGTTTGCTCCTTGTAGGTAAGTTTTTGTTTTTCCTGTGCGGCTCTCATGATTCTTTGTTTGTCTTTGGTTTTGGTGAGTTTGATGATGATATGTCTTGGTGTTTTTCTTTCGGGGTCTATCCTGTTTGGAGTTCATTGGACTTTCTGAATGGATATATTCTCATCTTTCATCATATCAGGGAAGTTCTCCTCCAACAAACCTTGGACAATTTTCTCAGTGGTTTCATTTTTCTCTTCCTGTTCTGGAATTCCAGTGACACATAGGTTATTCCTTTTGATTGTATCCCACATGAACCTTAGGCTTTCTTAATTTTGTTTTGATGTTTTTTTCTGATTGATCCCTTACCAAAGAAGTATTCAGGGATTTGTCTTCAATCTCATTAATTCTGTCTTCCATTGAATCAATTCTCCCACATTGTCCTGTCAATGTGTTATTTATTCCTGACAATTTAGTATTAATCTTCTGGATTTCTGTCTGTAGATTTTGAATCATTTCTAATTTTTCATTTATTTTGTCATTTTGTTCTTGTATTTTCTCCCAAAATTTTTCTAAGGTTTTGCCTGTGTTTTTCTTGGTCTGTCTCTCAATCCTTTGAGGACACTTAAATATAATTCTTTTAAATTCCTTACCAGAGAGTTCCAATGCTGCATCTTCCTCAGGAATATGTTTTGGGTCTGTATCCTGGTCCCTTGTTTCTCCTCCTTTATCTTGCTTCTTTGTGTGGACTGTGATGCTCTGTTGTCTCTGAGGCATTGTGACATTTTTGTGTTTATATTTAATTGGTAATTATATATTAGAGTGACTTGCCCACAATTTTTGTTTTCTTTGTATGTTATCTATACAGGCAGAGTACTGTCCTGTGCTCCTCTATTTACTAGCTGACTGTACTTATACACTCACTACCTGTCTCCTTTCCTTTGTCGGCCTGACCCTGGCAAACAGAACCTGTTCTTAGGTCCCTGGAATCCGAATGAGAATGCTATCACTTTAAAATCCTAAATGGTTGCCACTTGTAAACATTCAAAATGGCTGTACCCTCAGTAACTTTAAATATCCAAAATGGCCAGTGCTTGTAAACATTCAAAATGGTTGCATCCTTGGTCACTTTTAATATCCAAAATGGTTGCCACTTGTAAACATTCAAAATGGCTGTGCCCTCAGTCACTTTAAATATCCAAAATGCCTGTCACATGTAAACAATCAAAATAGCTGTGCTCTCTGTACTGCAGAGAGTCCACAGCTCAGGTTATCTCCCTCTTTGCTATTTCCCTTCCTAGTCATAGGCCACCAGAGCAGTTGTCCCTGCAGCCCTTGGTGACTGGGACTGATCTTTAGATCAATTCTCAGGTCCCAATACTTGGAAATATTCAGGCTGTTGGTCTTGTCAGAGTAGCTGACAGTCTGCAGCACCAACAGTCTCTGTACTCACTGTTTTTGTTCAGGTTTTTCTATTAGTTGGTGCCTAATCTACCTCTGTATAGTTCCTTTCAAAGATCAGACCTCCAGGATTATCTTCTGTATCTCTGTCAATTGGTTTTTCTTTTATTTGTTGAAGAGGGTCTGTGTTGCTTGTCTGACTATTCCTCCATTTTACCGGAAGTCCAGACTGATGTATTTTTATGTACATAATCTAATATTTATTAGCTCCCCTGTTTAAAAGCACAATCTGATATTCTAGGCTTATTTAGACATGTCCTGCCCCTGGGCTAGAATCATCCATTTCTCTAGGCATCCTGAGTACCAGGTGTTTTGGATACTTTTTACTTCTCTTGACTAATATGGGCATATATAAGCTCAATTTTCAATTTACAGATTTTAAATTTAAGTTCATTAAATAAAATTCATTAAATAGAGAACCAATCTATAAATTGTATCTCTCTTACAAAGGTTTTTCCAACTCAGAACTGCCTGGCAGTTGAACCCATGGGAATTCTCCAGGTAAATTTCACAAACATATCACATGGGCAGAATTGTTCACCTATATGTAATTATAAGGAGCACTAGTGTCATAGTGGTCAAAGCATTTGGCTACTAACCAAAATGTCAGTGGTTTGAACCATCAGCTGTTCCGCAGGAGAAACATGGGGCAGTCTGCTTCTTTAAAGATTTACAGTCTTGGAAACCCTATTGGGCAGTTCTACTTTGTACTACTTATAGTGTCATGAGTTGAGATTGACTCAGTGGCAGTTGATTTTTTTTTTCTCGTCTGTTTGTTTATTTTTTGGTTTATATATAATCGTCACCTGTGTGTACATAACTTTCTTGACAAAAAATCCAGCACAATATTTTAAAGTTTTTAAATTATTTATTAATCTTTGATGAATCTTTCACTTAGAAAATGCATTTTGTTATTTCTCATGCACACGGGCCCCTTATTTTTGCCACTAAGAAAACCAGCTGTTACTAAAGCCTAAAAATGAAATGTGTATATATTTTGTGTAACTTATTAAAAAGCTGACTTCCCACACATTCTATGTAACAATTCTTTCTATTAAAAGAAAAAAAAAAAACTTAGTCAATGACAATTCAAATGCATATTATCCTACTTTGTTCATGGGACCTTACACACTTGATTGGCTATGTTGCTGTTCAGAATTAAGGGTTATTGATGCTTGTGTAACAAGGACTTTCATCATAATTCATTTCCTGTTACTTGCTTATGCAATGAAGCATTATAATTTGAAGTCTATTACTTCACAGGACTTATAACTTCATTGCTTGTATAAAAGAAAGAACAAAAATGAGTCAAGAGTATGAAAAACATTTCTTAGGTAATGAGAAAGTAAATCAACTTACATTTCCTGCAAATTGATAAGTAGGAGGTTTTTACTAATGAGTCCTATAGTTCTGACAATGCAGTGTTTGTTAGAGTTCCCACTAAAGAAATGCGATTATCTATTATACTCATTCTATATTGAGATCACATTTCGGGTAGATAAAACCTACACTGAATTACTTCCATGAAAATTAATATAAAAATCTAGATATGCTCTCATATTTCTACTTCTCAATAATTTCTGTACACTAATGCTATTGGCAAACCTATTGCATGTACTTGAGATTCACCATATGCATTCATTTAAAAGTGCTCACATTGTCTAGGTTGAGATAGAATAGCTGCATCATGAGTCCTTTGAAAGGCTCCCAAGCAAAAAGAGTTTGTTAGTGTGATGGTTAGTCTTATGTGTCAATTTGGGTAATCTATTGTATCAAGTTATTTAACCAAACACTAATCTAAGTAAAGCATGTCAAGCTATTTTGTAGATAGGCTTAACTTCTAAAATAATTTTACTTTAAGTAAAGGAAATGATATTCTATAATGTGGATGAGCCTCATTCAATCAGTTAAAGGTCTTAAGAGCAAAAAACTATGGTTTCCTAGATAAGAATAAATTCTGCCTCAAAACTAGAGCCTCAAATCCTGCCTGAATTTCCAGACTACCAGCTTGCCCTACAAATTTTAAATTTACTTGCCCTCATAAACACACACATAGACACATACACATTATTTGTACCTGTATCAGTATAATCTCTCTCTCTTCTCTCGTTCTCTCTAGCAAAAAATCACCTCTTGCCTTAGTTTCAAGTGTACTGGCTTGCCCTACCAATTTCAACATTATGAGGCTTCATAATTGTGTGAGTCAATTTCTCACATGAATTCTCTCTCTCTCTGTCTGTCTTTTTCTTATCTGTATCTATATTTGTATGTGTTTATGAAGTCTAGGAAGTTTCAAATCTGTATGGAAGGCCAACAGCCAGCATCTGTGCAAATACAGATAAGGAGGAGACAATGAGAGAGAGATAATTCATTTTAAGAAATTGGCTCACAATTATAAGGGTTAATAACATTAAAACTTGTAGTGAAGGCTAGTAGCATTGAAACTAAGGTACAATTGATGTTGGTGAGAGAGAGAGAGAGAGAGACAGAGAGAGATACAGATTTTGTGTATGTGTGGATGTATGTATGTGGATGTGTGTGTGTGTAGATGGAGAATTTCCCATATCTTGAAGTTCTTTTTCTTTTGCCTTAACAATTAATTCCTTAGTTTATCATTTTCTTCTCACATTTTTTTTTTATAAGCAGCAAGGGAAAAAAATAAGCTGAGTATTTCACATTTTGCTTACGTATCTCCTCAGCTGCATATCAACATTCAAATTGTACTTTCCACAAAACCATAGCTGAAAATTCAGCCAAATTCTTGCCACTTGATAACAAGGCTAACCTTTCCACTAGTGCTCAATAATAATGTACTCATTATTTTCTATTAAGACCTCATTGTAAATGCAGTCAGTGTCCATATTTTTTGTTAATATCTCTTCATGATGATATATGTATTAAATAAACTTTGCATATGGCTCTCATTCCTTTCAATACCTCACAAATTCACCTTCAAGGCGATCTAGGAATTTTTCACCTCAAAACTCTTCCACCTTCTACAGAATAGCCAATTCCAAAGCATTTATATGCATGTATTAAAGCATCACCCCACTTTCCAGTGCCAAATTATATATTAGTTTTCTAATGATAATCAGAAGTCTCCTAAATTTTCAAAATATTCAGAATATAGTAATAGTTTACTCATCATATGAAGAACCAGAAAAATCCTAACTTAATGAGAAAAGAAAATCTATTGATGTCAATGGAGAGATTAATTAAATGTTGAAACCATCTGACAAAAAGTAAAACAACCACCATAAAATTCCTTCAATAAGTATTTATAAATTCCCTTGGAAAAAAAAAAGAAATGGAAAATCTTGGCAATCAAAAAAAAGTATGAAAAAGAACTAAATTAAAACTATGAAATAGAAACATAAGATAACAGAAATAATAACAAATCTTACTAGATGGGCTCATTGGTAGAAGTGGACATAACATAAAAGTGAATCCATGAGCATGAGGATAGACTAATACACTTGACTCAATCTTATAAACATAAAAAAGTTAGAGGAAGAAATTAGACTAAAACAATATGAATAAACACTAAGAGACTTGTGGGATAATGACAGAACATTTAACTTTATTATTGTCATAGGAGACACAGAAAAAGAGGAGAAAATTTTAAAATTTAAAAAAAATGGCTGAATGTTTTTCTGATTTAGCAAAATTCAGAAATGTACACCCACATAAGATAAACACAAAACAGAAATACACTTTGGTAAACTAAGGACAAAGAAAAAATCTGAAAAAAGATTAGAAAGGAAGGATATGTCGACTATAGGGAAATAGCAGTCCGTATGTCTGTGAATAATTTATCTGAAAGCATGGAGGCCCAAGTGAAGTGTCACTATATTTTTCAAGGGATGAAAGAAAAGAACTATCAACTATGAGTTATTTAGTGATACTATTCTTTAGGAATGAAGGAGAAATACACATTCTAAGTGAAAAGGAAACTGAGAAACATTGTCACTAGCAGAACTATTATTTAAAAATGACTAAAAGAAGTTCTCAATGCAAAAAAGGAAATGATAATAGAAGATACAGAACTTCAGAAAAGAAAGATGGAATAGGCAAAATAGGTAAATATAATAGACTATCTTTTTCCTTGTGAGTTTCTTAAATAATATTTGATTGTTTAAGCACAGATTACAACTCACAGGGTGCTTACTTTGTGCAGAGGAAATGCTTGAGATAATTATGTTTTAAAAATGAGGAGATTAAAGGCTAATAAATGGAAGTAAAATGCCAATACTAATAGACTGTCATAAATTGTCTATGTATACTGCGATACATTGTGCAACCATTTACACAAATTTAAAAAGTAATATGCTGCAAAACAGTATAAGATAATGGAATCCTTAAAAAATGTTCAGGTAACCCAGAGTAAGTCAAGCAAAGAGAAACAGTGGAATGAGAAAAACAGGAAATAGGACAAATAAAAACAGAATTACATATACATAATTACTTATATGTAAGTGACACAAATACACTAATTTAAAGTTTGAAGTAAAACGATAGAAAAATATGTATCATTCTAGTATTATTTTAAAAAAATAGAAGCAGTAGTAGTTTTGTTAATATCAGATGAGGTAGATAGACAGCAAAACACAGAAAATCATTAAGAGTATTATATAATGATAAAAGGAACAATCCATCAAGAGGAAATACCAATCTAAATGCATATATACCAAAAATAAGTTTCAAAATATATAAAACGGACTAAAAACAAAAAATAAAACACTGATAGAATAAAAGGAGAAATAGACAAATCTGAGTTTAATTGTTTCAGCACCCACTCTCAGCAATTGGAACTATCAGGCAAAAATGTCACCAAAGATATAGAAGAACTGAACACCATCATCAAAAAAAGCTAATTGCCATACAACAATCCTTCCAGATAACAACAAATTCATATATTTCTAAGTACTCATGGACAATTTGTCAATATAAAATGTTCTGATCCATAAAGCCAAACTTCACAAATTTAAAAGATTCAAAATCATTTTGCTTATGATTTCTGGACTTATTGGAATCTAACTGGACATTAATAACAAGAAGATAACAGGAGATCTAAAAACACTTGATAATTAAACAATACATCTCTAAATCCAAGTGTCAATGAGGAAGCCTTAAAAAATACACCGAAATAAATGAGAATGGAAAGAAAACATAGCAAAAGCAGTGCTGAGAAAATCTTTTATATATGAATATTCTTTTTTTTTTGCTTTTTTAAAATTTTTTATTGTGATTTGGGTGAAAGTTTATAGAACAAATTCACTTTTCATACAGCAGCTCACATACACTTTATCTCATGACATTGACTACAATTTATCACAATGCAACAACTCCCCTCTCACTTCCTCTACATAGTTACCTCTTCTCTATGTCCTTCCCTCCCATGCACTCCTGCCCCCCCCCCGAGCTGTCTCCCTGTGCATACAGAGCCCTTCTATTCTCCCATGATTAATCTCTCCAAGGAGTATCTCTACCTAATGTAAAAAATGTTCAGCTCATGTACCTGTCTTTTGTTTGCTGGAAGCCACAAGAATGGGTTCAATTCTGCACCTGAAGGGCAACTAGGGACCATATTCTAAATGGTTCCACCAAGCTCTATCAGAACAGCAAACCAGGTTTTTTTTTTTTTTTTCAAATAATTTTTAGTTTTTTTTCCACATTTTTCTCCCACTCTGTCCAGGATCTCCTCCCTAGATCTCCCTCTCAGTGGTTGACAGAGGTAGCTGGGCACCATCTATTTTGCTTGGTCTCATAATCCTATAGGCTAAGGGTCAGTGTGACCTAGTTGTGTCCATGCATCTTTGGTTTTCTTCATTCTTCTTTGCTCTGGACAAGGAGAGACCCATCATTGCATCTAGATGTCTGCATGCAAGATTTTAGAAAGTCCCATTCACCTAGTTTATCTTTTGCTGTTTGTGCATTTTGGGTTATGTTGATAGTCTATTTATGCCATATATTGTTGTTGTTGTTATGTGCTATCGATTCAGATCTGACTCACAGCAACCCCTCCTGGGGTTCCCAAGGCTGTATCACTACAGAAGTAGATTGTCCAACCTTCCTTCTGAGGAGTGGCTGGTGGGTTTGGACTGCCAGCCTTCTGGTTAGCAGTCAAGTGCCTTAGGCACTACACTAGGGTCGCTAAAATTGCCCCTAGTTTTTTCTTGAGGAAATTTATCATTTTAGGTTCCATACTTAAGTCTTTGATCCATCTGGAGTTAGTTTTTGTGTATGGTATGAGATATGGATCTTGTTTCATTTTCTGGAAATGGATATCCACTTTTGCCAGCACCATTTGTTAAACAGACAATCTCTTACCCATCTAATGGATTTCAGCCCTTTGCAAAAGATCAGGTGACTATAGGTCGATGGATTTATTTCTGGGTTCTCAATTCTATTCTATCAGTCTACGTGTCTGTCATTGTACAAATAGCAGGCAGTTTTGACTACTGTGGCTGTATAGTAGGCTTTAAGAAGATCCAGCAGTATAAGACCTCCTACTTTGTTCTTCTTCAATAGTGCTTTGCTTATCTGAGATCTCTTTCTTCTCCAAATAAAATTAATGATTGGCTTTTCCATATCCTTAAAGAAAGTTGATAAAACCTGGATTAAGATTGCACTGAAAGTATAGATTGCTTTGGGTAGAACTGACGTTTTCGCAATGTTCAGTCTTTCAATCCACGAGCATGGTATGTTCTTCCATTTATGAAGGTCTCTTATGGTTTCTTGAAGTAGTCTTTTGTAGTTTTCTTTGAACAGGTCTTTTGTGTCCCTGGTGATTTATTCCCAAGTATGTCATTTTTTTGGGTAGCTATTGGCCAACTGACTGGAAGAGATCCATATTTGTGTCCATTCCAAAGAAAGGTGATCCCACAGAATGTGGAAATTATAGAACAATATAATTAATATCACATGCAAGTAAGATCTTACTGAAGATAATTCAGAAACGTTTGCAGCAGTATATTGACAGAGAACTTCCAGAGGTT
>NW_006921604.1:16861673-16865570 GCF_000298275.1 Orycteropus afer afer
TTTGGTTTTCTTCATTCTTCTTTGCTCTGGATGAGGAGAGACCCATCGTTGCATCTAGATGGCTGCTTGCTAGCTTTTAAGATCCCAGTCACTACTTGCCAAAGTAGGAGGTGGAACAATATTTTTTGTAGTATGTTATGTCAATGGAGCTTGATGTCCCCTGTGACTATGGTCCTGAACCCACAAGTTCAACTATTTGGTCCTTCTGGGTAGCTGGCTATGACCAATAAGTGACTATAATAACCTAATCCCTTGTCAGTTCTAATATATACCTAGGAATTCAGATCATACAAATACACTTACAGGACCATTATTTGCCTACCCTATACATGGTCTTGGGTACACTCCCTGCTTCATAGACATTCCTAATAGTTCAGCCTGTCCACCCATCTATCCACCTGATTACCCATGTTTGCCTTCACTGATAATACAGTACTGTATGTGCAAAAGGGTTCATCTTTGCTGTCTATACCTCCCATGTACCTCTCTGTGTCATCCTCTTCTTCAATGCCACCATGTTGATTACTCACATTTGATACATTGCCCTTCTCTTCATCCAAATCAATACTTATGTATACCTATCTAACAGTGTTTCCTCCCCTCCCCTCCCACCCCTGGGAACCAACAAAGAAAAATTCCTTCCATAAGTAAAACTTTCCTTGCCTTTTACAATAATGGACTAAAACAATATTTGCCCTTCTGTGATTGACTTATTTCACTCAGCAAAATGTCCACTAAACTCATCCACATTATGTGTTTTTCTGTTTGTTTGTTTTTCAGATTCTATGTAATTCTTTAGGGTTGCATAGTATTACATTGTGATGTACCTAAGTTTGGTTATCCACTCAGATGATGGACACCTAGGCTGTTTCCATCTTTTGGCTATTGTAAATAGTGCCATGATGAACATGGGTGTGCATATGTCTGTTCTTGTTATGGCTCTCACTTGTTTAGGATATATACCTAGTAATGGAATGGCTGGGTCAAATGGCATTTCAAATTCCAATTCTTTAAGGAATTGCCATTCTGCTTTCCACAGTGGTTATATCATTTTACAGTCCCAAAAGCAGTGTGTGAGAGTCCCAATCTCTCCATAACCTCACCAGCATTTGTTATTTTCTGTCTTGTGGGGCTTTGCTACTAGTGCTGGAGCAAGATGGTATTTCATTGTTGTTTTGATTTGCATCTCTCTAATGGTTAATGATCTTGAGCATTTCTTCATATGTTCACTGGTTGCCTGAATATCTTCCTTGATGAAATGTCTATTCATGTCTTTGGTCCATTTTTTAACTGGAGTGTTTGTCTTTTTGTTATTGATGTGTTGGCGTTTTCTATAAGTTCTAGAGATAAGTCCCTGGTCAGATATGTCATTGCCAAATATATTTTTTCCCAATCTGTAGGTTCTCTTTTGACTCTTTTGGAGAAGACTTTGGAAGCACATAAAAATATAATTTTTAGAAGGTCCCATTCATCTAGTTTCTCTTCTGTTTGTGCAATTTGGGTTATTCTATTTGTCATATATTGTTGTTGTTGTTGTCATATTCCATTGAGTCGGACCCGACTCATAGCCATCCCTCCTTGAGTTTCTGAGGCAGTATCACTTCGGAAGTAGATTGCCCAACCTTCCTTCTGAGGAGTGGTTGATGGTTTGAACGACCAGACTCCTAGTTAGCAGTCAAGTGCCTTAAGCATTATATAATGGCCCCTAAATTCGTCCCTACTTTTTACTTGGGGAACTCTATAGTTGTAGGTTTGACGTTTAAGTCTTTGATCCATCTGGAGTTAGTTTTTGTGTATGGTGTGAGGTATAGATCTTGTTTCATTTTTCTGCAAATGGATATCCAGTTTTGCCAACACTATTTATTAAACAAACAATCTCTTCCTCATTTAATGGATTTCGCCCTTTGTCAAAGATCAGCTGACAATAGGTCAAAGGATCTATTTCTGAGTTCTCAATTTTATTCCATTGGTCTATGTGTCTGTCATTATACCAATTCCAGGCAATTTTGACTATTGTGGCTGTAGAGGAGGTATTGAGACCCAGCAGTGTGAGACCTCCTACTTTGTTCTACTGCCATAGTGCTCTGTTTATCTGAGGTCTCTTTCCTTTCCGTATAAAGTTAGTGATTGTTTTTTCCATATCCTTAAAAAATGTTGATGGGATCTGGATTGGGATTGCATTGAATATATAGATTTGCTTTCGGTAGAATGGCCATTTTCACAATGTTCAATCTTCCCATCTACGGGCATGGGATGTTCTTCCATTTATGGAGATCTCTTATGGTTTCTTGAAGTAGTTTTCTTTGTACAGGTCTTTTTTGTTCCTGGTAAGATTTTTTCCCAAGCATTTTATTTTATTTTTTGATAGCTATTGTAAATGGTATTGATTTTCTTATTTCTTTTTAAGCAATCTCTTTGCCGCTGTAGAGGAATCCAATTGATTTTTGGATGTTGATCTTGTATCTTGCCACAGTGCTAAATCTCTCAATTAGTTGTAGTATATTTTTTACTGAGTCTCTTGAGTTTCCCAGATAAAGCATCATATCATAAGCAAATAGGAGTAGTTTGAATTCTTCCTTACCAATTTGGATGCCTTTGATTTCCTTTTCTTGCCTTATGACCCTGGCTTGGACTTCCAATACAATGTTGAATAGAAGTGGTTATACAGGACATCCTTATCTGGTTCCTGTTTGCAAGAGTAATGGTTTCAGCCTCTCTTCATTGAGAATAATTTTGGATGTTGGTTTTGCATAAATGTCATTTATTATGTTGAAGAATGTCCCTTCTATTCCTATTTTGCTGAGAGTTTTGATCAGGAATGGCTGTTGGATTTCATCAAATGACTTTTCTGCATCAATTGATAAGATCATGTGGTTCTTCTCCTTTGTTTTAGTTATGTACTGGAAGACACTAATTGTTTTTCTAATGTTGAACCATGCTTACACACCTGATATGAACCCCACTTGGTCATAATGAATGATTTTCTTGATATGTTGTTGGAGTCTATTGACTAGGATTTTGTTGAAGATTTTTGCATCTATATTCATGTCTGTAGTTTTCCTTTTGAGTGATGTCTTTGCCTGGTTTTGGTATCAAGGTTATGCTTGCTTCATAAAATGAGTTAGGGAGGATTCCATCCTTTTCTATGTTTTGGAATAGTTTGAGTAGGAATGGTGTCAGTTCTTCTCTGAATGTTTGGTAGAATTCTCTGGTGAAACCGTCTGGGCCAGGACTTTATTTTGTTGGTAATTTTTTTATGACCAGTTCAATTTCTTCTTTTGTCATCAATCTGTTTAACTTTTCCACTTCAGTCTGTGTTAGTTTAAGTAAGTCATGTGTTTCTAGAAATCTGTCCATTTCTTCTAGATTTTCAAATTTGTTGGAGTACAGTTAGTTCTTCATAGTATCCTGATATTATCCTTTTTATTTCAGTTGATTCTGTTGTGATGTCACCCAGTTGGTTTCTTATTCATGTTATTTGTATACTCTCCCTTTTTCCTTTATTAAATTTGCCAGTGGTTTGTCAGTTTTATTGATCTTTTCAAAAACCAATTCCTGATTGTGTTAATTTTGTCTATTGCCCTTCTATTTTCTGTTTCATTTATTTCTGCTCTAGTCTTTATTATTTCCTTACTGTAGGCTTTTCTTGCTGTTCTTTTTCTAATTGTTGGAGATATTGGTTTAAAGTGTTGATTTTGGCTCTTCTTTTTTGATATGTGCATTGATTACTATATATTGGCCTTTGATCACTGCTTTTGCTGTGTCCCAAAGGTTTTGGTATGTTGTATTTTATTCTCGTTTGATTCAAGGAATTTTTGAATTTCAATTTCTAATTTCTTCTCTTACCCTGTCTTTCTTAAAGAGAGTGTTGTTCAGTTTCCATGTGTTTACTCTTTT
>NW_006921604.1:16866164-16866617 GCF_000298275.1 Orycteropus afer afer
TTTAGTATCTCTTGTAAGGTTGGTCTGGTTTTATCAAATTCCCTTAGTTACTGCTTATCTGGAAATCTCCTAATTTCACCATCATATCTGAGGGACAATTTTGCTGGGTATATAATTCTTCTTTGAAAATTGTTCTCTTTCAGGTTTTTTATATATACCATCCCGTTGCCTTCTCACTTATATGGTTTCTGCTAAGAAATCAGAGCTTATTCTTACTGGTTGTCGTTTGTAAGTAATTTTTTGTTTATTCCATGCTGCTTTCAGGATTTTTACTTTGTCTTTGGTTTTGATGAATTTGATGATGATATGCTTGGTGATTTTCTTTTCGGGTCTATCCTATTTGGGGTTCGTTGGAATTCTTTTTTTTTTTTTTAATTAATTTATTTTTATTTGGGTGAAGATTTACAGAGCAAATTCACTTTCCATACAGCAGTTCACATATACTTTGTCTCA
>NW_006921604.1:16869914-16871543 GCF_000298275.1 Orycteropus afer afer
CCAGCCACAGCGAACAGTCCTCAGTGCAGTCCCTGGCTAGCAGGGTGATTTTTAGGTTAATTCTTAAGTCCTACCACCACAGGAATCTGCGAGAGCACTGTCTCATTAAATATCCAAAACAGTCAAGCCGCTTTTTAAACCTACAAAATGGCAGTGTCCTCCGGACCAGCAAAAGTTCACAACTCAGCCCACCTTTCTCTTTACCTTCTCCTTTTGTTCCCCAGCCACCGTGCACAGTCTTTCGTGCAGTCCCTGGCTAGTAAGGTGATTTTTGGGTTAATTCTTAGGTCCTACCACCACTTGGGAATCTCCAAGCCGTGTCGTCTGTGCCATCAGGGTTGCTCAGTCCGCTGCTAGACCGCAGCTCCATGTGTCTCCTTTTTGGTATTTTCACACAAATTCTTCTGCTAGTTGTGGTTTAGTCCACTTTTGTATCCTTCCCTTCAAGGCTCAGGGGTCCAAGATTATCTTCTGTGTCTGTGTTAATTGGTTTCCCTTTTCTTTGTTGAAGAGAGTCTGTGCAGTCCTTCTGCCTAGTCCGCCATCTTGTCGGAACTCTCATTGGACTTCTTGAATGGATATATTCTCATCTTTCATCATATCAGGGAAGTTCTCCTCCAACTAATCTTGGACAATTTTCTCAGCAGTTTCATTTTTCTCTTCCTGTTCTGGAATTCCAATGACACCTAGGTTATTCCTTTTGATGGTATCCCACATGAACCTTAGGCTTTCTTCATTTTGTTTTGATTTTTTTTTTCTGATTGATCCCTTTCCAAGTAAGTATTCAGGGATTTGCCTTCAATCTCATTAATTCTGTCTTCCATTGCGTCAATTTTACTCCTTTTCCCTTTCAATGTGTTATTTATTTCTGACACTTTAGTATTAATCTTCTGGATTTCTATCTGTAGATTTAGAATCATTTCTAATTTTTCATTTATTTTGTCATTTTGTTCTTGTATTTTCTTCCATAATTCTTCTAGGGTTTGGTCTGTGTTTTCCTTGGTCTGTCACTCAATCCTTTGAAAATACCTAAAGATAATTCTTTTTAATTCCTTATCAGAGAGTTCCAATGCTGCTTCTTCCTCACAGCTGTGTTCTGGTTCTGTATCCTGGTACTTAGTTTCTACCACTTTATATTGCTTGTTTGTGTGGACTGTGATGGTGTGTTGTCTTGGAGACATCATGGCTTTATTTTATTTAGATCCCTGTTAAATGTTTGTGAAGAGAAGCCATGGGTGAGTCAGGCTCTTCCTGGTGGTTTTTTATTTTTGGCCCATTGTTGGAGAAAGAAGTGGTGGTTCTCACTCAGTAAGTGAAGCTGCAGGAAGTGTGGGTGTAGTTGTGTCATATGTTGACTCTTGCTGTCTTCTACTCAGTCAGACAAAAATAACAATTGAATAATGATCAAAAAAGTAAAAGTGAATGGAGAAAAAATACACTGTGTAATCACACAGTAACAGTAACTAAAAAAAAGGAAAAAGAAGAAGAAAAATCCTGCAAAATCTGAGAAGAGGACAATAAGAGAAAAAATTTAGAAGAGGAGAATAATGAAGAAAAAAATGGGAAAAATGGAAAAAGAAATACAAGGAATGGGATTTACCATGAGAGAGAGAAAAAAAAAAAAAAAAA
>NW_006921604.1:16871643-16884578 GCF_000298275.1 Orycteropus afer afer
ACAGAAAAACCAAACAACCTAAAAAACAGAAAAAAGAAAAAAAAATCAGGGCAGGGTGGAGCAGGGCACCCAGCCTCTGTCCAAATTCTCAAAATGGGATGGAATTCCTGCAGGCCCATAAAGTGGATGGGAGTGAGGGATGGCCCCACCTCTGTTTACCAAAATGGTGTAGGGTACAAGAGTAACAAGGGGAATGTCGCACCTTTCCAGTCATCCAGGCAAGTGGAGCCTGTCCTTAAGTCCCTGGAACCTGGGAGAATGCTGTCACTTCAAACATCCAAAATAGTCAAGCCACTTGTAAACATTCAAAACGGCTGCTTCCTCCAGACAGAAAAAAGTCCACAGCTCAGCCAGACTTCCTCTTCGCTGCTTCCTCTTTTATTCCCCAGCTGCCACAGCACTCCTCTGTGCAGTCCCTGGCTAGCTGGGCCAATTTTTAGGTTAATTCTTTGGTCCTACCACCACTCAGCAATATCCAAGCTGTCTGTGCCATCAGAATCGCTGCCCGACTGCAGCTCTGTGTGTCTCCTTTTTTGGTGTTTTCATGCACATTCTTCTGCTACTTGAAGTTTGTCCACTTCTATATCCTCTCCTTCAAGGCTCAGGAGTCCTAGATTATCTTCTGTATCAGTGTTAATTGGTTTCCCTTTTCTTTGTTGAAGAGGGTCTGTGCAGTCTTTCTGCTTATTCTGCCATCTTACCACTAGATATAACAAATACTTTTTTCAACAACAGAAATGCTGGCTATCCATGTGGATTTCGCACAGGAATCAGACTGATAACATCTATGGCAAGAGGTGATGGAAAATTTCAATATCTTCAGCCAAAACAAGGCTAGGAGCTGATTGTGGAACAGACCATCAACTACTCATAAGCAAGTTCAACATGAAGTTGAAGACTATTAAAACAAGTCCACAAGAGCCAGAATAGGTCCTTGACTATATCCCTCCTGAACTTAGAGATCATCTAAAGAAAAGATTTGATGCATTGAACACCAATGACCAAAAACCAGAAGAATTATGGGAGGACATCAAGAACATCATCTATGAAGAAAGAGAGGTCATTTAAAAATGAGAAAGGAAGAAAAGACCGAAAAATGGATGTTAGAAGGGACTCTGAAACTTGTCCTTAAGTAGAGAGTAGCTAAAGCAAATGGAAGAAATGACAAGGTAAAAGAGCTGAACAGAAGAATTCAAAGAGCAGCTTGAGCAGACAAAGCCAATAACTATAATAAAATGTGCAAAGTCCTGGAATTAGAAAACCACAAGGGAAGAACATGCTTAGCATTTCTCAAGCTGAAAGAATTGAGGAAAAATTTCAAGCATCGAGCTACAATATTGAAAGATTCCATGGGCAAAATATTGAATGATGCAGGAAGCATCAAAAGAAGATGGAAGGAATACACAGTCATTGCACCAAAAAGACCTGGCCAATCTTCATCCATTTCAGGAGGTAGTATATGATCAAGAACGATTGGTATTGAAGGAAGAAATCAAAGCTGAACTGAACTGGCAAAGAAGAAGGCTCCAGGAATAGATGGAATACCCATTGAGACATTTCAACAAACGAATGCCTGCTGGAGGCACTCACTTGGCTATGCCATTAGATTTGGAAGACAGCTACCTGGACAACTGACTAGAAGAGATCCATATTAGTACTCATTCCAAAGTAAGGTTATCCCCCATAATGTGGAAATTATCAAACAATATCATTGATATCACATACAAGTAAAATCTTACTGAGGATGATTCAGGAAGAGTTGCAACAGTATATTGACAGAGAACTTCCAGAAATGCAAGCTAGATTCAGAAGTGGACATGGAATGAGGGAGATCATTGCTGATGTCAGATGGATCTTAGCTCAAAGCAAAGAATACCAGAAAGTTGTTTACTTGTGTTTTATTGACTATACAAAAACATTTGATTGTGTTGATCATAACAAATTGTGGATAACATTAAGAAGAATGGAAATTTCAGAACACTTAATTGTACTCATGAGGAACCTGTACACAGAGCAGGAGGCTGTCATTCGAACAGAATAAGAGGAGACTGCATGGTTTAAAATCAAGAAGGAAGTGCATCAGGGTTCTATCCTTACACCGTGTTTACTCAATCTGTATGCTGAGCAAATAATCTGAGAAGCTGGACTATATGCAGAAGAATGTGGGATCAGGATTGGAGGAAGAATCATTAACAACCTGTGATATGCTGATGACACAACTTTGCTTTCTGAAAGTGAGGATGACTTGAAGCACTTACTGATGAAGATTGAAGAATATAGTCTGCCATATGGATTACATCTACATATAAAGAAAGCAAAAATCCTCACAACTGGACCTATAAACAATATCATGATGAATGGAGAAAAGACTGAAATTGTCAAAGATTTCACACTGCTTGGTTCTACAGTCGATGTCAATGGAGGAAGCAGTCAGGACATCTGACAATGTATAATACTGGGCAAATCACTTGCAAAGGACCTCTTTCAAGTGCTGCAGAGGAAAGATGTCTCTTTGAGGACTAAGGTGCGCCTGACAGAGGCCATGGTATTTTCAGTCACCTCATATGCATGTGAGACCTGGACAATGAATAAGGAAGATCGTATAAAAGTTGAATCTTTTGAGTTGTGTTGCTGGTGGAGAATTCTGAAAGTGCCATGGATTGCTAAAAGGTCTAACACATCTATCCTGGAGGAAGTCCATCTGGAATGCTCCTTGGAAGCAAGGATGGTCAGACTTCGTCTCACTTCCTTTGGTCATGTTGTAAGAAGAGACCATTCCCTGGATAAGGATGTCATGCTTGGTAAGGAGGAGGGTCAAGGAAAGAGGGGAAGGCCCTCAATGAGATGGATTGAAACAGAGGCTATGCCAATGGGCTCTAGTATAGCAAAAAATTGTGGAGCTAGTTCAGGACGGGCAGTGTTTCATTCTGCTGTGCATAGGGTCACTATGAGTCAGAGAGACTCGACAGCATGTATCAACAATAACAACATTGTAAATGGTGCTGAGTTCCTTATTGTCTTTTCTGCAATCTCTTTGCTGATGTAGAAGTATCCAACTGATTTTTGGATGTTGATCTTGTACCCTACCACTATGTTCCAGTAGATTTTTGACTGAGTCTCTTGGGTTTTCTAGGTATAGGATCAGATTATCAGCAAATGAGGATAGTTTGATTTCTTCCGACTCAATGGCACATAACAACAACAAACACCTTAGCAATTTGGATGCGTTTGATTTCCCTTTCTTGCCTATTGCCCTGGCTAGGATTTCCAAGACAATGTTGAATAGAAGTGGAAATAGAGTCATCCTTTTCCAGTTCTGTTTACAAGTGGTGTGGTTTCAGTCTTTCTCCACTGAGAATAATGTTGGCTGTTGATTTTGCATTTTTGCCTTTTATTATGCTGAGGAATGTCCCTTCTATTCCTATTTTGCTGGGAGTTTTTGTCAGAAATGGCTATTGGATTTTATCAAATGCCTTTTCTGCAATGATTGATATGATCATGTGGTTCTTTTTCTTTGTTTTATTTATGTGATGATTAACATTGATTATTTTTCTAATGAGCCATCTTTACATACCTGGTATGAGCCCCATTTGGTCATAAGGAATTATTTTTTTCATATACTGTTGGAGTCCATTAGGTAGATTTTGTTGAAGATTTTTGCATAATCTCATGAGGGATATTGGTCTGCAGTTTTCCTTTTGAGTGTTGTCTTTACCTGGTTTTGGTATCAAGGTTATGATTGCTTCATAAAATGAATTAGGGAGGATTCTATCCTTTTCTATGTTTCAGAATAGTCTGACTAGAATTGGTGTCAGTTCTTAGAATGTTTAGTAGAATTCTCCAGTGAAACCATCTAGGCCAGGATTCTTTTTTTGTTGATAATTTTTCTTTTTTATGATCTGTTCAATTTCTTTTTTTGTTATGGGTCTGTTCAACTTTTCCCCCTCACTGTGTGTTAGTTTAGGTAAGTCATGTGCTTCTAGAAATCTGTCCATTTCTTTTAGATTTTGAAATTTCTTTGAGTACAGTTCTTCATAGTATCCTGATATCACCCTTTTTATTTCAGTTGGTTCTGTTGTAATGTCGACCATTTCATTTCTTATTTGTTTTATTTGTAGTCTTTCCCTCTTTGCCTTTGTTAAATTTAACAGTTGTTTATCAATTTTATTAATCTTTTCAAAAAACCATCTTCTAGTCTTGTTGATTTTTCTCGATTGTCTTTCTATTTTCTGTTCAATTGATTTCTGCTTAAATCTTTATTTCCTTTCTTCTGGTTACTGTAGGCTTTTCTTGCTGTTCTTTTTCTAATTGTTGGAGATGTGGTTTAAAGTGTTGATTTTAGCTCTTTCTCTTCTTTGATGTGTGCATTTACTGATATAAATTGGCCTCTGATCACTGCTTTTGCTGTGTCCCAATGATTTTGGCATGCTGTGTTTTTGTTCTCATTTGATTCAAGGAATATTTAAATTTCATTTTGTATTTTTTCTATTACCAAGTTGTTCTTAAGGAGGATGCTGTTCAGTTTCCATGTGTTTGTTCTTTTTCCATTGATCTTCCTATTGTTGATTTTTAATTTGATAGCATTGTGATCTGAGAAGATGCTTTGCAGTATTTCAATGTTTTTAAATTTATTAAGACTTGCTTTTTGGTCTAATATATGGTCTGTCATGGAAATATTCCATGTGCACTGGAAAAGAATGTATATTGTGCTGTTGTTGACTAAAGTGCCCTCTAAATGTCTATAAGGTCAAGTTGGTGGATTCTCTTATTTAGTTCTTCTGCATCTTTGTTGAGACTGTGGACTCATCTATTTGCCTTTTCAATTCTGTTAGAGTCTGATTTATGTGTTTGGGGCTCTTTCTTTGAGTCCATTTTGAGTTTATATTTTCTTGTTCAATTGATCCTTTAATCATTTTACACTGTCCTTCCTTTTATGATGGTTTTTGTCTTGAAGTCAGTATTATCACAAATTAAAATTGCTCTTTTGCTGTTGTCATTTTCTTGATGCATCTTTTTCCAACCTTTGATTTTCAGTCTATTTTTTTTTTTCTTTTTCTCTAAGGTGTGTCTCTTGTAGACAACAGCATATTGATGGGTTATGTTTTCTTATCCAGCTTGCAATTCTCTGTCTCTTGAGTGGTGCATTTAATCCACTGACTTTCAGTGTAATTATGAACAAGTATGAATTGTCATTTAGTTATGTATTTTTTCATGGCATTCCTGGTTTCTTATTTCCCACATAATTTTCTGTGCTGAGCTCATATGTTTATGACTCGTGCTATCATTTCCCTTGTTGCTGTTGTTTTAGTGTTTGCTAAATATTTGTGCTTGTCCCCTTTTTTATTGTGATTTGAAGGTTCATAATTTTTTTTGAGGTGATTTATACTTTTCTCCCCAAGTTTAGAACAGTCCATTCTATCTTGCAACTCTCTTGACTTCCTCACCATTTAGCAGTTCTGTAATAACAGTATTTTTCCTTTCTTCTTGGTTTGTTGATGTCTTCATTTGCTAATTGATGTCTCTGGTTCTGTGTTTACAATCTTGTAAGCTAATTTTCTTTGGATACTTCCATAACTATGATAATTTCTGATTTATGTCATCTTGTGTAGTAATGATTGGTTGTTTGCTATTAGTGGTTCTCTGTTCAAAGGACTTCATTTAGTATCTCTTTTACAGTTGGTCTGGTTTAACAAATTCCCTTAATTTCTGCTTATCTGGAAATATCCTAATTTCACCATCATATATGGGGAACAATGTTGCTGGTTATATAATTCTTGGTTGGAAATTTTTCTCTTTCAGAATTTTTTATATACCATCCCATTGCCTGCATGATTTCTGCTGAAAAATCAGAGTTCAGTCTTATTGGTTGCCCTGTATAGGAAACTTTTCATTTTTTCACTGCTGGTTTTAGGATTCTTTCTTTGTCTTTGGTTTTGATGAGTTTGATGATGATACATCTTAGTGATTTCCTTATGGGGTCTGTCCTGTTTGGGGATTGTTGGACTTCCTGAATGGATATGTTCTCATCTTTCATCATATCAAGGAACTTCTCTTCCACAAATCTTGGACAATTTTCTCAGTGGTTTTCTTTTTCTCTTCCTGTTCTGGAATTCTAATTACACATAGATTATTCCTTTTAATGGTATCTCACATGAATCTTGGGCTTTCTTCATTTTGGTTTGATCTTTTTTCTGATTGATCCCTTTCCAAAGAAGAATTCAGGTTTTTGTCTTCAATCTCATTAATACTATCTTCCATTGATTAGATTCCACTCCTTTGCCCTATCAATGTGTTATGTATTTGTGAAAATTTAGTATTAATCCTCTGGATTTCTTTTCTTTTTTAAAATGCATTTTATTGAAATATAATTTATGTACAGTGAAATACACAAAACTAAAGTGACATGGGTCAATGCATTTTTTTTTTTTTTCACAATGTTCCCTCCCCTCCCATCCCTGGCAACCAACAAAGTTTCCCTCCATATATAAACCTTTTCTTGACTCTGGTAGCATAGTGCCTAAGGCACTTGACTGCTAATCAGAAGGCTGGCAGTTCAAACCCACCAGCCACTCCTCGGAAGAAAGGTTGGGCAATCCTACTTCTGTAGTGATACTGCCTCGGAAACCCAAGGAGGGGTCGCTATGAGTCGGGGCCGACTCAATGGCACATAACAACAACAACAACAACAACCAAAACAATGAACTAATACTATATTTGTCCTTCTGTGATTGACTTATGTCACTCAGCATAATGTCCTCCAAGTTCATCCATATTATATGGTGTTTTGCAGACTCTACATAATTCTTTAGTGCTTCATAGCATTCCAGTATGTGTATGTACCATAGTTTAGTCATCCACTCTTTCACTGATGAGCACGTAGGTTGTTTCCATCTTTTTGCTATTGTAAATAGTGCTGTGATAAACATGAGCATGCATTTATTTGTTCCTATCCTGGCTCTCACCTCTCTAGGATATATACCTAGTAATGGGATTGCTGGGTCAAATGGTATTTCCAATTCCAACTTTCTAAGGAATCGCCATACTGCTTTCCACAGTGGTTGTGTCACTTCACAGTCACATAAGCAATGTATGAGAATCCCAATCTCTCCACATCCCCACCAGCATTTGTTATTTTCTGTCTCATTGAATCTTGCCACCAGTGCTGGGGTGAGATGGTATATCTCATTGTTGTTTTGATTTACATCTCTCTGATGGCCAATGATTGTGAGCATCTTTTCATGTATTAGCTGACCACCTGAATATCCTCCTTGGTGAAGTGTCTATTCATGTCTTCTGCCCATTTTTCAATTGGATTGTTAATTCCTTTGGTGTTGAGGCATTGGAATTTTCCATCAATCTTAGAGATAAGTCCCTTGCCAGATATGTAATTATCAGCAAATATGAATTCTTTGCTGTCATTTTTGTCATGTGCTTTTTCATTGTGTTAATTTCTTTGTTACATATAATTTTCTATGCTGAGCTTTTTATGTTTATAAATCATGTCATCACTTCCTTCATTGCTATTGTTTTAGTATTTTCTAAATATTTATGCTGGTCCTCTTTATTTTGATGTGGAGATTTATCATTTTTCTTTGAGGTTACCCTGTGATTTATAGTTTTCTTCCCAAGTTTATAACAGTCCATTCTATCATGTAGTTGTCTTGACTTCCCTGCCATCTAGAAGTTCTGTAATGACACAGATTTTTTTACCTCCTTTTGCTTTGTAGTTGTCCTCATTTGTCGGTTGGTGTCTCTGGTTCCCTGCTTACAATCTTGTAGGCTTATTTACTGGGTATAGCTGGGTTGGTTTCTGAGTTATATCATCATGTGTGTTAATGGTTAGTTGTTGTTGGCTGTTGTTGCCTCTCTGTCTAAAGGGTTCCCTTTAGCATCTCTTGTAAGGTTAGTCTGGTTTTAACAAATTCCCTTAATTTCTGCTTATCTAGAAATGTCCTAATTTCACCATCATATTTGAGGGACAATTTTGCTGGGTATATAATTCTTAGTTGAAAATTTTTCTCTTTCAGTGTTTCATATATACCATCCCACTGTCTTCTCATCTGCATGGTTTCTGTCGAGAAATTCAAGCTTAGTCTTATTGGTTGCCTCTTGTAGGTAACTTTTCATTTTTCCCATGCTTCTCTAATGATTCTTTCTTTGTCTTTGGTTTTGGTGAGTTTGATGATGATATGTCTTGGTGTTTTTCTTTTGGGGTCTATGCTATTTGAGGTTCGTTGGACTTCCTGAATGGATATATTCTCATCTTTCATCATATCAGGGAAGTTTTCGTCCAACAAATCTTGGACAATTTTCTCAGTGATTTCATTTTTCTCTTCCTTTTCTGGAATTCCAATGCCACGTAGTTTATTCCTTTTGATGATATCCCACATTGAACCTTAGACTTTCTTAATTTTGTTTTGATCTTTTTTTCTGATTGATCCCTTTCCAAATAAGTATTCAGGGATTTGTCTCCAATCTCATTAATTCTGTCATCCATCGCATCAATTATCCCACTTTGCGCTGTCAATGTGTTATCTATTTCTGACAACTTAGTATTAATCTTCTGGATTTCTATCTGTAGATTTAGAATAATTTCTAATTTTTCATTTATTTTGTCTTTTTTTTTGTTATATTTTCTTCCAAAATTCTTCTAGGGTTTTGTCTGTGTTTTTCTTGATCTGTCTCTCAATCCTTTGAAGATACCTAAATATAATTATTTTGAATTCCTTATCAGGGAGTTCCAATGCTGTGTCTTCCTCAGGGATGTGTTTTGGATCTGTAACCTGGTCCTTTGTTTCTCCTGCTTTATCTTGCTTCTTTGTGTGGACTGTGATGCTCTGTTGTCTCTGAGGCATTGTGACATTTTTGTGTTTATATTTAATTGGTGATTATATGTTGGAGTGACTTGCCCACAATTTTCATTGTCTTTGTTTTGTTTGTATATTATCTATGCAGGCGAGGTACTGTGCTGTGCTCCTCTATTCACTCATTGACAGCACTTATACACTCACCACCTGTCTCCTTTCTTTTGTTAGCCTCTTGTATGTCCTTGCTGACTCAGGCAAACAGAGCCTGTTTTTAGGTCCCTGGAATCTGAATGAGAATATTATTCCTTTAAAATCCAAAATGGTTGCCACTTGTAAACATTCAAAATGACTGTGCCCTCAGTCACTTTAAATATCAAAAATGGCCACCACTTGTAAACATTCAAAATGGCTGTGCCCTCGAACACTTTAAAAATCCAAAATGGCTGCCACGTGTAAAGAATCAAAATGGCTGTGCCCTCTGGACAGCAGAAAATCCACAGCTCAGGTTGTCTCCCTCCTTGCTGTTTCCCTTCCTAGTCATAGGCCGCCAAAGCAGTTGTTCCTGCAGCCCTTGGTGACCAGGACTGATCTTTAGATCAATTCTCAGGTCTCAACACCACTTGAAAATATTCAGGCTGTTGGTCTTGTCAGAGTAGCTGATAGTCCACAGCTCCGACCATCTCTGTACTCACTGTTTTCATTCAGGCTTTTCCACTAGTTGGTGCCTAGTCCACTTCTTTATAATTCTTTTCAAAGCTCAGGGTTGCAGATTATCTTCTGTATCTCTGTCAATTGATTTTTCTTTTTTTTGTTGAAGAGGGTCTATGTCGTTTGTCTGCCTATTCTTCCATCTTACTGGATGTCCCGTCTTCTGGATTTCTATCTGTAGATTATGTAATATTTCCAATTCTTCAATTATTTTGTCATTTTATTCTTGCATTTTTTCCCTGAAATTGTTCCAGGGATTTGTCTGTGTTTTCCTTAATTTTATCATTGTTTTTCTTGATCTGTCTCTCAATTCTTTTAAGATACCTAAGTATAATTCTTATTAATTCCATATGAGATAGTTCTTATGTTGTTTCTTCCTGAGGGATATGTTTGGGGTCTATATCCTGCTACTTTGTTTCTACATTTTATCTTGCTTCTTTTCTTGGACTGTGATGGTCTGTTTATCTCTGAGAAATTGTGACTCTGTTTTATTTATATTTAATTAGAGAGTATGTTGGAGTGATTTGCCCAAGATTTTGTTTTCCTTTTCTTTTGGGGGAGGATATGTCTGAGTAAGCAGAGTACTGTGCTCCTCTATTCACTAGTTGGCAGCTCTTATGCACTCACCACCTGTCTCCTGGTGGTTGTGATAGGGAATGAGAGTGGCTGCACAGTTCTCTGTTAACTGTTTGTGAAAAGCATTTAAGGGTGAACCAGTCTCTTCTTTGTAGTTGTTTATTGTAGACCAGTTGGTGGAGAAGGGAGTGGTGGTTCTTATTCAGTAAGTGGAGCTGCAGAAGGTGCAGGTGTGTTTGCATCGTATGGGCATGATTGCTGTCTCCCACTCAGACAAAAACAACAATCAAAAAAACATTAAAAAAGTGGACAAAAAAACATACTGCATAAACACACAAATCACCAAAAAGAGAAAAGAAAAAAAAAAGGATAAAAACATGGAAAGGTCGTAAAATGAGAGAGGATATTTAAAGAAATACTTTAAAAAGCCAAAGAAATATCCATAGAAAAATGGAGGAAAACAAAAATAAAAACAAAACCCCTGAAATATCTTGGGAGGGGCAATAAGAGAAAAGAGTAGGAGAATAATGAAGAAAAAAAATGAGAAGAGTGCAAAAATAAAAACAAGGAATGGGGAGAACTACAACAAAGAAAAAATGGGAACCAGGAACAGGGAAAAGAGAAAAAGCTGAAACTAGAACCTGGCAAGAGAAGAATAAATAATAATAATAGTAAGGACAAAAAATAATAATTTAAAAACTAACAGAAGCAAACAAACCAAAAAAAAAAAAAAAGAAGAAGGACAAAGTCTGGGCTGGGCAAGGCAGGGCACCCAGGCTCTGTCAGAGCATACAGACTGGGATGAAATTCCTGCTGGTCCAGAAGATGGGTAGGAGTGAGGGATGGATGCACCTCCATTCATCAAGAGGGTGTGGGGCATAAGAGTAACAAGGAGAATGTCACATTTTTCCAGTTGTTTGTGTCTGGAATGTCCATGCAGTTCCCAGCAAGTGAAGCCTATTCTTAGGTTGCTGGAATCTGAGAGAATGCTGTCCCTTTAAATATGAAAATAGCTGAACCACTCTTAAACATTCAAAATGGCTGCACTCTCCAGACAACCAAAATCCACAGCTCAGCCCAACTCCCTCTTAGCTGCTTCCCCTTTTATTCACCAGCCACTCATGCAGTCCTCTGTGCAGCCTCTGGCTGTTGTTATTGTTGTTATGTGCCATCGAGTTGGACCCGACTCATAGTGATACCTCCTTGGATTTCTGAGGTGGTATCACTATGGAAGTAGATTTCCCAACCTTCCTTCTGAGGAGTGGGTGGTGAGTTTGAACCTCCAGACTTCTGATTAGCAGTCAAGTGCCTTAAGCACTATGCTACCATAGCTCCTGTTGTTGTTGTTGTTATATGCTGCCGAGTTGGACCCGACTCATAGCGACCCCTCCTTGGGTTTCCGAGGCAGTATCACTACGGAAGTAGGATTGCCCAACCTTCCTTCCAAGGAGTGGCTGGTGGGTTTGAACTGCCAGCCTTCTGGTTAGCAGTCAAGTGCCTTAGGCACTATGCTACCAGAGCTCCTACCATAGCTCCTAGCAGGGCTGATTTTTAGGTTAATTCTTAGGTCCTAACACCACTTGGCAATATCCAAACAGTCCATGCTGTCAGGATCACTGACAGACTGCAGCTATGTCTTGTTTTTCAATGTTTCCATGCAGGTTCTTCTACTAGTTGAAGTTTAGTTCATTTCTGTATCTACTTTTCAAAACTCAGAGCTCCAGGATTGTCTTCTGTATCTGTGTTAATTGGTTCCTGTTTTCTTTGTTGAAGAGGGTCTGTGTAGTTTGTCTACCTATTCTATCATCTTATGAGAACTTGCCTATGGTATGAAATTTTTAAAAGAATAAGAACAAATGCACATGCACACACAAGTGAGTACAAGTAAAACGGGAGATACAAAGAAAATAGGTGGATTGTACCTATGTTAATATACTGGTTGTAATATTAGCTGTTATGGATGATACTGCTATAAGTATCTGTGTACAAATTTTTGCAAGGACATGCATGCTTTTAATTTTCCATACTCAATACCAGTTGAATTGCTGCATCATAGCATAGCATTGTTACAGTTTTGACCAACTACCAAACTGTTTTCAAAGAAAATTAATCATTTTACATACACTTACTCTGGTTACCTAGTGCCACTCTGACAGGAATATACCACAAATGGGATGGCCTTAACAAACAGGAGTTTATTCTTACAATTTGGAGGCTTAAGTCCAAATTCAAAGTGCCATGCTCTACGGGCTGGGTGAAAACCCCTCAACCTTGGGTTGCAGCTCTGCCTCCTGCTCCCAGCCCGCTGGAGCTAGAGGCTTTTCTTCACTCAGCTACTAGCTGCTGAGGCTGAAAAACTTAAGGTTGACAAGTAAAAGGGCTTAGTCCCGATGTTACCAAATCACGTTGCAGGCCATTAATTTAAGTCCATTGAAAGTCCCGAGGTTGGCAGAGCATGACAGGCTGCTAAACAATGACACGGCTACATGCAGGGTTCAAGGTGCCATAAGCTAGAGACCATTCCCAAAGGTGCTTCCTATATATGGGAAACAGACCACACACCCAAAACAGCTACTCAACTTCTGCAATATTTTCCACCATGGAGTTAATTACCAGTCTCACCATGGGGAATCACTATATCCAGCTGCCCAGCCATTCAACCAGACCCAGCCAAGTTGACACACAGATTTAACCACTACACCCAGAGATAATGCATTAGTGTTCCAATATTTTGTCATCCTTTTTAACGCTTCTTCATCTTTTCTATTAATGTGGTTTAAGTGATTTTGGAGTGGTAGCTTGTTCTCATTCAGAATTATATTTTCTTAATTATTAATTTTCTTG
>NW_006921604.1:16884678-16910552 GCF_000298275.1 Orycteropus afer afer
GATATCTTTATTAAAATATTTTGAGAATTTTGTTTTCATTTCCTTATTCCTTATCCCTTATTTTTATTTTTAAGAATGCTTTATGCATACTAGACACTATTCCTTTTCAGACATATGTTTTGCAAATCTTTTTTCCTATTCTGTCGGGTATTCTTTCTACTTTATGGTTAGTGTTTTTGAAGCACAGTTTTTTTTTTTTATTATTTTTTTATAATTTTGATTATGTCCAATTTGTCTTTTGTTGTTGTTGTTTCTGCTTTTGCTATCCTATCTGTGGTAGTTAAGGTTGTGTTTCAATTTGATTGGACAGTGATTTTGAGTGGCTTTAGAGCTGGATATAGTTATTCCCCATGATGAGATTAGACATGGTGTAATCACCTCCACGATAGAATCTGCTGTGAGTAGTTAATCAGTTGAAGAAGAGTTGTTTTCAGGATGTGGCCTGCTTCCAATATATACAGAAAGGATCCTGCATTTGCTTAGTCTTCATCTCCATTTCCTGGACTTGAACTGCTTGAACCTGCTATACTGCCTTCCATGTTGCATGCCACTCTTAGAATTTTTGCCTTTGCCTTTGAGCCAACAATCTGCCATTTTACCTGCCAATCTTGGATTCATCAGCTTCAGAAGCCAACAGTTGCATAAGTCAAGAGAAGTTTCCAGTTTCCTCCACTGATCCTGGGAAGCAGAGTTGCAGCACAAGGTTGAGGGGTGTGATAGTTGGATACCTAGAAAAACAGTGAACCAAAAGTAATATTGCATCCTTGGAGGAGTTGCAGAAATTACTGCCACCATCAAGGACTTGAAGGATGCAGGGTTGTTGATTCCCACCACATCCCCTCTTAATTTGCCTATTTGGCCTGTGCAAAAATCAGATGAAACTTGGAGAATGACAGTAGATTATCATAAACTTAATCAGGTGGTGACTCCAATTGCACCTGCTATTCCTGATGTAGTTGCATTGCTTGAGCAAATCAATACATCTTCTGGTACTTGGTATTCAGCTACTGAAATGGCCAATGCCTTTTGCTCAATACCAATTTCAAAGGACCATCAGAAGTAGTTCAGCTTCAGCTGGCAAGGCCAACAGTATACTTTCCTAGTGCTTCCTCAGCAGTATATCCAGCTCCCTGGCACTATGTCATAATTTAGTCTGTAGGGATCTTAATTGTCTTTCCCTTCCACAAGATATCACACTGGTTCATTATATTGATGACATTATGGTGATTTGACCTAGTAAGGAATAAGTATTGATGAGTCCAGACTTATTGGTGACACATATGTGTGCTAGAAGTTGGGAAATTAACCCAACAAAAATTCAGGCACCTTCCACCTCAGTGAAATTTCTAGGGGTCAGTGGTGTGGGGCATGTTGAGATATTCCTATTAAAGTGAAGGATAAGTTATTGTATCTGGCTTCCCCCACAACTAAAAAGGAAGCACAACATCTGATGGGCCTCTTTGGATTTTGGAGGCAACATATCCCTCATTTGAGTGTGTTGCTTTGACCTATTTATCAAGTGATTTGGAAAGCTGCTAGTTGTGAGTGGGGCCCAGAACAACAGACGGCTTGGCAACAGGTTTAGGCTGCTATACAAGCTGCTCTGCCACTTAGCCCATATGATTCAGCTGATCCAATGGTACTTGAAATGTCTGTAGCAGATAGAGATGCTGTTTGGAGTCTTTGGCAGGTCCCTATTGCTGAATCACAGGAACTCTGGTAGCGTAGTACCTAAGGCACTTGACTGCTAACCAGAAGGCTGGCGGTTCAAACCCACCAGCCACTCCTCAGAAGGAAGGTTGAGCAATCTATTTCCGTAGTGATACTGCCTTGGAAACCCAAGGAGTGGTCGCTATGAGTTGGGTCCAACTTGACAGCAAATAACAACAATAGCAACATTGGTGAATCACAATGCAGATCCTTGGGATTTTGGAGCAAAGCCCTGCCATCCTGTGCAGATAACTACTCCCCTTTTGAGAAACAGCTTTTGGCTTGTTACTGGGCTTTAGTAGAGACTGAACACATAACTATGGGCCACCAAGTCACCATGAGGCCTGAGCTACCCTTCGTGAACTGGGTGTTGTCTGACCCACAGAGTCATAAATTTGGACATGCACAACAGCACTCCATCATTAAATGGAAGTGATATATAAGAGATTAGGCTCAAGCAGGACCTGAAGGCACAATTAAGTTCCATGAGGAAGTGGCCCAAATGCCTATGGTCTCCACCTTAGTCACATTACCTTCTCTCTCCTAGTCTGCACCAGTGGCCTCATGGGGGCTGCCTTATGATCAGTTGACTAAGGAAGAGAAAACTTGTTCCTGGTTTACATGTGGCTCTGCATGATATTCAGGCACCACTCAAAAGTGGACAGCAGCAGCACTGTAGCCCCTTTTGAAGGACAGTGGTGAAGGGAATCCTCCCAATGGGCAGAACTTCAAGCCATGCAGCCAGTTGTTCACTTTGCATACAATAAGAAATGGCCAGATGTATGATTGTATATGGATTCATGGGCTGAGGCTAATGGTTTGGTCAGATGATCTGGGACTTGGAAGGAGCATGATTAGAAAATTGGTGACAAAGATGTATGGGGAAGGGGCTCTCTGAATGGGTCCAAGGAGCAAAGATTTGTGTGTCATGGGAATGTCCACCAAGAGGTGACCTTGGCAGAGGAGGACTTTAACAATCAAGTGGATAGGATGACATGTTCAGCAGAAACCAGTCATCCTTTTTCCCCAGCTACTCCTGTCATTGCCTAATGGGCTCAAAAGCAAAGTGACCATGGTTTGGGGATGGAGGTTATACATGAGCTCAGCAAATGGACTGCCACTTACCAAGGCTGATTTGTCTATCACCACTGCTGAGTGCCCAATCCGCCAGCAGCAGAGACCATGATGTGGAACCATTCCTCGGGGTGATCAGCCAGCAACCTGGTGGCAAATTGATTACATTGGACCACTTCCATCATGGAAAAGACAGTGATTTATTCTTACTGGAATAGATACTTATTCTGGATATGGATCCGCCTTCCCTGTGTGCAATGCTTCTGCCAAAACTACCATTCAGGACTTAAAGAATGTCTTACCCACCACCACAAAGCATTGCTTATCCAATGTATAAGGGTGGAAACAGGTGTGGTACCACTCACTATTACCTCTAGTGACCCACTCAAAAATTTTTGTTGGGTCTGGAGATCTTTGTCCCAAAGGGAGGAACACTCCCACCTGGAGACACGATACTGATTGCATTGAACTGGAAGTTAAGAATGCCACAGGACCGTTTTTGCTTCCTCATGCCTCTGGATCAACAGACAAAGAAAGGAATTACTGTACTATTTGGTGTCATAGATTCTGATTACCAAGGGGAAATTGGAATGACATTACACAATGGAGGTAAAGAAGAATATGTCTGGAGTACAGGAGAATCCTTAGGATGTCTTTTAGTACTACTATGTCCTGTGTTTAAAGTCAATGAGAAATTACAGCAACCCAATTCTGATATGACTACTAATGGCCCAGACCCTTCAAGAATGGATGTTTGGGATACCTCACCAGGCAAAGGACCATAACTAGCTGAGGTATTTGCTGAGGGCAAGGGAAATACAGAATGGATGGTGGCAGAAGGTAGTTCTGAATATCGGCTATGACCATGTGACCAGTTGCAGAAACAAAGACTGTGATTGTTATATTTCTTCATTGTATTTGTGCATGAAATATTTTTGTTTCCTTCTGTTATGAACTATGTAAACATGGTCAATGCTTTTCAGTTGTATGTGTGTTAGTGTATCATATTAACCACAAATATGACTTATAATTGTCTTTATTTAGAGGTTATATATGGTTATGGAGATGTGTACACTGCCAAGTTGACAAGGGGTGGATTGTGATAGTTAGAGTTGCATGTCAACTTGTTGTTGTTGTTGTTATGTGCCGTTGAGTCAGACCTGACTCATAGCTACCCCTCCTTGGGTTTCCGAGACAATATCACTACGGAAGTAGATTGCCCCATCTTCCTTCCGAGGAGTGGCTGGTGGGTTTGAACCTCCAGCCTTCTGGTTAGCAGTCAAGTGCCTTAGCCACTATGCTACCAGAGCTCCATGTTGCTTGATTGGACCACAATTCTGAGCAGTTTAAACAGTTGTCATGTGGTCTCTGCTGCTGGCGGATTGGGCACTCAGCAGTGGCAGTCGCCAAATCAGCCTTGGTATGTGGGAGTCCATGTGGCTGAGCTCATGTATAACCTCTATACCAAAACCATGGTCACTTGTTTTTGAGCCCATTAGGTAATAACAGGAGTAGCTGGGGAAAAAGGATAACTAGTTTCTGCTGAACATGTCATCCTATCCACATCATTGTTAAAGTCCTCCTCTGCCGAGGTCACCTTTTGGTGGACATTCACATGACACACAAATCTTTGCTCCTTTGACCCATTCTGAGAGATCTATCATGTGGGTTATTCTCATAAGATCGAATGTTTATGTTTTGAGCAAGCAATCCATTGAAAGGGAGTTTCCTTAGGGGTGTGGCCTGTTCCCAATATATTTATGGGCATCCTGAGAAAAAAGGACAGTCTTCTGTGGATTGGGACCCTGTTGTGTTGCCTACAACTGTCCAGGAATGAACAATCCACCATTCTGCCTGGAGATCTTGGATTCATCATTTGTTGGAGTCAACAACTGGTATACTGCCTGCCATTCTTGAGCTAGTCAGGCCTTGCAGCTGTGTGAGTTGGGAAAAGCCTCCAGCTTGATGTTTGATCCAAGAACTTTGGACTTGCCAGCTTCTATAAGTGTGTGAGTCATTTTCCTAAGATATATTTCTCTCTTTCTACATATATAAAAAGAGCTCTGGTGGCATAGTGTCTAAGCCATTTGACTGCTTAACTATGAGGCTGGTGGTTCAAACCCATCAGCCACTCCTTGGAAGCAAGGTTGGGCAATCTACTTTCGTAGAGATACTGCCTCAGAAACCTAAGGAGGGGTCACTATGAGTCGGATCCAACTCCACAGCAGTGGGTTTTGTGTTATGCATATATAAGCTTTACTGGTTTTGCTTCTGTAGAGAACCCAGCCTAACACAAGTGGTCTCCACCAAAATAGCTGGCACACAGAACTTGGAATTCTAGTCTTGTCTTCCCCTAGAGCTAGCATTCTGAATTTGGAGTTCTAGCCTCCTAAACTGTAAGAGAATACATTGCTATTTGTTGAAGCCACCCATTTATGGTATTTCTATTATAACAGCACTAGAAAACTAAGACAATATAAAAGAAATTACTGCCTAATTTAAGGAAAAAAAGGTCTTTGTTTTCTTTAATTTATTTTTTGTATTCTTAGCATTCACATTTAGTCTTTGTTTCATTATGACTTAATTTTTGTATATAGTTTGGTATAAGAGTCCAAATTTATTTTTTGCACAAGATACCTACCTGTCTTTAAAAAAAAAAAAAAAAAAAAAATTATTTTTTTTTCTTTTTGAATTGTCTTGACTATGATGAAAATAATTGACCATAAATTTAAGGTTTCTTCTGGACTCTCAATTCTATTTCTTAGATCAGTATGTCTATCCTTATGCCAGAAACACCCAATCCTGATTACTAAAGTTCAATCAAGAAAATAAATAGATAACCTACAGATTGAGAGAACAATGTTGGAAACCATTTATCAGAGAAGGGTTAAATATGTAGAATGTACAAAGAACACTTACAATTTAATAACAAAAGGACAAATAATCCAACCAAAATTAGGCACAGCAATTGAATAGACATCTCATCCTAGAGAATATATAAATGACCAATGAACATATGAAAAGATGTTCAATATCACATATTATTAGGGAGATATAAGACAAAGCCACAGTGAGTTATCACTTCACACCCACTAGATGTCTGTGCTCTTATAAAAAATGGAAAATAGGACTTGGTGAGAATGTGGAGTAATTGGAACTAGAAAATCCATTTGCTAGTGGGATTGTAAAATTTTACAGATACTATGGAATATCACTTGATGGTTCTTCAAAGAGTCAAACACAAAATTACCATATGATTTGGAGATTTCACTCTTAGAAACTGAAATATCCAAAAGAATTGAAAGCAGTAATGAAGCATATATTTGTACAATATTCACTTCAACACTATTCACAGTAGCAAAAAGATGGGAAAAGCTAAAATGTCCATTAACAAATGTTTTTGTTGCTGTTGTTAGGTGCCAAACAGTCAATTCTGATCATTAGTGATTTTATACGAAAGAGTACTACTGCCCGATAGGGATTCCTAAGCTGTAACATTTACAGAAGAAAATCGTCAGGGCTTTAGTCTCACAGAGTGGCCTGTGAGTTTGAAACAGTAACCTTTTGGTTAGCAACTGAGTGCTTAACAATATGGTATATACATATCATGGAACATAGTTACTGTTGTCAGATGCAATTGAGTCAGTTCCAACTTCCACTGACCTTATGTACAGCAGAATGAAACATTGCCTGTTACTGCTTCATCCTCACAATCATTGATTTCTATGTTGAAACTCATTATGGCAGCCACTGTTCCAATCCATCTCGTTGAGGTCTTCCTATTTTTGCTGACTCTCTAAGTTACCAAGCACAATATCTTTTCTTTGGGACTGGTTCCTCATGACAACTGGTCCAAGTATATGAAATGAAGTTTCACCATCCTCATAAGGAATATTCTGTGTGTACCTTTTCCAAGATGAATTTGTTCATTCTTCTGGTAGTTCACGCTATATTCAGTATTTTTGCCAACACCATAATTCATATCTATCAATTCTTCTGTGGTCCTTCTTATTCATTTTCAGCTTTTGCATGTATAAGAGACTGTTGAAAATATCATCACATGAGTCAGACACTTCTTAGCCCTCCAAGTGATATCTTTGTTCTTTAACACTTTAAAAAGAACTTTTGAAGCAGATTTGCCCAATGCAGTATATTGTTTGATTTATAGACTGCTGCACTCATTGTGGGTCTAAGTAAAATGAAGACTTTGACAATTGAAATATTTTTCTCTATTTATCATGATCCAGTTGTGAGTTTTTTTTTTTTTTTTTAAGTGTAAACCCTACTGAGGGTTTTGATCTTCATTAGTAAATGCTTCAAGTCTTTTTCACTTTGAGCAGGCAAAATTGTATTGTTTGTATATTGAAAGTTGTTAATAAGTCATCTTCCAATCCTGATGCCACACTCTTCTTCACATCATCCATTTTTAAAAAAAAAAATATGATTTTCTCAACATACAGACTGAATAAGTATGTTGTTGTTGTTATGTGCTGTCGAGTCAGACCCGACTCATAGAAATCCCTCCTTGGGTTTCTTGTATCACTATGGAAGTAGATTGCCCAACCTTCCTTCCAAGCAGTGGCTGGTGGATTCAAACTGCCAGCCTTCTGGTTAGCAGTCAAGTGCCTGCCATTCACCTTTCCTGACTTAAAAGCATACAGTATTCCCTTTTTCTGTTAGAGCAACTGCCTGTTCTATGTACAGGTTCTATTGTTGTTGTTAGGTGCCATTGAGTCAGACCCTATGTACAGCAGAACAAAACATTGCTGGGTTGTGTGCTATCCTCACAATCCTTGCTATACCTGAGCCCATTGTTGCAGCCACTGTGTCAGTCCATCTCTTTGAGGGGCTTTTTCTTTTTTGCTGACCGGTCCACTTTATGAAGCATGATATCCTTTGCCAGGGAATGATCCCCTCTGACAACATGACCAATGTAGATTAGACAAAGTCTGGCCATTCTCACTTCCAAAGAGCATTCTGGCTACACTTCGTCCAGGACAGATTTGATCATTCTTTTGGCAGTCCATGGTACTTTCTGTATTCCTTGCCAACCCCACAACTCAAAAGGATCAACTCTTCTTTGGTCTTCTGTATTCATTGTCCAGCTTTCACATGCGTTCTGACTGTACTTCTTCCAAGACAGATTTATTCATTATTCTGGCAGTCCATGGTACTTTCAGTATTCTTTGTCAACACCATAATTAAAATGCATCATTTTTTCTGTAGTGTGTAGTGTTTCTTATTCATTGTCCAGCTTTTGTGTGCATATGAGACTACACATTCAGGTTCTACATGAACACAATTACGTGTTCTAGAATTACATTCTTTGCAAATGTTTACTGTAAATTTTTATGATCCACTCATTTGAATACCTTTGCATAGTTAATAATACACATATGAACATTTTTCTGGTATTCTCTGCTCTCAATCAAGATCAATCTGGCATTCACAATTGTATCCCTCATTCTACATCCTCTTCTGAATCTGGCTTGAATTCTAGGCAATTCATTGTTGATATACTGCAGCAAATATTTTTATATTACATTTGGTATAATTTTGCTTGTTTGTGATATTAGCGATATTCTTCAATAATTTCCACATTTCAGTTGATCATCTTTCTTTGGAATATGCACTTATATAAATCTTTTCAAATCAAGTGGCCATGTAGCTATCTTCCAAATTTCTTGGCATATACAAATGAGTGCTTCCAGAGTTAATCTGTTGAAATGTCTCAATTGGTATTCCTTCAATCCTGGAATCTTGTTTTTTGACAATTCCTTCAGGACGACTTGGACTTCTTCCTTCAATACCATTGGTTTTTAATCCTATGCTACCTCTGGAAATGATTGATTGTCAACAATTCTCTTTGGTACGTAACTTTGTGTATTTCTTCCATCTTCCTTTGATGTTCCTTACATTATTCACTAGTTTGCTTATAGAATTCTTTGTGTGTGTGTGTGTGTGTGTGTGTGTGGTTCTTCTTTGCTTATAGAATTCTTAAGCATTGAAATGCAAAGCTTGAAGTTTTTCTTAAGTTCTTTCACATTGAAAAAATGCCATGCATATTCTTCACTTTTGGTTTTCTAACTCCAGATGTTTGCACATTTCATATAATACTTTACTTTGTCTTCTTAAGGCATCCTTTGAAATCTTTTGTCCTGTTCTTTTACTTTATCCTTTTTTTTTCCCATTAATTTTAACTACTCTACTATCAAGACCAAGTTACAGAGTCTCTTCTGACATCCATGTTGGCCTTTTCTTTCATTCTGTCTTTTAAATGACTTTTTCTTTCTTCATATATAAAGTATGTTTCAAATATATTCTAGAGATGTTCTCAAAAATTCAGGTGAGATATACTGAGTCATACTTTGGCTGTCATGGATTTGTTTTCATGTTTTCAGCTTCAACTTGAACTTGTGTATGAGCAATCAAGGGTCTGCTTGACATTTTTCCCCTGGCCTTTTTGTGACTGATGATATTGAATTTCTTTTTTTGTCTCATTCCACAGATGTAGTTGATCTGATCCCTGTGTATTTCATCTTGCAAGGTCCATGTTTGTACTCATTGTTAATGTTTTTGAAAAAGATATTTCCAATGATAGGCTGTTGGACTTGCATAATTAAAAAATGTGATATACGACATCATTTCTATCACCAACACTGTTTTCCAACTATCTATCCTTCTTCTTTGTTTCCAACTTTTGCATTTCAATCACCAGTAATTATCGATGCATCTTCATTGCATGTTTGATCAATTTCAGACAGCAGATGTTGGTAAAAATTTCAATTCCTTAGTTTTTGCATTTGACATTTGGTTAGTATATAAATTTGAATAATATCTATATCAACTAGTCTTTCTTGTAGGCTTATGAATATTATCCTATCCCTGACAGTGTTGCACTTCAGGATAGATTTTGAAATAACCTTTTGAATAATGAGCTCAATCCACTTGAATTTGTCATTCCCAGTATAGTAGACTATGTAATAGTCTGATTCAAAATGACAGATTCCAGTCCATTTCAGCTCTCTAAATGCCTAAGATATAGATCTTTATGTGGTCCATTTCAATTTTGACAACTTCCAGTTTTCCTAGATTCATACTTCATGTCATCCATGGATGTTTTCACCTGTTTTTTTCCTATTTGAGGCTTTCCATATATGCAACATAGATCTGAGAAGTTTTACTCCATCTACATATTTAAGATTGACTCTACTTTGAAAATGCAGCTCTTCCTCAGTCTTATTTTGAGTGCTTTCCTTCCAACCTGAAAGACTCATTTTCTGGCACTATTCAAGACAGTGATCCATTTCTATTTATAGGTTTTCCTGTTTTGTTTTGTTTTTTTTATAAGTTGATTAAGTCTGTTTTCCTAGTTGGTCTTAGTCTGGAAGCCCACTGAAACATGACCATGCTTGAACTTTAAATATTGGTGGTATAGCTTCTAGCATCACAGCAAAGCACAAGCCACCACAATATGACCAATTGATAGATGAGAACATTAGTCAGCCATAAAGAGAGATGGACTCCTGACACATACTACAACACACATTAATCTTGAAAATATTATGCTGAGTAAAATAAGTCAGTAACAAAAGGACAAATATTATATAATCCCATTTATATGAAATACCCAGAATAGGCAAGTGTTTAAAAACTAAAATTTATTCATAATAACGGGGGATGGGCAGCAAAGAATTTGAAAGCATGACAATACATTTCTGTTAAGGGTAATGGTATAATTTTGGAACTGGTAAAAGTAGTAGTTGAACAACATGATTAACATAGTTAAAATCTGCGAACTGTATGTAGGAATGTTGTTGATATGGCAAATTTTTATAAAATATATATTTACCAAAGTGAGTATAATAATTAAACAACACTGGCAGGCCAGATTAGCTAGTGGTTCACAGCTATTTTACCCTATTTTAGAAGAACAGATCCCTGGTAGTACATGATTAAAGAGCTTGGCCACTAACTGAAACTGAACTGGCATTCAAACCCACTATCTGTTCCATGGAATAAAAATGAAGTAGTCTGCTTCTATAAAGATTACAGCCTTAGAAATCCTATGGGGTAGTTCTACTTTATCCTATAGGAATAAGACATAGGGCTGTATGAAGTATAATTGACTCGATTGTGAGGGTTTTCAATGCAGTATATACTTTTACACCTTTATACCATCTCATCTAAATGTTTATGTATTATGTCAAGTTGGAGGTCAAATATATATATATAATGTAGTGCTATTCATTGTACCATATAGAAAAATATTTTCTTTCCAAAAGAAGATAAACAAAGGGTTATATGAAAATACCACCACTCATCATGTCATACTGTTGTAACTTGCATGTTGCTGTGAGGCTGGAGGCTATCCCACCAGTATTTAAAATACCAGAATGGTCATCCATGGTGTTCAGGTTTCAGTAGAGCTTACAGTAAGACAGACTGGGAAGAAAGACAGGGCCATCCACTTCTGAAAAAATTGGTCACTTAAAACCTTATGAATAGCAGTAAAATATTGTTTGATATTTTACTGGAAAATTTTATGAAGAGCTGTGAAACACTGTCTGATATAGTGCTGGAAAATGAGACCCTCAGATTGGAAGGCACTCAAAATATGACTGGAGAAGAACTACCTTCTCAAAAGCGAGTTGACCTTAATGACACTGACAGAATAAGGCTTTCAGGACCTTCATTTGCTAATGGAGAACAACTCAAAATAGGAAGAAAGAGCTGCAAGTAATCATTAATAATCAGAACATGGAATGTATGAAGTATGAACCTGGGAGAATTGGAAGTTGTCAAAAATGAAATAGAAATGCATAAAGATCAATATCCTAAGTATTCAAAACTCACTCTCCCTGCCGTTGAGTCAGATCTGACTCACCGTGACCCCTTCTCAGGCTTCTGAGGTGGTATCTCTACGGAAGTAGATTGCCTCGTCTTCCTTCCGAGGAGAGGATGGTGAGTTTGTGGTTAGCAGTCAAACGTCTTAGGCATTATGCTTCCAGAGGTCCAGTGAGTTCAAATAGTCTTATATACCATTTTGAATCAGACAATCATATGGTCTACAATGACAGGAATGGCACATTGAAGAGGAATGGTGTCACGTTCCTCATCAAAAAGAACATTTCAAGATCTATCCTGAAGTATAATGCTGTCTGTGATAATATTCATATGCCTACAAGGAAGACCAGTTAATGCAACTATTGTTCAAATTTATGCACTAACCAACAAAGCCAAAGATGAAGAAATTGACAATTTTTATGAATTTCTGCAGTGTCATATTGACCAAACATGCAATCAATATATATTGATTATTGCTGGTGGTTGGAATGCAAATATTGGAAACAAAGAAGTAACATAGGTAATTAGAAAATATGACTTTGGGGATAGAAATGATGCTGGAGACAGTATAACAGAAGTTTTTAAGACCAATGACATTCATTGAAAACAGCTTTCTTCAATAACACAAACAGCAACTATAAACACGTACCTCACCAGATGGAAGGCACATAAATCAACCACATCTATGAAAGAGATAGGGAAGAAGGTTAATATCATCAGTCAAAACAGGGCCAGGAGCTGACTGTGGAACAGACCATCAATTGCTTATGTGCAAGTTCAAGTTGAAGCTGAAGAACATTAAAACAAGTCCATAAAAGCCAAAATATGACCTTGAGTATATTCCACCTAAATTAGGAAACCATCTGAAGAATAGATTTGACACACTAAACACCAGTGACCAAAGACAAGATGAGTTGTGGGATGACATAGAGAACATTATACATGAAGAAAGCAAATGGTCATTAAAACGCTAGGAAAAGAAGACCAAAATGGATGTCAGAAGAGACTCTGAAACTTGCTCTTGAATGGAGAGTAGCTAAAGTCAAAGGAAGAGATATTGAAATAAAAGAGCTGAACAGAAGATTACAAAGGGCTGCTTGAGACGATAAAGGAAAGTTTTATAATAACATGTGCAAATACTTGGTATTAGAAAACCAAAGAGAGGAACAGGTTTGACATTTCTTAAGCTCAAAGAACTGAAGAAAAAATTTAAACTTCAAATTGCAATATTGAAGGATTCTATTGGCAATATATTGAACAATTCAGGAAGCATCAAAAGAAGATGAAAGGAATACACAGGCACTCTGTCAAAAAGAATTGGTCAGCTTTCAATCATTTCAGAAAGTAGCATTTGACTGAGAACCAGTGGAGTTTAAGGAAGAAGTCCAGGATGCACTGAAGGAATTGGTGAATAACAAGGCCCAGGAACTGACAGAATACCATTGAGATGTTTCAACAAACGGATGTAGCTCCGGAGAAGCTTACTCCTCTCTATCAGGAAATTTGGAAGACAGCTACCTGACCACTCTACTGGAAGAGATTCATATTTGTGCCCATTCCAAAGAAAGGTGATGCAACAGAATATGTTAATTATTGAACAATATCATTCATCCCACATGCAAGTAAAATTTTACTGAAGATAATTAAAAAAAAAATAGTTGCAGCTGTATGTTGACATGGACCTTCCAGAAATGCAAGCTGAGTTCAGAAGAGGATGTGGAATGAGGGGTCATTGTTGATGTCAGGTGGGTCTTAGCTTAAAGGAAAGAATACCAGCAAGATGTTTACCTGTTGCAGTGTAGTAAATTATATGTTATGGCTTTCCTAGTCATAGTCTTTGTAACTCCTACCACATTACTGGGTGGCACCATGCAATTTTACTACTGATTGTTAAAGTTATCCACCTGGGGTATTTCTGTTGGAGCAGCACAAAGTAATCTTCCAAGAAGTTCACTCTCAGGTATATAGAATTCTGATGTTGAGATTGGTTAGTTTTGCCACTCTGCCAGACTTCAAATGAGCCCTCCTAGAGACAGAGAAGAATCTCACTGCCAGCTGAGAGAGAAGCTCTGCTGAGAGAGAGAAGTGCTGCTGAAAGAGAGAGAGAGAGATACTGCTGAGAGAGAGCGAAAAACCTTCTGCTGAGAAAAAAAAAAAAAAAATGTGCTACTGAAGAGAGAGACATTCTGCTGAGAGAGACCACCAGCTGAGAGATGGCAGCAGTGGAACCAAGAGGCATGAGACAGAGCATCAGACTTATGTGGCCCACAGAGGCAGAGGACAGGCCAAAAGGCTAAGAGCCAGAGGGACGTGTCTAAGGGCACAGCAGAGCAGAGACTGTCCTGACTGAAGTACTGTATCTTGAGCACATTTCTGAATTTGAATTGTAGCCTATTGCTTCCCTATTAAACTACATAATCTGTGAGTTCTTTGTGGCCAATGCAGTAAATTATCTAATACAGCAGAGAGGTGGTGGGTGCCATGGGAGGGATAGTTGTGTTAAGGTTGGTAAGAGGGCCTGAGGGAGGCAGCATGTCTGGCCTCATAATAACATGCCTTGGGCTGCTGATGGTGATTCTGGCTTCCTCTTGTGGAGTTAGAGGAGGTCAGAAGATGGACCTTCCTTCCCTTTAGCACCTGTGTTTAATTGACTATGCAAATATATTTTAGTGTGTGGGTCATAAGAAATTATGTATCACATTGTGAAGAATCAGGATTCCAGAACACTTAATTGTGCTCATGAGGAACCTGTACGTAGACCAGGGGAATATTGCATGATTTAGCATCAGGAAGGGCATGCATCAGGATTGTATCCATTCATCACACTTTTTCAATCTGTATGCTAAGTAAATAACCCAAGAAGCAGGACTACATGAAGAGGAATATAGCATCAGGATTGGAGGGAGACTCATTAACAACCTGTGATATGCAGATGGCATGACTTTGCTTGTTGAAACTGAAGAGGACTTGAAGCACTTACTGATGAAGATCGAAGATTACAGCCTTCAGTATGGATTGCATCTCTACATAAAGAAAACAAAAATCCTCACAACTGGACTAGTAAGCAACACCATGATAAATGGAGAAAAGATTGAAATTCTTAGGGATTTCATTTTACTTGGATCCGCAATCAACATCCATGGAAGCAGCAGTCAAGAAATCAGACGTAATATTACAGTGGGCAAATCTACAGTAAAAGACCTCTTTAGAGTTTTGGAAAGCAAAATGTCACTTTGAAGACTAAGGTGCACCTAACCCAAGGCGTGTTATTTTCAATCACTTCACATGCATGTGAAAGCTTGACAATGAATAAAGGAGACTGAGGAAGAATTGTTGTCTTTGAATTGTGGTGTTGGTGAAGAGTACTGAAAATACCGTGGACTGCCAGAAGACTGCACAAATCTATCCTGCAAGAAGTGCAGTCAGAATGCTGCTTAGAAGTGGGAACTGCCAGATTTCGTCTCACCTACTTCAATCTGTGAGAAGGAACCATTCCCTGGAGAAAGAGATAATGCTTGGAAATACAGAGGGTTAGTGAAAAAGGGAAAGACCTTCAAAGAGGTGGATTGACACAATTGCTACAACAGTGGGCTCAACCAAACCAAAGATTGTGAGGATTGATGGACAGGGCAGTGTTTCGTGATGTTCTACATAGGGTTGCCATGAATTGGAATCAACTCAATGACACCTCATAACAAATAACACCATATGAAAATATCATTTGAAGATTTCTCCCACATCATCAGACATCAAAAAATACAAATTAAAGCCATCTGGTGTCATGACCATATATCTCCCAGAATAGATAAAATTAAAACTTATGTTGCAGATATAAAGTGCATGAATATCTTGTGAGAATGTAAACGCTACAACCACATTGCAAAAAGAGTCCGGCAGTTTCAACATCATTAAACACATCCCCAGTCTATGTGCTAGCAAATTAAGTCATCAGTATACCATTAAAAGGAATGATTAAATATTTACTGAGTAAACAGTTAAATGAGTTAAAAACTTGTACAGGAATGTTCATAATTCCCCAAAACTGGACACATCCTAAATTTCCTTCAACAGAGTAATGAATAACCAAATTACAGTATATTCATACAATGGAATATTATGCAACAAATAAAAGAAAAATAGACTGACATAGCAACAAGAATGAATCATAAAAGTATTATGTTGACTAATGCTAAGTAGAAATAAAAGAGAATAAAAAGTATGCCTCAATTTACAAGAAATTAAAGAAGAAGTAAAACGATACCGATTATCCTTGAAAGGGTTGATATTGAAAGGAAAAATGCATAGGAAAATCTTATATTGTGATGAAAATATGCTAAATATTTGTACAGATGGTTGGTTAATAGATATTTCCTTAAGTATAATATTATCAAGCTCCATACTTAACATCTGTGCATTTTAATGAATATAGATTGCATATCAGTTAACAAAAGATGACATCAAGGTAGATGACAGTGATAGGAACATTATTGATTAGTTCTTATTCCAACAAAATAACAAATGGAATATATGCAGTATTTTATTTACATTTAAAAAATAATGGAATTGTTTTATTTACAAATTTACATTATTTCTTACTCTTTCACTAATTGCACTTAACAAATATTTATTCAGCACTTGCCATATTCCAAGGTGAGTTTGTACTAACTAGAATAAGTATTTATAGCAAATTATGATTTTGAAAAATTCCAAGTATTTAAAGATGTTACGTATTAACTCACTCTAAAATCTTTATGTGCTAATTTAGCGCTTTTCCTAGTTTGTTTGTTTTTTGTGTGTGTTTAAGTAAATAACTTTTTTAAGCTTTTTGAAATGTATTCTATGTTTAAGGAATATAACATGCTGAAAATATCTAGCTCTAACTTGTTATTATATGGTTTCTATTAATAATGTCAAACTTTTTGCCATTTTTCTCATTTCCTTACCTCCCACTTGATTTATACTTCTCTTTTTGATTCATGTCTTTTATTTTTCCATTTTTATCTCACCATCTTCGTGACTTTGGTTATTTTTGAATTTTTCATCTTTGTTTTATCATAAGAACAATACTTACACACATACACACATACACTCACAGAAGTATAATTTATAACAGACATAGAATAACTGAGTGTTACAATCTAAACCACCCTTCGTCAAGTTGTTTATAACATTTTTATATTGTTATAATCAAGAAAATAAAATAGCATTGTTTAAAAATGTGAGCCTTATCCATCAGTAAACTACTGACCAAGCTATCTTTTCCTCTGATGTTCAGTACTTTTATCCTTTGCTGCTTTATTTGATATATTTGTATATAGTTCACACCAGAAGACAAAATATATGATTCATATCAAGTCTGAAGCTCCATTTGAATGGCGCTTTATTTACATTAGCATTCCTAATTACTTAATGACCAATCAGATATGGTTCATTGCTGGTAAATGTAGAAACATGTTGTCTGAAGGATGTAGTTTAATTAATATACTCCTAAAAACATGTCCCTCATGACCATTGGATGTAATCATTATTTTATGTATTTAACTGTGAAATTTATATTTACTCAGCAGGCTAGAAAACAGCTTTTTAGTTGTCAAAGCCATTTAATAGAGCATAGTTAGAGTTTTAAAGGAACCTACAGAAACTTTTCAAAGCAGTTACCTTTTTAAAATATAACCACATTCCAATCAAGTAGCTGCATTAAAAAAAAAAAAAATTACACCTAAAGTGCTAGCATCATAGCCATAAAACAGGAAAGGAGGAATAAATACATGAAGGAGCTCATTGTAATTCCGCCCTTAATAATGTAGGTGTAGGAGGCTCACATTCTTCTAAATCACTGAGATTATTTGGATATTTTTTCTCGTGATTAATGATTTTGAAAATGACCTCATCTCAAGGGTAACTGGTGATTTCTATTTTTCCTCCTCCTACTTATTCATTAACAGTGACCAAATTAGATAGGTTCTGCTTCCAGAAAGCACAATGTTCAAAAACCTAAACTTATGGCGTGAGTGAGGAGGAAAAGTGTATCTCCTTTCAAGCAGAGTCTTACTAATAGTAGACTCTAATCATTATAACATGGGGGGCAGGGGTCCAGGGTTATAATGAACATACTCAAGAAAAGTAATTTGCAATGATTTCAAACAACCGATAATAGATTATACTGTGAACAATAACCATTATGTAGAACTTTCTAGTATACCTTCATGAATTCACAGATTACTCATTGTTCATAGTTTTCATTAGAATGTGAATCATACATTTACGGCAACAGATACTTCCCGACTACTGTTCTTACCTCAGGTGTCAGTCAATAACTCAGCATTTGATCCTAAAATTTTTATTCTCCCTTATTCCCTGAAGATGCTTACTTACCTTATCTCTTTTCTTATAACAGTGCACTTTCATTAGTGCACAGACAATGGTTATTTCCTGTTTGAGGTGCTAACAGAAATGATAATAACAGTAACTACTGATATTATAAGGAATGCTGGTGGCACAATACTTAAGCACACACACACAGACACACACACACTAACCGAAAGGTCAGAGTTTGGAACCTACCGGTAGCTCTGTGGGAGAAAAGGCCTCGTCCTCTGCTCCTGTACAGATTAACCCACAACCATCCAGTAGATTCCCACTCATAGTGACCCCGTTGGCTGTTCAAGGCAGTAAATCTTTACAGAAGTACATTGACTCATCTTCCTTCTGTGGAGCACCTGGTAGATTTGAACCACCAATCTTCTGGTTAACAGTTAAATACCTGTAAAGATTACAACTAAGGAAACCCTTAGTTGGGGTAGTTCTACTCTGTCCATTAAAATCACTATAAGTTGGAATTGACTCTATAGCACACAACAACTTTGATATCTATATCAGTCATATTACTGCAGATAACATTTTGAGGCATCATTATGTGCAAAATGTTTTTGTAATCATTTTTCATGCTTTGATGTGTTTACTTATATCCATCTACTAAATTAGAGATTATTATTATTCCCATTTTATAGATGAGAAAATTGAAGTATCAAAAATTTTAATACCTGTCCCAAGATGACATACAGATAATAACAGATGGATCAGATTTAATACAAATATAAATTAGATTTAGAAGTTATAAATATAAATTTTTGGAATTTTGAGGAATTAAGACTGCACACTAATTCACTAGGTACTATTGTTGTTCTGCACTAATTAGTTGATTCTGACTCATAGCAAGTTCCTGTGACAGACTAAAACTGCTCCATAGGGTTTCCTAGCCTGTAATCTTTATGGGAGCAGATCACCAGGTCTTTTTGCCTGTGGGTTTGCTTTGTGGAGAACTTGACCATTATGCCATCTACTACAGAGTTACTTGAATATTTACCTTTGATCTTTATAATATCATCAAAATTTCAGGTAATAATTTCAAAAGCAGAAATATTGAAATACTTGTAAACACTCTATGGACTGCTGCTTCCACAGTAAACACATTTTACTTAATTTTTTTCTTTGTATCATCATGATTTGAAGTCTATTGGTGGTTATGCTATACTTCTCATTCCAACTGCTTTAGTCTGAGCATATACCAGGTAGGGTTTGTTGGCCTCGACTTACATGTTGCAGAGCCAGGCATCTGAGAGCCCTCTCCATGTGTTGAACTCATGCTTTCATTACAGTTTTTAATGCTCTATTTATTGCCTCACTGGAGATTCCTTTATTCCTCCTTTCTTCTCAAATATCCAGTCACATGCAGAGATACAGAGAGAAGGATTAGTATTTGTGTACAGTTTGAAAAGTATTTTCTGTCCTAAAATATATCAATTTACTCTAATAAACAGAAATAACTAAAAGTGGCTTCATTATTTAGAAATAGAATTTAACACCTAGATAGTTCTATGAAATGTGGGTCACCTTGAAATGTCATTTAATAGTGAAAGGAGCTCAGATATTTGGAACCAGACATACCTGTGTTCAGTTTCTAGTCACATCACTTACTATATGTGTGACTTTGGACCACAGATTGAACTGTACTAGGTCTGCTGTCCTCTTCCCTCCTTTGCTCTTCCTTCCCCTTTCTTTCTCTTCCCTCCTTTTCCCCCCTCCTTTCCCTCTCCATCTCTCCCCTCCACTCCCCTCCACTCCTGTCTTCTCTTCTCTTCATTACTTCCTTCCTTATTTTCTTTTTATTTTTTATTTTTTCCTTTTTATCATAAACCAGAACCAAGCCAGTAGCTAAGGAGTCAACTTCAACTCACAGGAATGCCATATGTGTCAGAGTAGAACTGTGCTCCATAGGTTTTCAGTGGCTAATTTTTCAGAAATGGATTGTTAGGTCTTTCTTTTTTGCCACCTCTGGATGTACTTGAACCTCTAACTTTTCTCTTAGCAGCCAAGTTCATTAACTGTTCGTACCACTCATGCACTGATGACTCTCATTTTCTGTTACAAAATACAATAACCTTTTCAAAATAAGGATTAAATCAGGGTCTTTACATACACATACACACACACACACACACAGAGAGAGAGAGAGAGAGAAAGAGAGAGAGAGAGAGAGAGACATGGAGAGAGAGAATAACAACATTACTGATACTGAACAGGTGCCCAACAACTGACAGATATAGTAAATGACATTTTTCAGAATGGTCTGAGTGAAAAATGAGAAGGAGCCTTGGTCTCACTTAGATTTAATTTAACCAACCAATAACTGAAAACTGAAGGAATATATAGTAAAGGACCAACATCAATGACAATGACAATAGCAATAAATATAGCAATAACCAACATTTACTGAATATTCATTATGTGGGTTTGAACTACAGAGAACTTGACCATTATGTCATCCAAGCTACAGTTACTTGAATATTTACCTTTGATCTTTATAATATCATCAAAATTTCAGGTAATAATTTCAATAACAGAAATATTGAAATTGAACTCTACATGGGTTAAGTAACTTAATCCTCACTTACCTCTATACTTGGAATTATTGTTAGCCCCATTTTATGGTCTATGTGCAGATTCCTCATGAGCATATCTAAGTGTTCTGGAATTCCTATTCTTTGCAATGTTATCTAGAATTTGTTCTGATCCACACAGTCGAATTCTTTTGCCTAGTCAACAAAAAGTACGTAAACATCTTTCTGGTATGCTTTGCCTTCAGCCAATATGAATCTGACATCAGCAATAATACCCCTGATTTCTCCTCTTCTGAATTCAGCTTGAATTTCTGGTAGTTCCTTTTCAATGCATTTCTACAACCATTTTTTAATTATTTTCAACAAAATTTTACTTGTGTGTGATATTAAAGATTTTGTTTGATAATTTCCACATTCTGTTGGATTACCTTTCTTTGCAATGGGCACTTAATTGTGCTTGTAAGGAGCCTGTACATAGACAAAGAAGCTGGCATTCAAATAAATGGATAGTTCATGGTTTAAAATCAGGAAGGGTTGTATCATTTCATCATAATTATTCAATCTGAAAAATTGGAGAAACTGAACTCTATGAGGAATAATGTGGCATCAGGATTGGAGGGAGTCTCATTAATAACTTGTGATATTCAGATGACACAACCTTGCTTGCTAATAGTGAAGAAGACTTGAAGCACTTATTGATGAAGATCAAAGACCATAGCCTTCAGTATGGATTACACTTCAATATGAAGAGAACAAAAATCCTCACAACTTGACCAATAAGCAACAACATGATAAATGGAGAAAAAATTGAAGCTGTCAGGGATTTCATTTTTCCTGGATCCACAATCAACACCCATGGAAGCAGCAGTCAAGAAATCAGAGCTAGGAAAATCTGTGGCAAGGAACCTCTTTAAAGTGTCAAAGGACAAAGACATCACTTTGAAGACTAAGGTGCACCTAATCCAAGCCATGATATTTTCAATCGCCTCATAAACATGTGAAAGCTGGACAATGAATAAGGAAGACTAACGAAGAGTTGATGCTTTTGAATCATGATATTGGTGAAGAATAAGTGAAAGTGCCATAGACCATGCCAGAAGAACGAACAAATCTGTCCTGAAATAAGTGTAGCCAAAAGCAAGAATGGCCAGACATTGTGTCGTGTACTTTGGTCATATTGTCAGAAAGAACCATTCCCTGGAGATGGATATCATGCATGACAATAATGTAGAGTGTCCATAAAAAAGGGAAATGCACTCAAAGAGATTGATTGACTCAGTGGTTGCAACGACAGGGTCAAGCATAGCAGGGATTGTGAGGATGGTGCAGGACCAGGCAGCGTTTCATTCTGTTGTACACAGGATCTCTAAGAGTCAGAGCCAACTCAACAGCACCTAACAACACCAACAACAACAACGATTTTATGGATGCAGAAATGAAGGCTAAGACATAAGTAGACAAAAGTTACATAAGTAACTTGCCACAGGTCATCCAGGATGAGGGAGTTGGGATATGGACACAAGAGTTTGTCTTTAAAGTCTGTGTTATACTAAGAAATTTCAGGCTTCCTGAATCCAAATCTATCTTCTTTTCACTGTCACAGATCACTGACAATATGACGCAGCTCACTATGAGGAATCAACAAGAAATGCATTATCTGCCTTGATACATGTGCATGTATATGAACATGTGCATACATGTATCATTTGAGTCTTAACTACATGAAACAGAAAGTGATTGGAGCTAACTGGAACTGGAAGATAGTTTATTGGAAAGATAGGAAGATATAATGGACACAAAATGGCGCCATAGGCAAGAGAGGCAGCAGGAGCTTCAGTCAAGGTCAAGCAGCAAGAAAAGTCTGTTTTAGATGATGCGTCAGATGTCTCCATTGTCATGACAGAGCATCAACGCCGCTGAACACTGCCGTAACCACTGAATGCTGCCAGAAAAATGAATGCTGAAGGAAAGATTAAGAGTACTAAGCGAGGCTATGTAAATGACTAAGAATAAATCTTTTATTAACATTCTACTTTTCAAGGTGTGGGGAGAGAAGGTCCTATCTCTGCCTTTCATCATGAAATTTCTCTCAATCAGGAAAGGGGTTTGGATTCTGGGAAGCCAAAGAGAACAGACTTCTTGCAGCAAATATAGATAATTCTCCCAATTAGGAACTAGAAATGTCACTTACTCAATAAAGTGCTTTTTGACATATGCTGATACCTTGAAGGTTTTGCTTCTAGTTTAGCAAACAGCATTGAAAAATTTTAAGGGAAGTATAAATGAAATTCCATAGCAATATGAAGTTTATAGATTTTTTTTTTTAAATTGAGAGACAATTAGCACTTTTTAAAAAAGGACAACTTAAATTGGAATTTTAAAGCTGTCCAAATTTAGATGACATTATATTTGTGGATTTAGATGATACATATAAGTAGGTTATGTCAGTTGAGGTAGTAATCTATCCTTTATGAAAACTTTGGATGAAATAAGAGAGCAAGAGCAGTATTCTACTGAGCTCAGACTATTTTGAGCTTTTTGATGCATCACATGTGGTCCTAAGAATGAATAACCAAGATATTAGGAAATATTCTGATGTTGAATTATTGTTTGATTTTCTTTTGAGGAATAAAGGAACAGAGCACAGCTCTGTAGGCAAGAGTATTTTTCCTTGAAGAGAATTGAATTTTCCTCTGTTAATCTTTCTTGGTTAGGAAATGAGGACATTGGAAAGAGGGCTCTGGCCTTCTGGGGTGGAAAGTCTTTTATTTCTAGGGTAGGGGGATAATTGGCCCAGAAATTGTGAAATAATCTGCAGTTTTAATGTGTGTGTGTGTGTGTGTGTGTGTGTTTCAGCTTTATTGAGGTATAACTGACACAATTAATGACACATATTCAAAGTATACAATTGGATGGATTTTGACACATGTTGTATATGTATATGTATATGTATACGCATATGTATATATCTCTATGAAAACATCACCACAATTAACAAAATGAACATACCCATCATCTCTACACATTTTCTCATGTTCCTTTGTTCTTCCTTCCTCACCACTCATCCCCTTCCCTATGTAACCCCTGGTGCAATTTCTATCCAATTTTATTACATCTTCTAAAGCTTTATATAAATGCACTCATATAACATTCATTCTTTTTCATCTGAATTTTTTCACTCAGCATAATTTTTTTGAGATTTCACCCATTTTCTTGTGTGTATTAATACTGTATTTCACCTTTTTATTGCTGAGGAATATTACTTTTCATGAACATAGTACAACTTTTTTTTCTAAACATTTATCTGTTTATAGATATTCAAGTTGTTTCCATTTTTTTTGTCTAGTATATATAATGCCATGAATATTCATGTATAAATTTTTGTGAGGACATATGCTTCCATTTAGGAGTAGCATAGTCATGTCATACAGACATGAAAGGTATGTTCATAATGGGTGTTGCCCTGTAGTTTCCTTCTATTTTTGGAAGTGGTCATACCATGTTAAATTTCTACTAATAGTATATGAAGCTTCCATATTTTCATCAGCACTTGGTATGATTGACCTATAGGACATTTGTCAAAACCTGTTGTGGTTGTTGTTAGGTGCCATCGAGTTGATTCTCACTCATAGTGACCCCATGCACAAAAATATTGGCACATTACTATTAACTAACCTCCACACTTTGTTCATATTGCTCTAATATTCTCTTAGCATCCTTTTTTATCTTTCAAGATTGCATTTAGTCTTGATATCACCTTAGCTTCCTCTGGTCTGTGATAATTTCTAAGATACTTATCGTGTATTTTATGGGTTTTGGGGAATAAAACCATGGACAAAAAGTGCCTTTCTCAATATAACACATAAAATATACATGCAACAACATGATTTATTACTGATGATGCTAACTTATGTGTCCAATGTCACTTGTCAGGTTTTTTGGCTATAAAGTTACTTTTTTTCCCCTTTTCACACTCTCCTCTTCATAAGCAAGTAAAAAACACCTTCAATGTGTGGGCAATTAAGCTGAATCCTTTGAAGGGGAAGTATTTATATAAATTGGATTTCCTCTGTAGAAGAGATTGACAGTCTCTTTTTCTCCATCTATTTATTTATTTATTCCATCATATTTTGGTTTATAATACAATGGTATATTATTTACTTTGTACCTCACATTGTTCTAAATTTGGCCATTGGGAGGTTTTTCAGGTTGGCTCTTATGTTCTTTTATGTTTTAAGCACTTTTTATATTCTGGTACTAATCAATGCTCCAGGCTCATCTTTTATATTGTCTAACCCATTTCTATAATCAGCCATTTCTGCAAGGAATCTACTTCCTTCAGTGGAGAATAGAATTGTAAATCAACATCTGGATTCTTGGTGTGCTTATTGCTGATGGGGTGCTGCTGCTTCTAGTTACTCTCAGCAGAAAGAACAAGGAAATATGTCTGCATAGTAACTCGTGTATATACATATGATCATTTTGTATATCTATCTGTATTATATTAAGCTGGATGTGAGTTCCTACTGATGACTCTGACTATAAATCAGAATCACTTGATTCATTGTAGCGTTCTCTCTTTGCTTATCTGTAATCTCCCTCTATTAAAATTTAGAAACCTAGTTCCTATCATTTGACCTCCATTTTCTTATTTAATCAATCTCATCATTCATGTGCATCAGTTTGAGAACTACTAACCTGTATTACCATGATAAAAAATTTATCAAATAGAATACACTGTTATGGATACCAAAAAAAAAAAAAAAAAACCTCACTGCCGTGGAGTCAATCCAAACTCATAGCAACCCCTCCTTGGGTTTCTGAGGCCTTATCTCTACAGGAGTAGATTGCCCAGTCTTCCTTCTGAGGGGTGGTGGGTGAGTTTGAACCACCAGCCTTATGGTTAGCAGTCAAATGTCCCCTGAACCTCTTTTCATGAGACTATCATATATATGTCACAAAATAATAATAATAATAATAATAAAAACTCACTGCTGTTGAGTCAGATCCGACTCACAGCGACCCCTCCTTGGGTTTCCGAGGCAGTATCACTATGGAAGTGCTTCAAGTAATCCTCACTTTCAGCAAGCAAAGTTGTGTCATCTCTGTATTGCAAGTTGTTAAGGAGTCCTCCTCTGATCCTGGTGTCAAGTTCTTCTTCAAGTAGTCCAGCTTCTTGGATTATTTGCTCAGCATACAGGTTGAATAAGTATGGTGAAAGGATACAACCCTGACACACTCCCTTCTTCATTTTGGTAGCATAGTGGCTAAGGCACTTGACTGCTAACCAGAAGGTTGGCAGTTCAAACCCACCAGCCACACTCCTCGGAAGGAAGATGGGGC
>NW_006921604.1:16911207-16925064 GCF_000298275.1 Orycteropus afer afer
TTTTTTTTTTTTTTTTTTCTCTGTTCTATTTTCTATGGGTAACTTAAACGTTTCTTTAAATATTCTTCTTATTGGTTTGTACAACTTTTTAAAGTGGTTGTGCTAGATATTACCTCATATACATAGCTTATAAAACATTACTGGTCATCATTTTACCAGTTCAAATGAAGTATAGAGATTTTTCTTTCCTGGATATGATATTACCCTTTTTCATTTACAATGTAATTCTTTAAAATATTTCCTTTACACACATTTATAACTACATTAGTAGAATAATGTTTGCATCCACTGTTGGACATAATTTAGAAAATCCCAGAGAAAAAGATAAATTGTATTTACCCATATTTTTTTTCTTCCTGTGTTATTTCTTCCTTTCTGGTATTTCATAATTCTCTTTCTTCTTAGAGAACTTCCTTATCCATTTTTTTAGGACAGATTTGCTGGTGAAAAGTTCTTTTAATTTTCCTTTTTCTTAGCATGTGCTAATATACCCATTACCCTGAAGAATATGTTTGCTGGGTATAGAATTGTGTCTTTACAGTTCTTTTTTAAAAATACTTGAGAATTACTATGTCTTTTCTGTATAGTCTCTATGGTTTCTGATGATAAGTATACTGTCATTTGAGTTGTTTTTGCCTTTAAAAATAAAGTTTCTTTTTTCTGTGTTCAAGATTTTTTTCTTTGTCTTTAGTTTTCAGAATTGTTATTATATGCATGTATGTGGATTTGTGGTTGTTGATAGTTTCTTTGTCTTTTTTGGATTTCTCTCAGCTTCTGAATTTTTAAATTTATATCTCTTGCCAAATTTGGGAAATTTTCAGCTGTTGTTTCTTTGAATTTTTTTTTTTTTTTTCTTCTGCTCATATTCTTTTTCCTCTCTTTCTGGGACTTTGCTGACACAAATACTAGGTATTATGCCATCATTCCTCAGGTCCATGAGGCCATGTCCCATTTTTTCAGTCACTTTTTTCTCAGTTGCTCAGATTGGGTAATTTCTAGTACTCTATATTGTTTCTATTTCACTGATTTTTTTTTTTTTTCTGTTCCTCTCTTACACTGTCAAGATCATTCACTGAGCTTTCCATTTCAGTAATAGTATTTTTCATATTGCATTTTAATCAAAATTGATTTAATTATTTCAATTTATTTCTTTACTGAGAATTTTTATTTCTTTACTGAGATTTTATTTTATTGTATTGTATTTCACTTACTTCAACCTTATTTGTTCTTGGGAATATTTTAATTATGATTATTATAAAACTTTTCAAAGATAATGTTAACACCTCTATTATCTCAGAAAATACATCAATTTTGGGGAAAACATTTCTGTCCTTCTTGGTTATATTTATGATAAATACTTTTCCATGGATACTTGGATACTTCCATGTTAGGAGACTCTGGATCTTATTTAAACCTTCAATTTTAACTAGCTTCCTCTGACATCACTTCATCACCAGAAGTGGATGCTGCCTCTTTACTGCCAGGTGGAGGTAAAAATTTAGGTTTCCCATTCAGCTTTCATTGACATGTGGGTAAGAGCTCCTCTTTACTGTTGGTAGAGAGGTAGAGTGGGATTTCTGACTCTCCATTTGTTCTTCACCGAGAATATGGGATCAGAAATAATGAAGGTCCTAGCTCCCTACTTTGGTATAGTGCCTAAGGCATTTGACTGCTAATCAGAAGGCTAGCAATTCAAACCCACCAGCCTCCCACCTTGGAAGGAAGATTGGGCAATCTACTTCAGTAGAGAGACTGCCTCAGAAACCCAAGAAGCGGTCATTATGAGTCAGAATTGACTTCATGGGAGTGATTTCTTTCTTTCTTTCTTTTTTTGAGCCTCCTACTTGACTCTTTCTGAAACTACCGCAGGGGACCTATTAGGGAGCCTTGTTAAAATCTTGTGAAAGAATACTGAGCTTCAACTCAACCTTTGTGGATGAAAGTCAATTGGGGGCCACAGTTTTTTTCCTGTGGTGTTTGACATGAATAGAGTGTTTTTTTGTCTAAAGGTTGTCATTCTCGCCTGTTCCTTTCCTCATCCTTTGGCCAGAGAATGCAAGGTTTCCTTGAGGCTTTTTGTGTCTGTGCCCACTGATGTTTCAGAGTTGCTGGTTTTGTCAGTTCAAATTTTTTATATATCAGAGGAAAAGTCAAACCCAGGACATTCACCACTGTTCGTTGTTCCATTGATGCTTAGGTACCTACAGTGTCTGCCTTCTTCCTCTATCTTTCAGCGTGTTCTTATGTTTGTTTCATGTATAATATACAGCATTTTTAGTTCTATGTTGTAGGAGGAATATAAAAAAAGTACATCTATTTTATGTTTATAGAAGTGGAATTCCTGTATTCATCTGCATTTGCTAAATCCATTGAGAAATGGTTTCATTTTGCTAGTGTTTTTTTCTTTTTAAATATGTGAATAGAAACCAGCCATTCCTCAGAAGGAAAGTTGAGCAATCTACTTCAGTAGTGATAATGCCTCAGAAACCCAAGGAGGGGTTGCTATGAGTCAGGTCTGACTCGATGGCACATAACAACAACAACAACAGCTACACTTTGGGATTCTCCCTTACTCAATCTTTTAATTTAGGAACTCTAAACTTTAGCATTTTTACAATGCACATAAAGTATTGATTTTTATTTATTTTCTTTCCTTATTGTTTGATAGTGGATTTTCTGCTGTTTTTTAAAGAATACCTTTCATTTGTTTCCTGTATGTAAATAAGATTTGGTGGCTTTTTTGTTTGTTTGTTTGTTTGTTTTGGTAGCATGCTTTTTCATAACTTTGCTTTTCTAAAATCTGTTTCAGGTCATCAACAAGTCTATGTTCTCTCTGTGCTGGCTCTCACCTTGTCTCATTGAGCTTGTGTAGCTCTGCACATTTCTTGGCATTCCTTGGCTTTTAGACAGATTCTCACATGTTTTCTTCTCCCTATTTATGTCCCTGTGTGTCTGTATTCCTCTTAATAAGACACCATCAGAAGTGATTGGGTTTAGGACTCACCTTACTCCTGTATGCCCTTATTAGCATAATCAAATATAAACATCATTTCCAAACAAGTTCCCATTCACTGGTCAAAGGGTTAGGACTTCAATGTATCTTTTTTGGGGGGACACAATTCAATCCATAACACAGGGTAAATAAAAATTCTATTTTACATTTTAAAAAACTAATAAATAAAACCAATCAATATTTCAAAGAGCCCAAATACTGAGGAATACTTTGTAAAAAAGGACTTTAAAATTGGCAGTCTGATTTTCTAAAAGAAATAGCCAGATAAAAGTTTGCCTTTAAGAGGCAATGATTAAAGGCACAATGTCCAACTTTAAACCTGGGAAGATTATAAAATGTATGAAAGAAATTTCAGACTTCTGGCTTTAATTGAACCAAAAATATCATTTAGACTAGATTTTGAAAATATATGATAAAATAATATTAAGGATACAACAGAGGGAGAATATCACAGAGTAAAATAAATGTATATTTATGCTGTTTTAAAGGCAAACTGCATCTTTGGAATTGTGATATTCTAGGACTGATTCCTGAAAAGTGTTCTATACAGGCCATGAGGAAAGAGTATCTGACAAGTATAAAAAAGGAGCAGCATTAACTCCAAGTATGGAGACAGATTCACTAGTGAGACATATGGAGGGGGGGCTGTGTGACTTGGGCAAAAGACACTTAAGGATTTTCCAAGCCACATGATTTTTACTTCTGTAAAATCAGCACTATATGAGAGAAACAGGTTTCTAAAAAGCTTTTATTATGGGGCAGACATTGTGAAAAATGCAAAGTACTTCATTATCTTTTTGCACCCCTCTTTACAAATGTGGAGCTGTGATGTAGAGAACTTATATAACTTGCCTGCAGTCAAGTTATATAACATCATGACATCACTAACATGGGTCAAAGACCAAATCCTAAGCCAGAGCTGGAGCTTTTAAACATGGCGCTATACTAATTGACTTCCATTAATGAAAATATGTTTTAAGCACTATGAGTGACAATTCTTTTTAAAGAAGTTGTCTGTGCATGTTGTTTCCTTTATTAAGATTGTCCTCTCCATGTATATTTGTCTGGAAAATTCCTACTAGTTTTTTGAAAACATACCTAAATTTTACCTCTTTGCCACAGTTCTTTCTTTCTTTTTTTCTGATTCGCTATGGATTTTCTGCCCACCTTCTATTTTCAGTATTGAAATTACAGTTTAAACCTAGCACTGTTTTTAAATGTTCCTGTCCTTTCAGTGTCCCCTTGCCAAATTCAAGCCTCTGGAAGAGAAGATTTTGTTTTGTGTGTATGTAATCACACCAGCACTTAACATGATGGTGAATAGAAAGCAAGCACAAATATTTTTTATTAAATAAACAATTACTTGGGAAACTGGTAATACACATAGAGAATGGGTAACTTTCTGTCTCATGTCGGTTTAGATACTGATGTTGGTTCTATTTGTTCTCAGAATTTCCAAGTGACAGAATAGAGGCAAACTTAATATGCCTGTGTGTTTCTTTCTTTCTTTCTTTCTTTTTTTTTTTACCTTGAGATGAGAACAGAATAATTACACAGGCTCAGCCATAAGATAGCTTTTTTTTTTTTTTTTCAAGTTTATATGTTTCAAAGAATGGAAGATAATTTTTAAATTCATATTCACCTCTATTTGCAAGCCTGTTAGTCTAAGAGGCTTCCTCCATATCATAAAGATTATTTAAGAGAACGTTGCTGAAGATGTGCTCCAACAATTGGAACCATTTCAGATGAGCAATCTAAGAGATTTTTCCGAAATACCTGTACTATTTTCTTCTTTTAGCACTGGATTTTTAGTGTTTTTTTTTTTTTTTCCCCTACTACTATTACTTAAAATATTAATTTTTAATTTAAATTATTTTAAATGTAAATGTTTTTCATGGAGGAAGGAGGTCTGAACATGAGCTTTTGATTTATTTACCTTAAAGCCTTGAGATATTTGCTATTTATATTGCTATCTCCCCAGGTGTTGAATTCTATAGATGACATTCACAACCTGTCCATTTCCTTTATATTTATTTGTTCTATAGTAGCAGACTTCCCACCTATGTAGGAAATAGATACAAGTTACTGCTGAAGAGTTTATCAATTTAAGATCATTTTATTCAGTTTCTTAAATTGTGTTATCTCTGTACTATTATGCAGTTACCTCTAAAAATCTACAAAACATTTGAGTGCAAGGGTGGAGATGGAGGAGAGTGACATTTACAAGTTTATTCTCTTAAATACCTAGATTGATTTTGGGGAATCCAATGACTGAGACCCATTATTTATTGTCTTCTTCTGTTTTAGCTCTGGTGGAGCAGTGCCTAAAGCATTTGACTGCATCCAGAAGGTTGGTGGTTCAAAATCACCAGCTGCTTTGTGGAAGAAAGATGGGGTGATCTACTTCTGTAAAGATTTACCACCTCAGAAACCCAATGGAGATGGCTATGAGTTTTTATTTATTTATTTATTTTTTGGATTCTGTTTTATCTAGTATGCCCTTCCTTTTTAGTAAGATAAATGTGCTTCTAACATGGCTAACTAGAATAGAGACTGTGTCTTCTAGCTTCCTTTGCAGGTAAGTAAAGAGAAACATACAACTTCTGATAGAAATTAGAGTAAGCTCCTGGGAATCTTTGTTGAAAAACAGTATCTAAGCTACTCTTTTGCTCTTTCCTTGAACTTTTTCACCATGTTGCTCTTTGAAATATAGATATCACCATCTTGAAACACAGAGTTAAGACCAAATCAGGCAGAACAACAAGGTAGAATAACCTGGAGTCCATGACCGCCACTCCACACATTTACATGACAGAAAAATGAGCATTTCTTCTGCTTTAAGCTTTTTATATATCACAGATAAACAAATTGTAGCTAAAACAACACTGTTGTTCATCTGTAGAGGTATTAATCTGGTACTTGAACCAAACAATTCTTTAAAAAAAATTGTATATTGTTACTATGTGATTAAGAATAGGAATTTTTTAGAATATGCATTATTTGTGCTATTTTTAAGTAGAACTTTTGCACTGTCATTTTCTAAGTGATTCTTATTTTATGTTTCTAAACCTGTTACTTAATTTGTACAAGCAGGGAAATAACAGTTTTCAAAGAGTTGTTGTAAGATCAAAACAATGTTTTTACAAATACTCGGTAATCTTTCAGATCCTTGCTCAAATGTTAACTCTACAACATTCACTAAACCCCATTTTCAACCCCATTTCCCTCTCCTACACTCCTATCCTACTGTGCTTCATTTGAATCCATAGCTCTTTATGCCATTGAACTTGCTGTATATTTTCTAGGTGTATGTTTATTTATTTTTTTATTATGTTGTTCACTGCTGTATCTTCAATGTTTATTTTGGGTATGTTTGGTGTGTATCTGGTTAAACTGTTATCATTTCTCGATGGATTGCTTTTTATTTTTCCAGTGCATAATGATATTTTTTATCCCTTGTAACAAGTTTTGACTTAAATTTTCTTTTATTTGATGATTATACAGCCACCTCAGGTCTCTTTTCATTATTATTGACCTGGAATATATTTTATCTATCTTTTTAATTTCAGTCTATTTGTGTCTTTGCATATAAAGCTTTTTCTTTCCTTTTTTCTTTCTTTTAGAACTTCAATCTGTCATCCCAGGATCTGGAGTCTGGTGTCCACTGTTTCTGATGAGAAGTTGATTGTTAATGTGTTTGAAGAGCCATTGCATATAGTAAGGCCTTTTCTGTCTGGCCACTATCAAGGTTCTCTGTTTGTCTTTGATTTTTCAACAATTTGAGTATGATGCACCTATGTGGAAATCTTTTTGATTTTATCCTACATAGATTTCATTGACCTTCTTGTAATTGTAGATGTATATCTTTCAGCAAATTTGGGAAGTTTTAGGATATTATTCCTTAAAATATTCTGTCTGCTCATCTGTATCTTCCTTCTTCTAGGATTTCTATAATGTATCTTGAAATGCCTGATGACTTCCCAATGGTCCCTTACCCAAAAACAAACTCACTGCCATCGAGTCAATTCTGACTCATAGAAGCCCCCATTGAGTTTCTGAGGGGGTAAATCTTTACAGAAGTAGATTTCCCAGGCTTCCTTCTATGGGTTGGCTGGCAGGTTTGAACTGCCAATCTTCTGGTTAGCAGTCTAATGCCTTAGGCACTATGCCATCAGAGCTCCTTAAAAATCCCTTAGGTTCTGTTAATTTTTCTTTCTGCTCTTGATAACAGGTAATTTGAATCTTTCTTTTTCAAGTTTACACATCATTTCTTCTACCTGCTCAAGTCCACTGTTGAATACCACTTTCATGATTTTTTTTTTTTTTTATTTCTAAAAGCTGCTATATTTATCATCTCCTTCCCATTGCTTTTTTTTTTTTTTTTTTGGTAATTGATATTCTCTGTTTGTTCATAGGAGCTTTAGTGGTGTAGTACCTAAGGCATTTGGCTGCTAACCAGAAGGCTGGCAGTTCAAACCCACCAGCCACTCTTCAGAAGGAAGACTGGGCAATCTACTTCCATAGAGATACCACCTCAGAAACCCAAGGAGGGGGTCATATATCTGGTTTCCTTTAGGTATTTGAACAGTTTCCTTTATCTCTGAGTATATTTAAGAAAATTGTCTTTGTTTTTGTCTAATATATCTGGTATCCAAATTTCTCCAGGGACAATTCTGTCTATTTCTTTATTACTATGAATGGATCATAGTTTCCTATTTATTTGCATGTTTTATATATATTTTTTAGTTTGCAAAAAGGATATTGAGACAGCATCATCCAGCCTGTCTAACAACTGCATGAGGGGGAGAGAGAATCACCATCAGCAACTCAAGGCTCATTCCTATGAGGTGGAGATCAGACATGCCACCCTACAAACTTTTTGCCAATTCTGACAACAGTCCCTCATATAGCACTGTACTTTTCTACTGGGTTCGATAATTCATTACAATGGGCACACAGAACTCACAGACCGTACTCAAGATTATGGATTTATTATGGAAGTAATAAGTTATAATTCAGGTTCAGGAATGCTCAGGATTCAATTCTGTGATCAGGACAGCCTCCCATCTGCCATGTCAAAGGCATGTCTCTCTTAGGCCCTTTGCTTCTCAGCCTGGCCTCTGCCCTGCTTTGGAAAGCGTTACAAAGCTTTTTTAGCTTTACTGATAACCTCACCCCACTCGGGCCAGCAAGCCTCTTGCCCTAAGGCACTCAGTTTTCTTGCTCCATGGACCGGTAAGCCTGCCACTCTGTTTCATGCCATTCTTTCTGTTCTGCTTCTGCTGCTGCTGCTGCTGCTACTGCTGCTGCCATCATCTCTCTGCTGTCTCTCTGCCAAGGTGGTCCAGTGCAGGGAATCTCAGGTCCAAGGAGGTACTCCACTGCTGGTTGCTCATTCTTTCTGGTGGCAAGATTTCTCATTCTGCCTCTGGTAGGGATCGCTTTAAGCCTAACAGAATAACAAAACTGACCAAACCCCACATTAGGGTTTCGTACACCTTATGCATGGTCCCACCCCTACAAGGGCAGCATACATTTACATTATTAACAAGCAATCCAATCCCCCTCATGGGCCACAAGCATCTTACATTTGAATAGTTTCACTTAACAGTCTGTTGGGACTTACAAAAACCATGGCTAGAAAAGCCATACCAAGTAATTCACAGCAGCACATAGTTTTTGTTTAAAACTCAACATTTTGAATATTATATTGTGTCAACTATGAAATCATATTCTTCTTCCTCCCCATGATTTGCTATTTTTGCTTGTTGAAGGCTGCCGTTGTCTGCTTGTTTACTGATTTTCCAAACTATTTTTGCAAAGATTGTATTGCTTGTTGTATGTGAAGTCTCTATTTCCATATCTTAGTGGTAAGCCAGTGACCTGAATATTTTCTTAAATGACAAGAGCCAAATAATAATAGTAGTGAAACAAAAAGCAAAAACACTTCTCCTTGTCTTTGCAGGTAGACTCCAAGACATGGAATTCCTTCAATGCTAAGGCAGCTGCTAACAACTCAGACTTAATCTCCACTTTCTGGTTCCGTGTGTGCTTAAGAACCTCCTACAACTTTTCAAAAATCTAAGAATCCTCCTGCTGAGACTTTTCCTTCTCTGAATTTTAAGTTTTCTGCCTCTTGTTCCATCTGGCATCCCTTGCCCTATGTAGCTATGGATGTTGTTGTTGTTAGCCACCATAGAGTCCTCTCCGACTCATAGCGACCCTATGTACAGCAGAACAAAACACTGCCTGGTCCTGTGCCAAGCTCACAATCCCTGCTATACCCGAACCCATAGCTATGGATAGTGTATGTCTTTAAATGTTTGTAACAGATGCCTCCACTGTCTGGAAAACTGTTCTGGTATGAGAGTAAAACACAAAAAGCAGCCTCTGTGCAGGTCCCTTAGGAAACATCTCGCCACTTCAAAACACACAAACACAATTTTCCAAGAACAAAGTCAATATTGAACCTTGGCACCAGCAACTGCATCAAGAATGCAGAGAATGCCCCTTCCCCGCCCTTAGTCTTTTTTTTTGTTGTTGTTTTTAAATGAATTCACTAGGTTGCTGTAAATATTTAATTGTATTCTAGAGTTCCCAAAAAATTTGATTCTGTCTCTTTTAGCTAGGTTAATGGTTAACACAGTGGAGGGACTGATTCTTTGAGCAGTCTATTTTATCATTTTCCTCAATGACATCTAAGTCTTACTAAGTTTTCAACTATGTTCTGTAGATTTTAGGGTATGAGATATGTCATTTATTTCATTAAATGGGTCTATTAGTGTGATATATTTTCTGTTATAATTGTAATTTTTTTTTTTTTTTAGTTTCAGGTTGGAATTATTTGTTGCTGGAATGGAAATATAATTGATATTTTGTATTGATTTTATATCCTAAAATTTTGCTGAACTAATTTATTAGTTTTAACAGATGTTTAGTAATTGCTGTATAGTATAAACAGATCGGAATCTCTGGGAGATGAATATGTGTTCTAACTCCATAACCTAAAGCTCCATATTAATCTTGTTCAATTTAAACACTGCCTTATTCTACTTATAGCCATGATCACATAAGAATCCTGCCCTACAACCACATTCTTAAGATCATAAAACTAAGACAGGAACAGCTCACAGGATAGGGCAACCCACATTCCTCAAATCCCGAGACTAAGGAAGGGACACTACAAAAGAAATAACACAAATGTAAATAGCAGGTCATTTTTCAGGTGTCTTCTTGCCCACTACCCGTGGTCAGTGTTACCCTATTTTGAAGCCTGTGCACCTCTGTTCTCTTTTACCATCTGATGCATTAAAATCTAAGACAGGCCCAACACTTGAACCAAGAGCAAACAGCAGAATACACCAGCGCAGAAGAAATAGCAGCATCCATGTTGAAACACACAGACTCCATCTTAGAGATTGTACATGGACTTAGACTGAAGGAAATTGAGGTTTTTCGTTAGGAATTTATCACAGCCTTGTTCTGCTTCCTGGCTTTCACAAAAGCATCTGGATTTTATGAGTACTTTGCCTGCATAACATATTTTGAAATCATGTGCCTTACGGCCATAAAACTATTATAAAAACTCCTAGCCTATATGGCATGTGGAGACACACATGGCATTGCCTCTGGCTCTGGGGTCTCCACCTTGCAATGTTAATAGCCTCTTATTAAAGTTCTTTCTGAGCTACAGCTGACTTTCTAGTCATTATTTCAGAACTTGAGCTACAACATTACAAAGGTTTTATACATAGAAAATAATGTCATTGGCAAATATTTTTTTTCCTTTTCCTTCCCAATCCACATATATTTATTTTATCTCTTTATGCTCTGACTAGCATACCACTATAATCTTGAGTAAAGTGGTGTGATCAGAAATCTTTGTCTTGTTCCTGATCTTATGGGGAAAATGTCCAGTCTTTTACACTAAGTGATGTTATCTTTGGGTTTTTCATGCACTATAAAAAGATTAGCATTTATATCTAGTTTGTTGAGTGTTTTTATCATTAAAGGGTATTTGATTTTGTCAAATGTTTTTGTGTCTATAGGGATGATCACATGATGTTTATCTTTTATTCTGTTAATATAGTATATAGATAGATTTTCAAATGTTAAACCAACCTTTTATTCCTATATAAATAATACTTTGCTAAAATGTATATTACTTTTTATATGTTCATGGATTTATTTTGTTAGCATTTTGTTGAGGAATGCTGTTTCTACATTAATGAGAAATATTGATCTTTATTTCTTTTCTTGTAGTTTTTGTCTAATTTTGGTATTAAAGGTTAATAAGTCCTCATACAATGAATTGTTTAATGTTCTGTCTCCTCTAATTTTCAGGAGGCTTTATGAAGAATTAATAGTTTTTCTTTAAATATTTGGTTGAATTCACCAGTGACACTTTCTTGGCCTAGGCTTCTCCTTGTGGGGATTTTAAAAATTATAAATACATTCCCTTTACTTGTTACTGGAGCTCTGGTAGCATAGTGCTTAAGGCACTTGATTGCTAACCAGAAGGCTGGTGGTTCAAACCCACCAGTCACTCCTTGGAAGGGCAATCTACTTCTGTAATAATACCACCTTGGAAACCAAAGAACAGGTCACTATGAGTAGGATCCGACTGCACAGCAGTGAGTTTGGTTTGGGTTTTGGTTTACTTGCTATAGGCTTACTCAAATTTTCTATTTCTTTTTGAGTTACTGTCACTATATTTGTCATTCTAAGAATATTTCTATTTTGTGTAGGTTTTCTAATTTTTGGACTGTTATTCATTATATTTTATTATAATCCTTTTACTTCCGTAGTGATGTTCCCCTTCATTCCCCAATTTGTTAATTTAAATCTTGTCACTTTTTTGCTTGATAAGTCTAGTTAAAAAATTATCATTAGTTGATCTTTCAAAGAATTACATTTGTTGTTTTATTTTTTTTATTATCATTTATTTTGTTTATTTCCTCTCTAATTTTTATCTTTCTTTATGCTTGCTGTGGATTGTTTTGCTAATCTTTTACCATTTGCTGAAGGTGAACATTTAGGTTATTTATTTGAGATCATATATATATGTGTGTGTGTGTGTGTGTGTGTGTGTGTGTATAATAAACATTTAGATTTATAAATTTGCCTATGTTGTTGTTGTTTTGTGCCATCGAGTTGGATCCGACTCATGTTGACCCCTCCTTGGGTTTCCAAGGCAGTTCACTAAGGAAGTAGATTGCCCCATCTTCCTTCTGAGGAGTGGCTGGTGGGTTTGAACCACCAGCCTTCTGGTTAGTAGTCAAGGGCTTTAGGCACTATAGACATTGCTTTATCCACATCTCATAAATTTTGGTATGTTGTAGTTTTGATGCACTTTTTGGGGTCCCAGGGAGAGATCCCAGCACATCAAAGAGAGGCCTGCTCTTCCACTGACCAAGAATGACCAAGTGAGACAAAGAGAATTTTGTGTGAGCATAGATTTATTACAGGAAGAGAATATGGCCAGAGGAGATGAGAGGCTCTAGGCAACACTAACCCCTGTCTCCTTGAGCACAGGGAGGGATGAGTTTTATAAGGGTTTTGGCTAATGTTCTATTCATTAAGCTTCTAGGAAAAAGCAGGTATTTTGGTGAAATGGAAAGTTCTGGCTTGAGTTATGGTAATCAAATGTGACATGACTCATTATTGGATGTCATACATGTGCTGCTTTTGGAAGTGCTGGTTGGATTCCTGGTCAGGGCCTCTGTTATCTCACAAAAGTTATGCATAGACAATCAACTTTGTGCTGCATATGCCTGGAAAGCTGTAAACTAGGTTACCACAAACACCTGCCAGAAAAAAAAAAAAAAAAAAACTCAAGAATATGAAACACAGAGTTAGAGGAGTCTCCTGGTTACTTCTGCACCCTACATGCCAAGATGTGGGTACAGACACACTCATGTGTGACGGGTTAGTGGGTTATGAAGGGCCTTAATGTCTCCAGCCCTAAATTTAGGTACCAGCTCGACTCTTTCCCTACTTCATTATCATTTTCATTAATTCAAAAGTATATTCTAACTTCCTTTATAATTTCTTCCTTGATCCATTGGTTATTTAGAAGTGTGTTATTTAATTTCTCAAATCTTCTCTTAGTAATTTTTATTTTACTTTCATTGTTGTCAGAGAACTTACTTTTCACGATTTCAATATTTTAAATATATCAAAACTTTTGTTATGATTTAACATATTATGTAGTGAATGTCCTACATTTTTTAGAACAATGTGTGTTCTCCACTTTTTCGTACAGTGTTCTAAAGACATGTGTTAGGTCTAGTTGGCTTATATGCTCATTCAAGTTTTATTTATCTCCATTGATCTTTTGCCTAGTTATTGCATTCAATATTGAAATGCAAGTTTTATTATATTGTTCTATCTATTATTGAAACAAAATTTTGTAGTCTTTAATCATTATTTTTAAATTTTCTATTTTATCGTGCAATTTATTTTATGTTTTTTGAGGTTATGTTGTTTGGTGCATCTAGGTTATATTTTATTGATGAATTAACTCTTTTCATAATTATATGATGTCTTTCTTTGCTTCTAGTAATATTTTTTGTTTTTACATCTATTTTGCTCATATCAGCACAACTACTCCAGATTTATGGAAATTGCTTTTTGCTTAGTACCTTCTATCCTTTTGCTTTCAACTTATCTGTATTTTTCACTTTTAAGTATGACTACACTAAACAGCGTATAGTTGGATATTGTTTTTTAAGTAGTCTGAAAATCTCTGTCTTCTAATTGAATTTTTAATCCATTAACATTTCTTGTTGCTATTGATATGGTTGGATTTGTATCTATCATTTTATTTTATTTTTTGGAATTAT
>NW_006921604.1:16925215-16926812 GCF_000298275.1 Orycteropus afer afer
GAGTCAGACCTGACTCATAGCGACCGCTCCTTGGGTTTCCGAGGCAGTATCACTAAGGAAGTAGATTGCCCCATCTTCCTTCCGAGGAGGTAGATTGCTCCATCTTCCTTCCGAGGAGTGGCTGGTGGGTTTGAACTGTCAGCCTTCTGGTTAGCAGTCAAGTGCCTTAGCCACTATGCTACCAGAGCTCCTATATATGGGAAGAAAGGTTGGGCAAACTTCTGTAGTGATACTGCCTCGGAAACTCAAAGAGGGGTCACTATGAGTCAGATTCGACTCAATGGTAGTGGGTTTCCACCCCGCCCCAAGTATATGGTACCTGAATCCAACAAGTTATGGAAATTTCATTACTAGAAAACTCTATTTCCTCTACATCATTTTGTTTTTATACTATTTGTTTATACATATTGCATCTACATATATTCCAAAACAAAAAATATTATAATTATTTATATAACTTTATGTAATTTAAAGAAGGTAAGAAAAGAAAGGAAAGCCAGTGCATATAGAGTCTATTACTTTAACTTCCTTTCCATACCTGGTTTTCTTAACTTTCTTCTTGCAGATTTGAATTATCATTTCCTTATAAAATACAGCTTGTTCCCACCTATCTCCTTTATGGTGTTTTATCAAATAAATTATATATCTATATGTAATAACCATAGCAATAGTATTATGTGAATTATGTTTCATTCATTTTTATTTCATTTATTTAGTTGTTGAGATTATATACAGCAAAACATCCCAATTCAACAGTTTCTACATGTACAATTCAGTGACATTGATTATATTATTTGATTTGTTCATCCATTTTCAGCCTTCTTTTCTAGGTTATTCCTCCCCTATTAATATAATCTCACTGTCCTATAAGGCTCCTATCTAATCCTATGAGTCTTGTCAATTTCATCCTATATAGATATTAAAAGAGAATACTTAAGGCAGACTTTCTTTTTTTTAGCTAGTTAAGCCATACTATTGGTTGGTTTTAAGAAGACTTCATGGGATACTTTCAGTTTAAGGTTTAAAAATTATCTCAGGGAAATAGTTTTGGAGGTTTATCCAGCTTCCGTGGCTCCAAAGAGTCTGAAGTCCTTAAGAATTTAAATATATGTTCTACATTTTTCCCCTTTTGATAAGGATTCTTCCATAGATTCTTTGAACAAAATATTTAGTAATAGTAGCCAGGCTCCATCCAGTTCTTCTGATCTCATGACAAAGGAGACAATTGTTCATTTGTGCAACTAGCCACATATTTCATTTCCTTCTATTGCTGACTCTTTCTTCTTCTGCTGTTTTTCTTTTTCTTTTTTTAAATCAATTAACAGATGAAAAGGGAACAAATATGCAATTTTACTGTTTCATAATTACCTTTACCAATTATTTTCTTATGTGAATTTGAATTACACATTATGTCACTTGCTTTCAACCTAATTTTTAGCATACATTCTTTCAATTTTTCTTCACTCAATGTCTTTGTTTTGCCTTCTACTTCAAAAAATAGCTTTTCTATGTAAAGGATTATTGGTTCAGAGATATCTGTTTTCATTTAGCACTTTCAATATGTCATATCTCTGCTGTATAGCTTCCATTGTTTTTT
>NW_006921604.1:16927402-16948382 GCF_000298275.1 Orycteropus afer afer
GCACTTGACTGCTAACCAGAAGGCTGGCAGTTCAAACCCACCAGCCACTCCTCAGAAGGAAGATGGGGCAATCTACCTCTGTAGTGATACTGCCTCGGAAACCCAAGGAGGGGTCACTATGAGTCAGGTCTGACTCGACAGCACATAACAACAACAACAACAACAATATTTTATTTGATGCCTTTATCTACTCAGTCCAACATCTGAGACCAAAAGCTCCTATTACCTTGCTGTTTATACTTTCCCATGTCTTTGTATATCTCAAAAATTTGTTGAAATTTGGACATTTCAGATAATATATGGTACCAACTTGATAATGATTACCCACTCCCAAGGCTTCTTGTTTTTGTTTGTTTCATTGTTAATTGGAATAGTGAGTTGATGGGAGCAGTTCACTGTGCTTGATTTTCTTCACAGAGTGTGTCCTCCAATGTTCCTCCCCACAGGATAGTTTTTGGCTTGTGCACAGTCTCTCTGACAACCATAAGGGATTATAGATTTAGGTGGACTCACTTTTATTTTTATTCTTTGAAGAACTGACTCATTTTTTGTGGGAGTTTAAATAAAAATGCCCATTGAAACACAGTCTGGAATTACAGTTTGAAAAAAAAAGACAGCTAACAGCACTGTTGCCAGTATCTTATTACATGGAAAAATCTATTGCCCAAAATTCTTACAGCAAAATTTATCCTGACTGACAAAACTATTAGACATGGTCAATCTTGGAGCCTATAAACCTGAGTCAGAAATATGAGGAAATAATTAACTAAGAGCAAATTCAGAGACACAAAGAAAAAAGAAGAATTCAAATTTAGTGGCTTACAACAACACAAATGTCTTATTGTTCTAGAGGCTTGGAGTCTGAAATGAGTCTAAAAGGGCTAAACAAGGTATTAGCATGGTTACATTTCTTCTGAAGAATAATTCATTTCCTTGCTTTTTCTAGCATCCCAAAGCTCCTTCTATGTATCATAAAAAATATGCAAAACATGGAGTTAGAAAACCAAAAGGGAAGAACATGCTCTCTATTTTTCAAGGTGAAAGAACTGAAGAGAAGATGCAAGATTTCAAGGATTCTACAGGCAAAATATTGAACAACATGAGAAGCATCAAAAGAAGATGGAAGGAATGTGCAGTCACTGTAGCAATAACAATTGGTCAATGTTCAAATATCTCAGGAGGTAGCGTGTGATCAAGAAACAATGTTGTTGAAGAAAGAATTCGAAACTGGATGCTAGTGAAAAACAAGGCTCCAGGAATTGAAGGAATACAAATTGAGATGTATCAATTAAGAGATGCATAACTGGAAGTGCTCACTCATCTATATCAAGAAATTGAAGGTAACCATTGCCAAGTGACAGGAAAATATCATATTCATGATAACTCAAAAAAGAGTAATCACAGAAATTATAAAACAATATCACTAACATCACATGCAAGTACAATTTTGCTAAAGATAACTCAATAACAGTTGTAGCAGTACATTGACAGGGAACTGCCAGTAACTTCAGGCCAGATTCAGAAAAGCACGTGGAACAAGGGACATTGTGGCTGATATCAGATGAATCTTAGCTTAAAGAAGGGAATACTAGACAGCTGTTCATCTGTGTTCTATTGACCATGCAAAGGTATTTGACTGTGTGGATCATAACAAATTATGGATAATATTGCAAAGAATGGGAATTCCATTGCTTGATTGTATGCATGTGGAACCAGAATAAAAAACAAATGTGTCACTTTAATGACTAAGGTGTGCTGGACACAAGTCATGGTATTTTCAATTGCCTCTTAAATATGTGAAAGCTGGAGAATGAACAAAAAAGGCTGAAGAAGAATTGACACATTTGAATTATTGCAGCCATGAAGAATATTGAACATACCATGGACTGCCAGAAGAATGAACAAATCTGAAGAGAAGGGCCACCATAATGCTCCTCAGAAGGAAGGATGATGACATTTCATCTCTTGGATGTTGGATCCATTATCAGGAAAGGCCAGTCCCAGAGAAGGACATCATGCTTGGAAAAGTAGAGCATCAGTAAAAAAATGAAGATCCACAATGAGATTGATTGACACAGTGGCTGCCACAGTGAGCTCAAAGATTAAAACTATTGTGAGGGTGTTGCAAAACTGCACAGTATTTCTTTAAGTTGCACATAGAGTCACTATTGGTTGTAAAAGCACCTAACAACAATAACAGAGGCCAGTTATATTCACTGGCTCATAGCCTCTCTCTCCATCTTCAAAGTGCACTACTCCAATCTCTACTGCAGTCCTCTCATCTTCTTTTCTTACTCTGATTCCTCTGCCTTCCTCTTGTAAGGATGATTGTGATTAAATTTTGCACAACTGGATAATCTGAAATAATCTCCTTGTACCAGGACCCCTAATTTAACCACATCTGCAAAGTCCCTTTTACAATATAAGATGATATAGTCATAGTTTCCAGGGATTAGTACATGGGTATTTTGGGAGGGTCATTATTCATTTTACCATATCTCATTATTTATAACATTCCATATTCCTCTGGTAGCATAGTGGCTGAGACATTTGCCTGCTAACCAGAAGGCTGGCAGTTCAAACCCACCAGCCACTCCTCGGAAGGAAGGTTGGGCAATCCTACTTCCGTAGTGATACTGCCTCGGAAACCCAAGGAGGGTTTGCTATGAGTCGGGGCTGACTCGACGGCACATAACAACAACAACAACATATTCCTAGGTTCTAGAATTGGGTGGACTAATTAAATTAGTTTTTTTTTTTTTTTAACTTTATTTTTAAAATATCTAAACTAATTCATGACAATGAATAATGTAAATATAATCAAACCTGTAAAAGTTTGACTAAGGCAGAAAGTTGTCAAAGAAGAAAAACTCAAATATTTTCCAGTAAAATGAGCAATAGAAACTTGGTAAGACTGTATTTTGTTAAAGGTGGAAAACTTATAAGATGCAGTCAAACAAGGCAGTTCCTTAGGTTCTGGTTCTCACAGATTTCATTGTAAATCACCAAGTGCATACTTCTTATAGCTCCTCACATGCTCTGAATATTGATTCTTTTCTTCCAGTAGGCAGATAGAAAAATATAAAATCTTCACTTTCACCTTGTGCCCTATTATCAGAATACAGCTTCAATCTTTACATTCCAATATTGTGAATATTTTCTATAATGTTTTAAATCTTCTCTCTCAGCCACCTTACATGTCCACCAATTCTACCTTACTCTATTTCCAGACTTTTTTAGTATATTAAACATCTTGAAGAATATCTCTGTCCTAGAAGAATTTTTGTCTTCATATTGATTTATTTATTCATTTATTTCAGATTAGAATAGAAAATATCAGCTTTCACTCATAAATATTACCTATTTAGTTTATATAATTTACTGATGTCTATACAATTTACTGATGTTTCTTTTGGCTAAAATCAGAACCCTGATGATCTTCAATAGTAATTGAACAGTAGGCATAAACCATATTGTATTGCTTTGCATTATTATTTACATATTATTTGGTATTACCTCTATTGCTTTCTGGGGGAACATGACTATAACTTCATTGAAAGCAACTGTACGATACCAACATGTGTAAATATACTTATGATCCATTATTGTAATTAGTACTTAGAAATATGTTATTATTATTGTTAGATGCCATTGGTCAGTTCCAACTCATAACTTGCCCATGTACCATAGAAGTAAACATTGCCCAGTCCTGCATCATGTTCACAATAATTGCTATGTTAGAGCCTTATTGCAGTCACTGTATCAATCAACCACTTTGAAGATCTTCTTCTTTTCTGATGACCCTCTACTTTACCAAACATAACTTCCTTCTCCAGAAGCTGATCACTCCTGAAATAAAGTACATGAGTTGAAGTCTTACCAAAGTACATAAGACAAAGTTTCAATATCTTCCCTTTTAAGGAGCCTTCTGGCTTCCCTTCTTCCAATACAGATTTGTTTGTACTTCTGGCTGTCTATGGTACATTCAGTATTTTTTGCCAACACCATCAGTTCTTATTTGGTCTTCCTTATTCATTGTCCAGCCTTCGCATACATATCAGGAATTGAAAAGTACATGGCACGCCTTAGTCTTTGAAGTTACATCTTTGCTTTTTAACCCTTTAAACAGGTCTTTTGCAGCAGATTTACTCAATGCAATGTGCCATTTGATATCTTGACTGCTATTTCCATGGGCATTAATTGTAGATCCAAGTAAAATGAAATCTGTGGCACCGTCAATCTTTTCTCCACTGATCATGATGTTATTGGTTCAGTTGTGAGAATTTTTGTTTTCTTTATCTTGAGGTGTAAACAAACTGAAGTAAGTGCTTCAAGTACTCTTCTCTTTCAGCAAGCAAATTTGTGTCATCTGTACAATGAAGGTTGTTAATCAGTCTTCCTCCAGTCTTGATGTCACATTTTTCATATCATCCTGCTACTTGGATTGCTTGCTCACTATACAGATTGAAAAAGAAGGATGAAAAATACAAGCTTGATGTACAGCTTTCGTGATTTTAAACCACATAGTATCCCCTTGTTCTTTTTGAATGATTGCCTCTTTGGTCTATGTACAGGTTCTACATGAGCACAATTAAGTGTTCTGGAATTCCTGTTCTCAATGTTATCCATAATTTGTTAAGATTCACAATTGAATGCTTTTGCATAATCAAAGCACAAGTAAACATCTGCAATCCTCTGCTTTCAGAAAAGATCCATCCAATTCCATCAACCATATCCCTTGTTTCATGTCTTTTTGTAAATCCAGCATGAATTTCTCAGAGTTCCCTGTGGATGTTGTTCTGCAACCATGATTGAATTATTTTAACAAAATTTTACTTGTATTTGCTATTACTGACATTGTTCAATAATTTCCACATTCTGTTTGATCATTTTCTTTGGAATAGGGACCAGTATGAATCTTTTCCCATCAGTTGTCCAGGTAGCTGTGCTACAGATTTCTCAACATAGATGAGTGAGTACATCCAGCATTCCATCTTCTTTTTGTTGAAACACCTCAGTGGATATTAATTACATCAATTTTTGGATCCTCCACTTTTTTTTCTCCAGTGTCTTCAGTGCAGCTTGAACTTTTTCCTTCAGTACTTTCATTTCTTGATCATATGCTACCTCCTGAAATGGTCAAACTATGACTAATTCTTTTTGGGACAGTGACCCTATGTATTCCTTCCATCTTTATTGATGTTTCCTGCATGTTCAATATTTTGCCCATAAAATCTTTCAACATTGCAATTCAAAGCTTTAATTTTTTCTTCATTTCTCTCAGCTTGACAAATGCAAAACATGTTCTCTTTTGATTTTCTAACTCCAGGCCTTTATACCTTTCATTACAGTACTTTACTATTTTCTCCAGCCACCCTTTCAAATATTATGTTCAGCTCTTTTATGTAAATATATGATTTTGAAAAGACTATTATTTGATTTTGATATCATATTTGGAAGGTTTAAAAGAGTGGATTTAAGTCAAATGATTATTCTTGTGTTTAGTTAAAAAATTGGTTTTGTGAATTACCTATAGTATTTAGTAAACTTTTGAGCAAGACAGAGTGAAAAATCACAATGTTGATCATGTGACTCCTACTGTCTATACAGACTCCAAAAGTCAGAGGACTCTGAAGTTTGACCATGGAGAAGGATTATCAGGAGAGGGCAAGAAGGTCTAGATGAGTTGTAAATTATGTTGAAGGATGGATCTTACAAGGGGATTTATAGGGGGTTCCCTGAAAAAGATAGAGCAAGACTGATCACAAGTTGTTATTATCTGGTGTACCACATTTTGGTACATGTAGTAAATATGTTAATAGAAAATTTTTAAGAAGCACAATTTTAAGGCACCCAACTGAAAAATTAGATATATCAATGTGAATAACTCAGAATTTATCACATATGATTTTATATTTCATTAAGCTTTGATTATTATTATTACTTTTTTTTAAATTAATTTGATGTTGTTTGAAATTTTCTGTGACTTTTTTTAAAAGTTAAATCAGGGATAAATTGAAAAATATAATTGGTTGGGATCACTGCTTGAGGAAAACAGATAAATGCTAATTTTCCTTCCCAATCCTCACAAATTTCTCTCACATAAACTTCCTTTCACACTCTTATTTATATATTCTTCATTCTTCACCAAAATTTCAGTTTTCTACTGAAAACACTGTCTTCTTAATTTTGAAATCAGACACACACTTTTTTCCAAGATGAGCAAGTAGAGAGAAGATTATGGAGCATAGGTAGATGAATTGTATTTGCAATCAGTGCATACATGGTGGAGAAGCCTGTAAACAGAAGGTAAAGTAAGATGAGCAGGTTGTTCTGGTTACCTAGTGCCACTCTGACAAGAATATATACCACAAATGGGTGGCCTTAACAAATAGAAGTTTATTCTCTTACAATCTGGAGGCTTTAAATCCAAGTTCAAAGTGCCAGACTCTAGGGGCTGGGTGAAAGTCCCTCAGCCTTGGGCTTCAGCTCTGTCTCTTGCTCCTGGCCCACTGAAGCTAGAGGCATATCTTCACTCAGACAGCTGCTGGCTGCTGAGGCTGACAAGCCCAAGGTTGACAAGTAAAAAGGCACAGTCCTGATGTTACCAAGCTACACAGTAGGCTATTAATTTAAATCCATTATAAGTCCCAAGGTCAGCAGAGCACAGCAAGCTGGTGAACAATGACATGGATACATGCAGGATCCAAGTGTGCCATAGGCTAGAGACCATCCCCAAGGCTTCTCCTTATATACAAGAAGACCACATCCCAAAGACAGCTACTCAGCTGCTTATGGTAGATCCCACCATGGAATTGATTGCCAGTCTCATCATGGGAAATAACTACCACCAGCTGCCCAGTCACTCAACCAGGGCCAGACAAGTTGACATACAAATTTAACTACCACAAGGGTAAACTGAATGACACTGAATAACATTCAGGGAAGATGCTGTTAGGGAAACTACAATACAAGCAGGTCCTGGCAAGAAATAAAATAAATTTTTTATTTGTCTATTCATCATTTTTGAATGTCACATCAACTAGATGAAGGCACAGATAAAGCACTCTACAACACTAAGTTTCACAAGACTCTGTATTTGAACTTCCATATTATTTTAATTAGATACAGTTTCTATTGGGAAAGATAGATAAATATTCATAAAGGAAATTTAAAAGATCCATAGAAGGATATTCAGACACATATATAAGTATTGATAAAATATATTTCTTTCTTTATATAGAATAGAAGGATATGGCTACATTGGATGAGTTGGGCCTAACTTGAGAAGACATATAGGAGTAAACCAAGTTTTAGGATCAAAGTGGACAAAGGCTGTTGAAGGTGTGGGAATTGCTAAGGAGGTTGTGATATGGTGGTCTGTGAAGGTTTTTAAATAAAAGGTTTCAGGTGATAAACACTAATAGATGCAAGAAAACATTGTTAAAAAGAGGAACATCCAACTGAGAGGAAAACTGGAAACTGGATGTGATCACACTCTAGTATGATCTGGCAACAATCAATATTCAAAATTTTTAAAATGTTCTGGGGCTCCTTTATTATTCCTCACTTCTCCACAATTTCTATCCAATGGCTCCCTCCCCAAATTAAGAAAGCATTTTTTGAGTTTCCTTAATTAAGAAATTTATGCCACATATCTTTTAGTTTTATTCCTACCAAGAGAATTGGATATTAATTTATAACTGAGGAAAATAAATGAATATGAGTACAGTTTTTAGGATATCTGTGTATATCTATGATATAAATATTTATGTGTATCTATGGTGCTTTCACATAGGAACTTATTTAAAATCAACATGAAAACTCTGAGAGATAAATGGTTTTAAATTAGTGATATAAGCATGTGGTAGTATGCACATGAGTATACATACACACCCATATATATTTATGCTTTGTATAAATAATAATATTTTAGTTTAAATAATATAGCATGTGTATATGCACATGCACACATACATATAATAGTTTAAATTTTATTGATACATATATAATAGTGATACATGTGCTGATACACAGTTAAAAACTGTAGTTATTGGATCAAAGTATATAAACTTTTAACTTTGCTTACCAGATAATCAGATTTTTTACTTAAATGAAAAATATATTGATATTTAAATAAATAAAAGCTATTGATAGATAAGGTACCCTGGTGGTGCAGTGGTTAAGTGCTCAGCTGCTAACCACAAGGTCAATGGCTCAAACTCATCAGCTGCTCCATGGAAGAAAGATTTGACAGACTATTTCCAGAAAGATTACAGTCTTAGAACCATCTACTCTGCCTTAAAGAGTCTTTATGAGTTGGAATGAACTCAACAGCAATGGGTTTTGGTTTTAGTGTTTTGCTTCAATCTTTCAATATGGTTTCAATATTGAGAAACATTTCATGTGTTTATTTACTATTTATAATGTTTTCTGAAGTGTCTGTTCAAATGTTTTACCATTATATTGGATTATTTTCTCCTTATTTTTGTGTTTATAGTTCTTTAGATATTTGAGACATGAGTTCCTTATCCAATATGTGATTTGCAAATATTTCTCTCCTAATCTGTGTCTTGCCTCTTCAGTGTATTTTGAAGAGATAAAGAGTTTTATTTTGATGAAATCCAATTTGTCAATGTGTTCTATTGAACAGTCCTACTCTTGAAGAAAATTACCAATGAATAAAACTATCATATGTATGTGTGTGTATTTAAATTAAAAAGTCACTTTCTTCTGTTTTATTTATTTATTTATTTATTTATTTATTTCTCTACAATATACTGAGGGAGCTCTGGTGGCATAGTGCCTAAGGCATTTGACTGCTAACCAGAAGTCTGGTGGTACAAACCCACAAGCCATTCCTTGGAAGGAAGATTGGACAATCTACTTCTGTAGAGATACCACCTCAGAAACCCAAGCAGGGGTCGCTATGAGTCAGGATTGACTGGACAGCAGTGAGTTGAAAGTGAGTTGACAATCTACTAAAATCATATTTTGCATAGAAAATTGATAAATATCAGTGAGCACATAACTGCTCTTCTTAATAGCACAGATCTATGAGAAAATATGGGAACAGATATAGCTCAACCGTAGAAGTTCCCTCTTCTGTATGGGAGCCTTGGATTTTATCTTGAATTCCTTTCCATTGTACGTATTGTGGCCAGACTCAGGGCTAGAGATCAACTCAACAGCACCTAACAGCAACAAGAAAAAAAAAAAAGGAAGAAAGTAAGAAAAGGGAAGCAGCAACTGTTTTTGAGAAGATTATTCACTAAGTTCATATCATTTCCTTGAATTCACTCCAAGACTTTGTGAAGTAGGTATAAGTATTTCTATTTTGAAGCTATAAAAGTTTCAGGCTATTAAATGGTTCATCTCAGGTCAACATGGTAATACAGTGAAATTCAGAGATGGAAATTAAGCCTAGATCTCTGACAGCAGAAGCAAATCTTTTAGACTTTAATATATCACCATGGAGAAAAAATATTATCAAGTAAATAAGACAATTGATGAGAATAAAAATGATGCATTGGATGTGAATCTTATTTATTCAAGTACACTACATTAAAAGTTGAATAATAAGCTAAGTCTCTTAAAATACATTTTAAATCACTTGTTAAAGCATCTTGAATGGTTATCTTTACAAAGCCATTCTATCAAGTTCTCCCTATCAAATGTGAAACTTGTCAAGTCCACTTCTATACCTAATTTAATTCAAAGTATATTTTCTGAGTTTACTACACAGACAATTTATTTCTTTGTTCAGTTATATAGAACTAAATTTTAAAACTAAATAAAATACTTTGTTCTTCTGCATATCTCAAACAAAAAATTTTTAAGTGATGAGCTCTGGTAGCACAGTGCCTAAGGCACTTGACTGCTAACCAGAAGGTGGTGGTTCAAATCCACCAGCCACTCCTCAGGAGGAAGGTTGGTCAATCTACTTCCCTTAGTGATACTGCCTTGGAAACCCAGAGAGGGGTCGCTATGAGTTGAGTCTGACTTGATAGCACATAACAACAACAACTACAACAATAATAGAAGTAATATAATATACAATATTTCGGTAAAAAAGCTTCTGCAATGAAATATAATGAGAGTATAAAAAATAACTAATAAATATTCCTCATTTACATTCAGAAGAGACATTGTGGGCAGAATTTCCACTTGTTTTTAGTGTTTGCATTTGGATGCAGTAAGATCAGACAATCCAGGCTTCCCTTCTCCCCACTCCTTTTTTTTTTTTTTTTCCTTCTTGCATTTGGAAGTAGTGTCTGAGAAATTACACTGCACTTAAGAATTTGTATTTTTTTTTTTTTCAGTGCCAAAAATTATTCCCTAGAAATTCTCTTTTGTCCAGTTCTGGACAAACCAGTCTAGATTTTATTGTGTGAAAAGCTATACATTCATGTGCTTTTATATTTGATGTGTTCCATTCAATAAGACCAATCATTAGTGAAGCAGTTGTGTTATGCAGAGCATAAATAGATTAACCTTGTCTTCTCATCCAAATTTGGCATCCATTAGTGGTTTCTAGTTGTTATGCCTTGATAGGATTCTGCTTTTTCTTACTTTTAATTCCGGAATGTATAGGTCCTGTCTTTATTAAGATAATACTGAAAATAACATCACTAAATAGTTTGAATATAAAAGAAAAGTTCAAGAAATTAAAAAATAATAATACACATATTTCCAGTTTATGGTATGGAGTTCTTCTTTAATACTATCTGTCTCATCAACAGTGCTACAGACTTTCCAATATTTCAGTTTTAGCATGTGATTTATCTTTGGTATAAATTATTAATTATTTCCACAGTCACTTTGGAAAATATGGCATATTTTACCTCACAATTGTTCATGATGAATACCACATAATCCCCAGTCTGAAAATATGGTATACCATAATTCTGATGAATACTTACAATTTCATCATATGTCTAAATATAAATATGAATATATATATATATATATATATATATATATATATAAATGTATTCAAGTTTTGAAAAACTTCATTTTCATGACCACATTATTTAAAAATATATATATTATAAATATTTATTTTCATAATGTATGCATATAATGTCATTACCTCAGGTCTCCTTGAGTTTGTTGTGCCAAAGAAGAACAATACAGTCAGTAGTTTGTTATGAAATGTTTCAACTCAATGTGGAAATAAGGTCTGGATATTGTATTGTGAGATACCGCAAAGAAATGAGTTCAGGGTAGCCATAAAATAAATCTTACTCTTTCTTAGCATATAGAAGCCTTAAGACAACACATAGCAACAACAACAAAACTGAACAAGTAAAACGAAAATAAGCATAATTGTTTCATTGATAAGGTATTTGAAATAGTCTATAATCACTTATTTAGCACCATTATATGTATATCACAATTATCAGGGTTGTAGAAGAAACAAGAAGAAACAAATATGACCCTAGAAGCTACTCACTGCAGTAAGATGTAGAACAATATTTGTGTAAGTCTTAAAAACTTGTGAGTAGCCATCTAAGTGGCAAGTATTTGTCTCTCCTCATCTGGAGCAAAGAAGTGTTAAGAAAATCAAAGGCACATGGCCACAGTTAGTCCAAAGGACTAATGAGCTTGAGAACTTCTACCTGTATGACCCTAAGACCAGAAAAACTAAATGGTGCCTGGCTACCAATGACAATCACTCAATCACTCAGAAAGGGATCAAAATTGGAGATCCTTTATACAGTAGGAGAAAATAAGGAACAAAACTCAAAATCAAAAAAAAAAAAAAAAAGACTTTACAAGTCTGATAAAGATTGGTGAAACCCCTGAGATTATGGCCCCAAGTCACCCTTTGGGCCTAGAATTGAACTCACTCCAGTGGCTTGACTCTCAGTTAAACAATAGACAGGGCTACAAGCTGAAAACTTACACCAGACAGCTGCAGTCCTTAGAACAATCAATCCTGGCAGATTAGAAGGGTAATATTTGCACAGGAAAAAAGATAGGAAGGCAGCAGTGTATGCCAAGAAGGACACAAGGAAAGGGTAACCACAGGGAGGAAGTGGGAGGTGAGATGTTACACAGCTGGGAATGTAACCAGTATCACAAAACAAAACGTGAATATGAACTGTTGAATGTGGAAGGAATCTGCTCTGTACATTTGGGCATCACCCAAATCACAACAAAAAGTTAGAAAGAGAGAGAGGGAGGGAGGGGCAGAAGAAAGGAAAGAAGGAAGGAAGGAGGGAGGGAGGGAGGGACAGAGGGACATTGGAGGGAGGGAGGGACAGAGGGAGGTGGGAGGGAGGGAGGAAGGAAAAAAGAAGGGAGAGATGGAAACATGGAAAGAAGGAAAGAAAGGAGCAGATGATTCTACTTGTGAGGAGCTTGTGGCTTTGTTGGAATGTCTACATTTCTAGTAATTCCTGAAGAGTAAAAGATGCATACAACTAATTCATGTTTCAGAAGATCTCAGGAAATACTGAAAATGGTCTCAAATCATTTTCTGCTTTCATAAAGAGTGACTTTTAAATAGGAGCAACAAAATAATCCTACACAATTATTATTAGTTCTCAAATGTTTAGTATTTTACTTGAGGAAAACTATCAATAAATAAAAGAAAAATAACTATATTACTCATATGTTACATGATTGTTTTTTGTTAGTTGTTGCTTTTAGTTATAGATGTAAACCTAGCAGAGTATTTCTAAGTCTTTCATCTATTCAGTGGTATATTCAATCAGACTAATCTGATTCTTTTTAAATGAAATAATTAAATCCTACCTTATTTAATAGGAAAATCTGAGGAGACTTAAAGTATAAATCTTATAGGACTTCACAGTATAAATCCAAGGTATGTATGTGCCCATTTAAACTACTGAAAAAGTATAACATTTTGAATTACAGCCTCTATAAACTATTCTGCTAATGATCTTCCAAATCTTGGAACATAATATAATAGTGAAGTTAATGGTTTTGTTAACTAAAGTCAACATGACAATAAGTAAATACCATACAGATGTTACTATCATAAATTTGTCCCATATTTGTGACCAAATCTTTGACCAAAGGAATTAATTGAGTCACTTTTTTTTTCAAAGTTCCAAGATAATTAATAACAATTTATTGTTTCTTCTCAAATTTACTTTTATAATTAATGCACTTTGGAATAGAGAAATTAATTTATGCAATTTCAGGAACCAACTCAGGAATACACAAAAACATCTGTCATATTAAAGAAAATGGTATTCTGCAATACCGGTAATAGTAATAATCTATGAATGGATGGATAGATAGACACTCATGCTCAGCAGTGGTGAGAAGGCAAACAGGACTACACCCACAAATGGATATAGAGATATTTGACAGAGGTTATCTCTACTTATGTATTTATATTTGTTGCAATATATACATGAGTGTAGTAGAGCATACAGGGAACAAAGTTATGAAAACTTCTTAGTCATAACCAAACACTCTGAAGGAAGGAGTCACTGCATGTGGGAGTTTAGGACTATAGTTTTTGGGTACACTAAGGTCATTTAGCATAACATAGTTCACAAAAACAACTACATTCTACAACCTACTTTGGTGAGTAGTGATTAGAGTCTTAAAAGACTGTGAGCAGCTAACTAAGTTGCAGCTATTGATTGCTCCCTGTCCAGAGCAAAGAAGAAAAAGGAAAATCAAAGATATGAGGAGACAATGAATCCAAATGACTAATGGTCCCCTAAATCCCAGCCTCCATGATTTTGAGACCAGAAAACCTAGATTGTTCCTGGCTATTGCTGCTGACCACTCTGAAAGGAATCATAATAGGAATTCCTAGATAGAGTGAGAGAAAAATGTGGGACAAAACTCAAAAACATAAAAAAAACAGGTTTACTGAGCTGGTAGAGACTAGTGGAACTCCAAGACTACAGCTCTTAGATACCCTTCAGGCCTGTAACTGAACTTATTCCCAACTTTCCGCCAAATGATAGACACAGCTATCAAGTGAATAATAACACGAGAGACGTATGCACTTCTTAGAATTTTCAATAATACAACATCAAAAGGGTAGCATTTTCCCAGGGATAAAGCTCAGAAGGCAGGAAAGGATAGGAAAAGATGAATGGGAATGGCAAACATAAGGGGGAAGTGGGAAGAGTGCTGTTACCTTGTGGAGAATGCAATAAATGTCACAAGACAAAATATGTATGAGTTGTTGAAGGAAAAACTAATTGGCTCTGTAAACTTTCACCTAAATCACAATTTAAAAAGAATAAATAAATAAAAAGAATAAAAACAACTTAAACTTACAAGCTGAGAAAAAGGAAAATATAAGAGATTCTGCTATTAATTTCTCAGTTTGTGTTATTTTAAAATTCACAAAACCCTTAGTGTATCGCTTTGCAAAGGACCGAGAATAAACAATTCATAATAACTAATTTTTTTCTGTCAGAAAGTGACTCACAAGAGTTATAAACAAAAGAGCCATATAATGGTTCACCATTTTTTGGGGGGGAGGGGAAACAACCTCACTGCCACTGAGTTGATTTCGACTCATAGCAACCCCTCCTTGGGTTTCTGAAATGGTATCTCTATGGAAGTAGATTGTCCAATCTTCCTTCCTACTAGTGGCTAGTGTGTTTGAACCATCAGCATAGTGGTTAGCAGTCAAATGCCTTAGGCAGCATGCCACCAGATCCTGTATTTAAATCTGCTTACACCAGACCATTCTTTAGGTTTCACAATAAAAACTTATAACTGCAAATATTTTGCTTTAGTATTTATATCTTGATGATCCTTATTCAGCTACACACATAGATTCCAAGGATTGAAAGAAGATGGCTTCCTCATATGTTCTCCTTTCAATTCAGCCTTTTTAGACATAAAGTTCCCATTTTCTTAAGCTAAAATATCAACTACAAGTATATGAGCTACCAAAGTGCATCATACCTTGTTACCTTCCATTGAATTACATAAAAAGGAAAAAAACAATGTGTCTAATTGATCAGAGATCTCTTCTTTTCCTCAAGGCTTCTATAATAATAATAAATTTTATGTGCAAGATTATACTAATATTTTAAATTACCTGATACATCTATAGATGAGAGAAAATAACTCACGGCCACTTCAATAAAACTTCATAATAATGGACTCATATCACATGCACATTTAAAACAGGAATAAGATATTGCTGCTTAGATTATCAAGTTACATAAAAACAGTGTGCCAACCTTCAGCAAAATGCATATGTGTTTACTAATCTCCTTGATATGCATCTGAATTTGACTGTGTAGATATTAAACTAAGGGTTGGTGTCTTAGCAAAGTATTATTTATGCAAAAATATTAAATTTTCTTTATGCAAAATAGAGTTGCTTTTGGTTGTTAATTTTCAGTCAGCCTCATTCCACCATAAAAGAGCATTAGAAGCATACATTAGCTGTTATTTCAGAATATATGAGATAGATCTGTAAACATCCATTGATATCTTTTCAACATCCTCCTAATCTGTTCACGTTGTTGGCAACTGCACCATTATTTCACCAATCTTCCCTTTCAGGTTTTGATCTAATACAGATGTCTTATATGCAAATGCTTCCTTTAAGAGGCAGAGTGTGGAAATGTGTTTAGAGAAATACACTTTGCAAGTTAGTCTCACGAGCCACCTTCTTCTAGTATCCTTACATTCCCATCAGAGAGGCATACACACATTGACTATCCTTTATTGACTAAAGAGCTGTGATGTGCTTCACATGCATGCTTATCACAATCTCTACACTGCTAGACTTAAAGTTTTCAACACTTAATGCACACTCCCTTGGAAATTTCTAGTATTTATTCCCAAAATTAACATTATTAACTTTAATAACTTATAATCTTATAACTACTGAGATTATAATAATATTCATACTGGATATGTTAGTTTGTATAACACTGGACCATATAATTTTGCACTTCTAACCTATCATGAATAAGTTATAATCCAGCTACTGGCTTGTAAAATCAAACCTGCATCCTAGAGATTTTGCTTGAATAGAGTGACATATATTCCTCAATATATTGTACTAAGTGTAAAGGAAAGATAAACTTTTTATTGAATCCAAGTCAATAAATCATTAATTCAGTACATATATTGGATAAACCATCTCCTGAAGTGTTATTATAAATAAAGACACTTGACTGCTAACCAGAAGGCTGGCAGTTCAAACCCACCAGCCACTCCTCAGAAGGAAGGGTGGGCAATCTACTTCTGTAGTGATACTGCCTCAGAAACCCAAGGAGGGTCACTGTAAGTTGAGTCTGACTCAACAGCACATAACAACAACAACAACAGGCACTACTCCAGCCCTACAAAATAAGAATTACACATTGAAGACCTTGAAAACTGTATTTTATTATATTTTTCAGGTAATTATGATCTCAGTTATGTCCAATAAAAAATTCCTTTAAAATTCTTAGTGACTTTTGACAGGAAAAATATAAATCATTATTTTGTGGCTTAAAAAATAAGAACAAAGTAGTTTTCTAAAAAGAGCACAAATGTTCCTTATGAATTCCAACTTTCACATTATTGAGAAGAAAAAAAGAAAGAAATTTCAAATGTAACAATTTGAGAATTAAAAACACCAATTTCTTGAGCATTAAAAATATGAAATATTATTCTAAACATTTAGCACCCATAGTGAAAGATAAAAAGCTACAACAGTTACTTAAAATGATTACTATAACTATCATTATCTTCAAATATTAAAAGAACACATGCAGAGAGAAAAGATAGTAAAAAATAAATATATATTTCTATAGATAAAGAATCCAATATTTAAAATAAAAATTTTGCTCAATGAAATTAATGACAGATTAGAAACACTACAGAAAAAAAGATTTTAAAAATCAGTGAATATGAAGACATAATAGACATAAAAGAAAAGGAAGCGCAGAGTGAAAAAAGAAGATGAGAAAGATATAAAATAGCTTCAACTACCTCTTTGAATTATACTTATGGTAGCATAGTGCCTAGGGCACTTGACTGCTAACCAGAAGGCTGGCAGTTCAAACCCACCAGCCACTCCTCAGAAGGTGGATGGGGCAATCTACTTCCTTAGTGATACTGCCTCGGAAACCCAAGGAGGGGTTGCTATGAGTCGGTTCCGACCTACTCAATGGCACACAACAACAACAACATGTTAAACTTATGCTTAACATAAGTATAATTGCAACCTCAAAAAATGGTGAGGGCAGAAAAATATTTGAATAAATAATGATCAAAGCAGTTCAAAATTGATTATAAAACAAATAAAGTAACATATGAAAGAAGTTTAATGAACTCACTACAACATAAATACATGTGCATGTATGTGTATGCATGATCACATACACATACTAGGACACCTAACAACTTCCTGAAAATCAGTGATCAAGAAAAATCAACAGTCTATCAGGCAGTGAGTGGATAGTGGGGTGGTAGAACAAAGCACATTACAAACATTGTTGTTGTTGTTGTTATTTGCCGTCGAGTCGGCCCGGACTCATAGCACCCCTCCTTTGGTTTCCGAGGCAGTATCACTACGGAAGTAGGATTGCCCAACCTTCCTTCCGAGAAGTGGCTGGTGGGTTTGAACCACCAGCCTTCTGGTTAGCAGTCAAGTGCCTTAGGCACTATGCTACCAGGAACACAATATATGAAACTGACTACAGAAGACAATATATGAAATTGACTACAGAAGACACTTGACTGCTAACCAGAAGACTGGCAGTTCAAACCTACCAGCCACTCCTTGGAAGAAAGGGTGGGCAAAGGCTACGCAAATCAGAAGACAATGTAAAGACATCTTAAAAATGCTAAAATGATTTTAATTTATGCATATATATAATATGAAAATGAAAAGAAAACACAAAAAAATAAATTTAGAAAATGAAAGTTGAGAGAAGTTGTGTCCAGTAGGTCTCCAAAAACGGAAATGTTCAATAAAACGGCAAATATATGAATACATATGTATTTTTCCTAATTTTTAATTAAGTTAAAAATATTTTACAATTTAATATAAAAATAAGCATATATTAAAAATTTATAACGTATGACAAGATACTAAAAAGGAGCAAAGCCAAAGCCAAATTGGCCGCTACAGAGTTGGTCGGATTCATGGTGGCCACATATATGGCAGAGTAATCTGCTCCATTGGATTTTCAAGCTCTGGTGGCACAGTGCCTAAGGCACTTGACTGCTAACCAGAAGGCTCACGGTTCAAACCCCCCAGCCAATCCTGAGAAGGAAGATGGGGCAATCTACTTTCATGCTGATACCTCCTCAGAAACCCAACGAGGGGTTGCTATGAGTCAGATCCAACCCGACAGCAGTGAGTTGAGTTGTTGAGTTGAGTTGTGATCTTTTGGAAGCAGATGATCAGGCCTTTCTTCCAAAGCACATCTGAGGGGGTTTGAATTGCCGTTTGCTTGTTAGTGCCATGCTTAACCATTTGCACCCCCTCCCAGGACTACAGTCAAAAAGTACACAAGGCATAAAATGGAAGGACTTTCAGATGCTCAAAGAAGAGGAAATCAATAAAGTAAAGTTTCCCTTTCAGGAAACAACTGAAAGAAGAAAAAAAATTAAGTAAAAGCAAGCAGAAGGAAAAATAAACAAATTATTTAGATAGATAGATAGATGGATAGAGATAGATAATAGAAGAAATTAAGATAGAAAAAGGAGAAAATCAATTAAATTAATTTAGTTAAAAAAAATCAAGAAAATTTGTAAACATCAAAACAAACTCATCAAGTAAATGAAAATGAAAGCAAAAATTACTAATATCAGAAGGTAGGAGACATCAGTACTGATCTCACAGACAAGAAAAGATAATACATAAATATTATGAAAAACTTTTATACTAAAAATGTAAACAATTTAAATAAAATGAAAAATTCTTGAAAGAGATTCCCCAAACTGTTTTCAAGAATAAACAGAAATGCAGGATGGAGGGGGAAAAGAAAACCTTTTGTTTGCAGGGCATTGAGTTTATGCTAATGGTGGTGAAATATTTTGGAGAAGGATAGCAATAATAGTGACATAACATGAAAAATGTCACCAATGTCTGTGAGCTATAAATGTGAGAGTTATTATGGTGGTGAATGTCTGTGTGTATGATTCCACCAACATAAAAGTAATAAATAAATAAATAGGAATGCTATAAAATTATGCATTGTTTAAAGTAACAATATAATTGTCATTGGAGTCCTTGATGGCAAAATGGTTCAGCGCTACACTACTAACCAAAAAGTTGAGGGTTCGAATCATGCAGAAGAAAGGCCTGGCTATCTACTTCTGAAAGACTACAGCCATTGAAAATCCAATGAGTACAGTTCTACTCTGACATAAAAGGTTCCTATGACCATGACTTGACAAATCAACTTGATAGCAATTTGGTTTTTATTATTATTATTATTATTTTTGCACACTTTAGGCATAAAACAATTACCTGAAAGAGATTGGTTCACAGATTTGAGGTTGCTTCCTCTCCAAGGCGTTATCTCTGAATTCTAACTGGGGCCTGATCAGCCCAATAAACCTGCTTACTGCTTGTGCCACCACATTGAGATTTGAAAAAATAATATCCTTAGGAAGGGGAAGAAAAACAAATAGTTATAAAAATAGAATTGTTTACTTACCTATCTTCCCTGTATTGTTAATTTTATGACCTTCTTAGATTGGTTACTTGTCAGTGTCTTGAAACAGTTACTTTGCTTATACCCAAACAAAACTTACTGCCAAGACCATTCTGATTCATAGCAACCCTACAGGATTTCCAAGGTTATGTATCTTTAGAGAAGCACGCTGCTTCATCTTTCTCATCATCATTCCAGTAGAGCAGCTGGTGGTTATGAACCACCGACCTTTTGGTTAACAGCTGAATGCTTTCAACCCATGCAACCCCAGAGCTCCTTACTTTGCTTATAGTACTCGTATTTTATACTTATTTTTGTCTAGAGCATTCTTTCAAGACAAGACACTTTGTCATGGCAGATCCCAGAAGACTTCATACCTATCTTTGGAAAAATGGCTCATTATAAGATACTGAGAGACTAAAGAAACAATATGTAGTTTTTCTTATCTCCTTCTCAGCATTATCCCAGAAAATATTCAGCTATGAGTGCAGAATATTCTATTTCGTTGTATTTCCCAATATTAAATAATTTAAAGAAAAATGTGAAGACAAAACTCATAAGGAGATACAAACCTCTTTACAGCAGGAATCTTTATTCTAAGTTACCTTAGTGATGAAGTCATGTTTGTATATACTAATATTTTTCTGTAGATTTCATTAAATTTTCCAAGAGATTTTTGTTACACACAACCACATAATACATTTCAAAACCACTTTCTTATTAATTAAATTAAATTTGAAATAATTAAAATATGGAATGCTCCCAAGGGCAAAAGCAGTGAACTGTAATGTTAAACTATCATTATATTGTTTGCCAGAAGATAGTAACTTGACATTTTTTATAAACTATAGGTTCATGGTGATATTAATAAATCTTATTTGTTTTTGTATTTCCACTTGTGGTGTTAAGAAAGAAGTCTGGAATAATGTAAATATGTGTGGACAAATGTATTCTGAAATGAGAATAAAAATCGGTGGGTATGGAATATTGTGTGTGTAAGGCTCATTATAGGACTCTCCAAGGAGTCAGTGTTTCATAAGGAAAAGGAGAAACTATTCATTATTTTCTTGGCAGGATTTTATCAAATTGAAGTGGTGCTTCTGGAGAATCTCAGAGTATCCTTATACCTTTTAATGCTTAAGGAGGGTGTCTGGGGACTTGAATTTGCTTATATATCTAGGAGACTTCATTTTCTTTCATGGTACATTAGAACAATGTAAGAGGCAACTACTTTACCTGCTCAGCTGCTGGCTGAAATTGTGCTGTAATAATACTTACCTAAGTGTCAGTTCTATGGAACTGCTATAAAATATGTAAGGCATACAAATCCCACATAGTACACAAATACTATATAT
>NW_006921604.1:16948500-16959323 GCF_000298275.1 Orycteropus afer afer
ATATATATATACATAAATAATATATTGCATATATATATTGTGGCCATTACTATCTGTCTCCTTCCAATTTGGAGGAGTCAACAAGGTCTTTGATTTAGTAGAGAAATATATGAAATATATGAAGAAACATCACAATCTTAAAAGCACTTTAATGAACTGATTTCAGAGACATCTTGTCAGACTTGATATGGTAGCAGAAAAATGAAGTGGTCTAAAGACAGTGGGAAAACCAAGCTCAACAGGCAAATATTTTTGTCAGCAATACTAAGTTAGGGTTCAAGGTCCAAGAGCATTTTCTGGTTCAGAATCATGTGTAGACATTAGATCCTACAGAACTCTTGGTTTTTAAAAGTGGATACTTTAATGTGTATTGGAGAAAGATAAATATTGTAAGTCTGTGAAAAATTTACAAGAGATAGTTTATGCAGAGGCAAACAGTAGGGTTTGAAATTAGTAATGTAATTTGGATTGATAAATGGAACTAACTTGATTCCACTTGAATGTCTGGATACTAAATGCAATGGAAAGAAGGATGCAGGAGATGAGGTAGATTTACTAGGATGCTCACCCTTAGTGCTGAATACACAGTTTGCTTCATAAATATCACTCTTGGGGGGCAATTTCATGTCTATAGGCAGGCAGGTTATATAACATGAGGCTTTGCAGGCAGTACAGTGGAAGTGACACTCTGCACCATCAGCCATTAGGTGCTCCCACAGCCACATGGAAGACGAGTGTTCACATGGGGTAGAGAGCATAGTGGGGACTGTAAGAAAACTCAGATATTATACCCCCAATTTTGAGAAGAGAAGAAACTGTGGGTGAATGTAGAACTCCCAATAATAAGCCAGAGGGAGGATTTGAGCTCTGGGTTGTCTTTCTAAAGCCTGGAGCATTTTGTAATTCCAGAAAATAAGAAAGTACAAGAAAATTGTGAGTATATTTCAAGGGATACAGTAGTCCAATGAAAGAGCTCCCAGAAACCAAAGATGGACAAAGATGAGCAAGAAGACAAAAACGTTTTGTTGGTATAGCCCAATATATAAGATATATATCCATGTGTCCAAATTGATAAAAAATAAATAAACTGATTGAATAAATGAATGGAAAAAGAGAAAAATCTCCCATACTTAAGAATTCAAAATGATTTATGAATGATGGAGATAAATTAAGGAAATAAAGCCTAACTCCCAAATATGTAACATGGGCTGTTCATAGAATTTTATCTTCCAAAAAAACTACAGAATGGAAAGGAGAGAAGAAAGTAACTTTAAAGTAGAGAAAGCTGGCAAATAATATGTCAGCCATGTAATTAATGTCAACATCAACAGGGATAAGTAATGGTAATCATTTGTATTCTGGATAGGATGTGATCAGAATCATACTTTACCTAAAAGCATACTTTATCCTAAAAGACCAGTCTACTTAAGAGAAAACAGACAAATGCCAATAGAGGGGCATTATGCAAAATACTTGACCAGTGCTTCTTAAAATTCTCAGGGTCTTCAAAGAAAAAGTCTGAAAAACTGCCAAAACCAAGGGTAAACTAAGAAGACACGATGACTTAGCTAACAACTAAACACATATGAATAAAACATGGTCTTTGGGAGCTCTGGAGGTGTACTGCCTAAGGCATCTGACAGCTAACCAGAAGGCTGGCGGTTCAAACTTACCAGCCACTCCTTGGACGGAAGTCTGAATCAACAAACTAAAAACATAAATAAAATATGGTCTTTAGTTAATAGTAATATACCAATCAATATAGGTTGATTATTCTGAAAAATATATTAATGCATGATTATTTATAGCAGGGGAAACCGGATACAGCTTATATGGAAACTGTAGTATCTTCACAACTTTTCTGTGAATGTAAAATTATATAAAATTTAAAAAAATATATTAAGAAAATTTATCAAACTCAAACTCACTCACTGCCATTGAGTCGGAGCTGACTCATAGCGACCGCTCCTTGGGTCTTTCTTCCAAGGATTGGGCAATCTACTTCCATAGAGATACTGCCTCAGAAACCCAAAGAGGGATCACTATGATCTTTCTGTGAATATAAAATTATATAAAATAAAAAAAAAATTAAGAAAACATATCAAGCATATATAAATGAACACAGTACTAGTGTTAAAATTATACTTTCACCCTTCTAAACTCACTACTTTTTATCTTAAATTTGGTAGAATGTGAAAGAATAAATCTTGAATGCTTATTTATTTCTCCAAGTTTTGGAAACAGATATTACATCACATATAAAAGCACCAGTATAATTCTAGATATTCCATTGGTATATGTGTGCATGCCTTTTCTTAATAATATCACAGAGAAGTAGGATAGTTGTTTGAAACTCTCTGCCATATTTATGAAGACATGCACAGGATATTCATGGAAGCCAATAAATATTAATCTAAACTATACACTAAGAAATACATTTAAAATAGATTTCACAAACTAACAAGGATTTAGTACTGGTTATTGTAATCAACCCTATGATTCAATTAGCTACCTTTAAGTTGCAGATGTGCGGTAATTCAAAATCATTCATATCATTGTCCATGTCTTCCCTTGCAAAGTGGCTGTTAATAATTGCTACCTCTTGGGTAAGATGAAATGCTACATTTCCTTACGATTTATGTTTTCAAATTTATTTTTCTGTACTCTTCTAGGATAACAGCTTACAGCCAAAACATTAAATTAAATTTTAAGTTATGGAAGCATTTGTGAAATAACAAATCTGCATTCAGCTTCTTCCTTTCACTGCATTACTGCATGTCATGGTGTCATAATCTCTCTGTAAACTAAGATATACTGTGAAACTGAGCTATCTATTTATTGATGAATCACATAATCATTTAACCACAATTAGAAACAGAATAAATTGTAGCTGCTTCAAAGTCTGTTAGCTCATGAAGATGTACTTGAATGTCAAAATATATTCCTAGGAAAGGAAAAAAAATAGCATAAGTAATTTAATTGAGCTGCATTTTTATATTTCACTAATGGGTATAATCACTGTTTCACTGACAGCATAAGTCATTTTTCTGCACAGTGAGAAGCCACTGGGAGATGAATTTTCTCCATTATATACCATGAAAATATGAATTTGACCATACCATCCACTTTTTATGAGCTGAATTTGCTTGAAAACAATTTGCTTTCTGATAAATTTAAAAATACAAATGTCTATACTATAAAATTAATTTTCCTGCTGTAAAATGTTCCTCTCTTCAATTTATCTTTTACATAGTTTTAGATGAACGATATTCTAAAAATGCATGATAACAGAATATTTTCACTATATTAAACCTAAACTCCTTAGTGTGGAATCAAAGAAATTATACAATCTGGTCTCAACCTAGTTTTCCAAAGTATTCTAACCCAAGTAACAGTGATTCAGAACAGATTTTGAAGCAACATTTCATGTTCCAAATCAAGGCTTCAGCCTTTATAATTTGGGTGACATTAGGCAAATTACTGAATCCTATTGCAATTTAATGTCCTCATCTATAAAATGGAGATAATTCATCAGGTCCTCAGTTGCTTATTTGGAACTCTTGGTTTCAGATATGTTGTGGAATTCAGAAGGTTTTTGTTTTTTAAAAAAACATCAGGAAAGAAATATGGCACCTAGTGAGCATTCAATATATACTGACCCTGTAATGATCACTCACCCAGTTTGCTTACTAAGAATATACAACTACTGCCAGAAGTGACTATATATTATCTAGTATACTACAATATATATAGTCACTTCTGGCAGTAGTTGTATATTCTTAGTAAGCAAACTGGGTGAGTGATCATTACAGGGTCAGTATATATTGAATGCTCATTAGGTGCCATATTATCTAGTATAGTACAATAGGAGCTCTGGTAGCATAGTGGCTAAAGCACTTGACAGCTAACCAGAAGGCTGGCGGTTCAAACCCACCAGCCACTCCTCGGAAGGAAGGTTGGGCAATCCTACTTCTGTAGTGATACTGCCTCGGAAACCCAAGGAGGGGTCGCTATGAGTCGGGGCCAACTCGACGGCACTTAACAACAACAACAACAGTATACTACAATAACACCATTCATACTTACACACCAGGTCTTTCCTTAAATCCTTTTTTTTCCCTCAAATTTCTACATTTCCCAAGTTTTCAAGGCTAATAGCAACACTATTAGATTTGCTAAGAATAACTAAAATTCTAAATTATATTAATTTCTTTCCTCAATATTCAAAATGCTTGTTGCATAAGTATTCAAATATATGTATATATACATATATATGTGTGTGTATGTGTATGTGTATGTATGGATGTGACTTTCTTATTTCTTGCTTGTATATTGTTATTTATTTGCTCTATTGTAAAGTATGGTAAAAGTATACAACACTGACACACATTCTTCCTGATTTTAAACCATGTTTAAATCCACTGGCCACTCCTTGGAAGGAAGATTGGGCAAACTACTTCCATAGTGATACAGTCTTGGAAACCCAAGGAGGGGTTGCTAAGAGTCGGATCTGACTCGATGGCAGTGAGTTTGGTTTTTGGGTTTTTAGTGGCTCTTTATCCTGTTTGAACAACCACCTCTTTGCCCTTCCTCATGAGCACAGTTAAATGTTCTGGAATTCCCACTTTTTGCAATGTTATCCATTACTTATTATGATCCACACAGTCAAATGTTTTTGCATAGTCAGTAAAACAGAAGTAAATATCTTTCTGGTATTCTTTGCTTTCTTCCAAGATCCATCTGACATCAGCAGTAACATCCCTCATCCCATGTCCTTTTCTGAATCCACCTGGAATTTCTGGCAGTTCCTGTCAACATACCACTGCAGCCATTTTTAAATTATCTTCAGCAAAATTTTACTTGTGTGTGATATTAATGATATTGTTCAATGATTTCCACATTCTGTTGGATCACCTTTTTAGAATGGGCACAAATATCAATCTCTTCCAGTCAGTTGTCCAAGTAGCTGTCTTCCAAATGTCTCGGTATAAACAAGTATGTATCCCCAGTACTGCATCCGTTTGTTGAAACATCTCAATTGATGTTCTGTCAATTCCTGGAGTATTTTGGTCCTCTAGTGCTGATATAAGAAAAATACCATAAGTGGATGGCTTTAACAAATAGGAATTTATCCTCTTACAGTTTAAGAGGCTAGAAGTCTGAGTTCAAAGTACTGGCTCTAGGGTCTTGGTAAAGGCTTATCAACCTGGAGCTTCAGCAATGACTCATGTTCCAGGCCCACTAGAGCTAGAGGCTTTTTCTGACTCACATAGGTACTGACTGTTGAGGCTAGCAAAACAAAAATTGACAAGTAAAATGGCACAGTGCCAAGATGAGCAGAAACATGGGGGGCCACTAGTTCAAGTTCAGGAGCAATCACAAGATCAGCAGGTAATATGGCAGGCCACTGAGATGAAAACTCAGTCTAAAGCTAGACATCTTTCTCAAAGCTTCTCCTGATGTACTGGAAGCAGGCCACACCCCAAAGACAGCTACTTAGCTGCTCACAGCAGTTTCCATCCTGCAATTGATTACCTATCTCATCATGGGGAAGAACTACATCCAGCTGCCCAGCCACCCAAAACCACTGCCCAGCCAAGTTGACACACAGCTTTAGCAACCAAATGGAGCCTTGTTTTCTTTTCACCAATTCCTTCCATACAGCTTGAATTTATTCTTTCAATACCACTGGTTCTTAACCATATACCACTTCCTGAAATAGCTGAATGTCAACCAATTCATTTTGGTATACTGGCTCTGTGTATTCTTTCCATCTTCTTTCAATGCTTCCTGCATCATTTAATATTTTGCCCATAGAATCCTTCAGTATTGCAACTTGAGGCTTGAATTTTTTTTTTAGTTCTTTCAGAAAAGCCTTTGAGTAATGCTGAGAATGTTCTTCCCTTTTGTTTTTCTAATCCCCAGTCTCTGCACATTTCTTTATAATACATTCCTTTGTCTTCCAGAGCTGCCCTTTGAAATCTTCTGTTCAGCTCTTTTACTTCATCATTTCTTCCATATGCTTTAGCTACTCTCCACTCAATAGCAAGTTTCAGAATCTCTTCTGACATTCATTTTGGTCTTTTCTTCTTTTCTTGTCTTTTTAATGACCTTTTGTTTGCTTCATGGATGATGCTTTTTATGTCATCACACAATGGAACATTTGTGTGTTCCATTTCATTTTTGACAACTCCAGTCTTCTGTCATTGGTGTTCAATGCATCAAGTCTATTTTTCAGATAGTCTCTTAATTCAGATAAGATATAATGAAGATCGTACTTTGGTTCTCAGGGAGTTTTTGAAATTTTCTTCAGCGTCAGCTTGAACATACGTATGAGCAACTGATGTTCTCTTCCAAAGTCAGCTGCTGGCTTTGTTTTGACTGATGATATTGAGCTTTTTATCATGTCTTCTACAGATGTAGTTGATCTGCTTCGATGTATTCCATCTGACACAGTTTATGTGTATAGCCATCATTTATGTTGTTGATAAAAGGTACTTGCAATGAATAAGTAATTGGTTTTCCCAAAATCTACCATACAATCCTGAGTGTCATTTATATCACCAAGGCCATATTTTTCAACCACTGTAAGGAGCTCTGATGGTATAGCAGATAAGGAATTTGACTGCTAACCTTCTGGTTAACAATTTAATTCCACCAGATGCTCTGCAGAAGGAAGATGGGGCAATCGACTTCCATAAAGATTCATAGCCTCAGCAACACAATGGAGTCACTAAGACTCAGAATTGACTTGATAGCATGTATTTATTTATTCATGTTGATGATTCTTCATTGTTTCCAACTTTCACATGCCGGTCACCAGTAACAATCAATACATCTTGACTACATATTTTGTCAATTTCAGACTACAAAAATTCTTAAAAATATTCAATTTCTTCATCTCTGGTTTTAGTGATTGGTGTGTAAATTTGAATGATAACAGTATTAACTGGTCTTCCTTATAACTGTATGGACATTATCCTATTACTGATATCATTGTACTTTATGATAGAGCTTTTAAATCTCATTTTGATGATCAATGTGATGCCATTCTTCTTCAATTTGTCATTCCTAGCATAGTAGATCATATGATCATCTGATATAAAATGGCCAATATCAATCCATTTCAGCTCACTAATGTCTACAATATAGATATTTGTGTGTTCCATTTCATTTTTGACAACTCCAGTTTTACTAAATTAATATTTTGTACATTCCACATTCTGATTATTGAGGGATGTTTGCCACTGTTTCTTCCCATTTTGAGTCATGTTCCATCAGCAGATGTAGGTCTTGAAAACTTTACTCCATCCCTGTCATTACAGTCAATGTCACTTTGCATAGGCAGCTCTGCACCAGTTTTATTTTGAGTTCTTTCTAACCTAAGAGGCTTATATTCTGGCATTATGTCAAACAATGTTTCATGTGGCATCATGATTGGAGGAAGACTCATCAACAAATTGTGATATGCAGATGATACAATCTTAATTGCTGAAAGTGAAGATGACTTGAAACACTTACTGATGAATATCAAAGACTACTATCTTCAGTACGGATTACACCTCAACATAAAGAAAACAAAAATCCTCACAAATAGACCAATCAACAATATCATGATAAATGGAGAAAATATAGAAGTTTTCAGGGATTTCATTTTACTTGGATGCACAATCAACGTCTATGTAAGCAGCAGTCAAGAAATCAGACACTGTATTACACTGGAAGAATGTGTTGTATAAGACTTCTTTAAAGTGTTAAGGAGAAAATATGTCACTTTGAAGAATAAGGTGCACCTGAGCAAAGCCACATTATTTTCAATTGACTCATACCCATATGAAAGCTGGACAATGAATAAAGGTTACCAAAGAATTCCTACCTTTGAATTGTGGTGTTGGCAAAGAATGTTGAGAATACCATGGACTGACAGAAGAACAAACAAATCTATCCTAGGAGAAGTGCAGCTGGAATGCTCCTTGGAAGCAGTATCGGCCAGACTTCTTACATACTTTGGTCATGTTGTCAGAAGGGTACCAGTCCCTAGAGAAGGGTATCATGCTTGGCAAAGCAGAGGGTCAGTGAAAAAGGGGAAGACCCTCAACGAAATGGATTGACACAGTGGTTGCAACCACGAGCTCAAGTACAGCAAAGATTGTGAGGACAGCACAGGAAGTATCTTATTCTGTTGTACATGGCTTCACTATGAGTCAGAGCCAGTTCAACGACACCTGACAAAAACAACAACACTGTAAAGTAAACTTTGTATGTGTATGTATTTTGTTTATTTAAATATAATTCACATACCATAAAGTTAACCATTTTAAAATGCATCATTCAGTGGTTTTACATTAAAGAGGCAATGCACCATCAAGCCACCGTAACTTTTAACTTGGTCTGTGAACACTATATGTTAGTGTAATATTATCTTTTATGTGTTTTTTTGGTATGATTTCATAGGACACTTTCTGGGCTTGGTAATGCACAAAAAAATTTTCCCATATAAGTTAAGGGTAATTGCATCTTCATTTTATGCCATTTCGGCTTGCAAAAGATTGCACAAGAATGTTCCACTTTCAGATAGCTAAGGAAACCTGTATGCCTGGAAGTGGACTTGCTTGATCATATAGTAATTCTATACTTAACATTTTAAGGACAAGTTAAATTGTTTTCCACAGCAACTGCATCATTTTATATTCATACCAAGAATGTACCAAACCAAAACCAAACCCACTACTGTGGAATCTATTCTGACTCATAGTGACCACTATTGGGTTTCTAAGACTACAGATCCTTATGGAAATAGAATGCCTCATCTTCCTCCCACGGAGCATCTGGTGGGTTTAAACAACTGACCTACTGGTTAGCAACCAAATGCCTTACTCGCTATGCTCCTTGGTGAGAGATCCTTTACCAGCAATGCATAGGGATTCCAATTTCCCGACATCCTCAGAAACACTTGTTATCATTATTTTTTTTATTTATTTTAAATAATAGCTATTTTGGTTATCTTGTGCCACTTTGAGAAGCATATACCACAAATGGGATGGCTTTAACAAACAGCTTGGAAGAAAGATTGGGCAATCTACTTCCGTAATGATACTGCCTCGGAAACCCAAGGAGGGGTCTCTATGAGATGGATCCAACTCGAGGACAGTGAGTTTGGTTTTACAGTTTTTAACAAACAGAGGTTTATTCTCTTACAGTTCTGGAAGCTAGAAGTCTGAGTTCAAAGTGCCAGGATCTAGGGGCTGGATGAAAGCCCCTCGGCCTACTGCTTCAGCTTTGCCTCTTGCTCCTAGCCCACTGAAGCTAGAGACATCTCTTCACTCAGGCAGCTGCTGGCTGCTGAGGCTGACAAGCCCCAGGACAACAAGTGAAAAGTCACAGTCCCAATATAACCAAACCACACAGCAGGACATTGATTCAAATCCCTTAAAAGTCCCAAGATTGTCAGAGCATAGCAGACCACTGAATGGGGACCCTGCTACCTGTAGGGTACAAGCATGACAAAAAACTGTAGACCTTCCTCAAAGTCTCTTCTTATATGCTGGAAGCAGCCCACTTCCCTAAAGCAGCGACTCAGCTGCTCCAATAGATTTCACCATGAAGTTAATTACCATGTCACCAAGGGGAATAACTACATCCAGCTGCCCAGCCACTCAACCAGTGCCAGCCACGTTGACACACAACCTTAACTACCACAATAGCCATCATAGTGGGTATGTAGGGGTATCTCACTAGGATTTTGATTTATGTTTCACTAATGACTAATGGACTATATATAGAAGAATGTGACATCAGGATTGGAGGAAAATTCATTAACAATTTGCAATATGCAGATGACACAAACTTGCTTGCTGAAGGTCAAGAGAACTTGAAGCACTTACTGACGAAGATCAAAGAATACAGCCTTCAGTGTGCATTATACCTCAACATAAAGGAGACAAAAATCCTTGCAACAGAACCAATTACCAACATCATGATAACTGGAGAAATATTGAAGTAGTCAAGGATTTTATTTTACTTGGATCAACAATCAACATTCATGGAAACTGAAGTCAAGAAATCAAATGATGTATTTTATTGGTTAGATCTACTGCAAAAGAGCTGTTTAAAATCTGAAAATCGAAGAGATCATTTTGATAATTAACCTTTACCTGGTACAAGCCATAGGAGTTTCAACAGCTTCATATGTGTATTGACCATTCCCTGGAGAAGGATGTCATGCTTGGTAAGGTGGAGGGTCAACAAAAGAGGGAAGGCTCTCAACAAGATATATAGACACAGTAGCTGCAGCGATGGGCTCAAATATAGCAGGGATCACAGAGCTGGCACAGGACCGGACAGTGTTTCGGTCTGCTATGCATAGGGTTGCTATGAGTCAGAGATTACTTGACGGCAACTAACAGCAATGTAACAACAACATATGTATACAAAAGTTGGACAATTAAAATGACAACCCAAAAAAGAACAGATACATTTGAATTGATGTACATGTGAAGTGATGTTGGCAATGAATATCGAATATAGCATGAACTGGCAGAAGAACGAAAAAAAATCTGTCTTGGAAGAGGACAGTCAGAGTTCTTCTTAGAACCTAGGATGATAAGCCTTTATCTCACTTACTTTGTATCCATTATTTGGAGGACCAGTCCTTGGAGAAGAACATCATGGTTGGTGAATTTAAGGGTCAGCAAAAGAGAGAAAGACCACAAGATAGTTAGACATAGTGGTTGAAGCAGTGGGCTCAAACATATTACTATTGTGAGAATGGCTATTTTAGCCTGGGTTCCCTAGAGGAGCAAAACCAGTGAAGCATATATATA
>NW_006921604.1:16959423-16965866 GCF_000298275.1 Orycteropus afer afer
GTGTATATACATATACATATATGTATATATGTATGTATGTATGTATATGTATATACACACACATACACACATAGAGAGAGAGTTATATAGTTATATAGCTATATATATGTAACTACAGGTATGTCACTTACTGTCTGTTCAATGTCTAATGACATATACATCCATGATACCATAAGAAGTGTGTTTCTCTCTCTTTTTTTTATTCTCTCTCAGCTATCACCCCTGCCAATACATATTCCTTTCGCCTCTATGAGCAGCTACAGCAGAAGCAGGAGTGGCAGCAGCAGTGAAGAGGACAACTGAAAATGGGCTCCATAAGGTTTTAATAAAGTATTTGCACAACATTCCATTCACATAAAATTCTATTACACAGAACATGTCATGGATGTTAAGCAACACATATGTGTGCATATAGAGAAATTAAAAAAAAAAAAATTACCCTTGAGTTGACAACTCATAGAACTGTGCCATAGGGTTTCCAAGGCTATAAATCTTTATGGAAGCAGGCTGCTACATCGCTCTTCCATGGAATAGTTGGTGAGTTCAAACCCATGACCTTTCATTTACAGCCAAACCACCAGATTTACTTCAAGGAAATAACTCATTCAATTATGGAAATTGGAAAGTCCCAAATGCATGATTCTGCTACAAGCTAATGGCTCACAAGCTTGTGTGAGCTACTGAACACAAAATCTGCAGATCAGGTGACAAGCTTCTAGTTTTGCACATCCCAAGAACGGGAGGTCAGATGAGAAGACTGAAGAATTGAGAGAGCAAGAGGGTGCAAGCTTTGCCAGACCATCTATTGATATATTAAATATAAGCATGCCCCCAGAGAAACTCCTTCCAACTGTTCGCCTGCTTACATCAGATCACAAAATAGATGATGATATATACCCTCTGTATCACCCTTCTGTCAGTTTATCATATCATGGTGGCTTGCATGTTACTGTTATGCTGGAAGCTGTGCCACTGGTATTTGAAACCTAGCAGGGTAATCCATAGTAGATGGCTTCCAGTGGAGTTTCCAGATTAAGACAGAGTAGGAAGAAGGACATGGCCCAGTCTACTTCTGAAAAAGTTGGCCACTGGACACCTTATGAATAATAATGAGGCATTTTGTGATACAGTGTCACAAGATGAGACCTTAAGGTTAGAAGTTCATAAAAATACAACTAGAAAAGAGCTGCCACCTTAAAATCAGAAGTTGACATTAATGATATGTATGGAGGAAAGCTTCTGAGACCTTAATATGATGATATGGTATGATTGTTTGAGTCATACAATGACTCAAAATGAGAAGTAGATGCAGATATTCATTAATAGTTGGAATGTATAGAGTATGAATCTAGGAAAATACTAATTCGACTCATAGTGACCCCTCTTTGGGTTTCGGAAATAGACAGCCTAACCTTCCTTTTAAGGAGTGGCTGGTGAGTTTGAACTGCTAGCCTTATGGTTAGCAGCTAAATGGCACTATGCCATCAGAGCTCCTAAGGAAAATTAAAAGTTGTAAAAAATGAACAAAGATTGATGTCCTAGGGATTAGTGAGCTGATATCAACTGATATTGGCCATTTTGTATGAGGTGATCATATGGTCTACCATGCTGGGAATAACAAATTGAAGAGGAGTAGCATCACATTTATTGTTCAAAAGAACATTTCAAAATCTATTCTGAAATGCAATGCTATAAGGATAATGTCTATGCACTGTGTTAGACTGGGTTCTCTAGAGAAACAAACCCCAGCAAAGCTTATATATTTATATAAAGAGAGAGAGAAATTTATCTTAGAAAAATGGCTCACAAACATATAGAAGCCGGCAAGTCCAAAGTCCCTGGAGCAAATGTCAGGCTGGAGGCTTTTCCCATCAGGGGCCGAGAAGCTCAAGGCTGGCAGGCAGTACACAGGCTATTGACTCCAAAGAATGACAAATTCAAGATCTCCAGGCCAAACGGTGGACTGCTCACTCACAGACAGTTGTAGGCAGCCCCACAGAATCCCAATCCACAGAAGAATATCTCTCTTCCCAGGATGTCCTTGGATATCCTGGAAGCAGGCCACACCCCTAGGGAAACTCCCCTTGAACAGATTGGCCACTCAGAACACAGTCATCCGATCCCATCATGGGAACAACAACACAGAACTGGGGTCCAGCCAAGTTGACACACAGCTCCAACTATCACACACACCTTCAAGGAATACCAGTGAATATTACTATTATTCAAATACACACAAGAGCCACTAAAGCGAAAGATGAAAAAATTTAATAGTTTTACCAATTTATGCATCCTGAAATTGACCAAACATGCAATCAAGATGTATTGATAATTTTTGGTGATTGGAATGAGAAAGTTGGAAGCAAAAAAGGAACTTTTGTAACTGGAAAATATGTCTATAGTGATAGAAATAATGATGAATGCATGAAAGAACTTTGTAAGACCAATGACTTAATCCTTGCAAATAACTTTTTTCAGCAACACAAATGGTGAATTATACACATGGACCTTGCCAGATGGAATATACAGGAATCAAGTTGGTTATATCTGTAGAAAGAAATGATGGAGAAGCCCAGTAATATGAGTCAGAAGAAAAACCAGGGATAACTATGGGGAAAAAAAAAATCAAAACTCATATGCAAATTTAAGTTGGAAGTGAAGAAAATTAAAACAAGTCCATAAGAGCCAAAATATACCCTTGAATACATCTCACCTGAATTTAGAGACCATCTGTAACTAGATTTGATGCATTGAACACCAATGACCAAAGGCATGAAGAAAGAAAATGGTCACTAAAAAGCGAGACTGTAAGATCAAAATGGATATCAGAAGACACTCTGAAACTTGCTCTTAAAAAGAAAGTAGCTAAAGCAAATGGAAGAAGTGACGAAGTAAAAATCTGAACAGAAGATTTCAAAGGGCAGCTCAAGAAGACAGAGAAAAGCATCATAATGAAATGTGCAAAGACCTGGAGTTAGGGAATCAAAGGGAGGAATATGATTGGGATTTCTAAAGCTGAAAGAACTGAATAAAAAATTTGCAATATTGAAGAATTCTATGGGCAGAGTATTGAATAATACAGGAAGCATCAAGAAGTGATGAAAGGAATACACAGATTCATGTACTAAAAGAAATGTTCAATATTCATCCATTTCAGAAGACAACATATGATTAAGAAGGGAGAAGTCCAAGCTTTACTGAAGGAACTGGCAAAAAGCAAGGCTTCCAGAATTGATAGAATATCCACCAAAATGTTTAAAAAAATGGATGCAGAACTGAAGATGCTCACTTGTTTATTACAAGAAATTTGGAAGACAGTTACCCGCTCAGATGACTGAAAGAAAGCCATGTATGTGCCCATTCCAAAGAAAGGTGAAACAACAGTATGTGGAAATTATCAAACAATTTTGTTAATATCAAACCCTAGTAAAATTTTACTGAAGATAATTTAAAAACGGTTGCAGCAGTACATGACAGGGAACTGCCAGAAATTCAAGCTAGGTTCAGAAGAGGACATGAAAAAAAGAATATAATCTGCAATGTCAAATATATCTGTACATAAAACAGGAAGCTGAAAGCAAAGAATATCGGAAAGATATTTACCTGTGCTATATTGACTGTGCATTTGACTGTGTGGATCATAACAAATTATGGATAATATTGCAAAGAATGGGAATTTCAGAACACTTAATTTTGTTCTTGAGGAGCATAGACCAACAGGTAGTCTTTCAAATAAGGAAATACTTCATGGTCTAAAATCAGGAAAGCTGCAAGCCAGAGGTATATCCTTTCACCGTACTTATTCAATCTGTATGCTGAACAAATAATCTAAGAAGCTACACTATATGAAGAAGAAAGTGGCATCAGGATTAGAGGAAGACTAATTAACAACCTGTGACATACAGATGACACAATCTTTCTTGCTGAAAGTGAAGACTTGAAGCACTTAACTGATGAAGTTCAAATACAACAGCCTTCAGTATGGATTGCACAGCATTGTAAAGAAAAAAAAAATACTCACAACTAGATCAATAATTGGCATCATAATTATTAGAGAAAAGATTGAAGTTGTCAAGGATATAATTTTATTTGGATCCACAATCAATGCCCATGGAAGAAGCAGTCAAGAAATCAAATGATGTATTATTGCATTGGACAGATCTGCTGCAAGACACTTCTTTAAAGTGTTAAAGAGCAAGGATGTCACCTTGAAGACTAAGATGCACCTGGTTCAAGCCATCAAAAAAATAATAAAAAAAAAACTGATGTTTTAATTATGGTGTTGGTGAATAATATTGAAAGTACCATGTACTGCTAGAAGATGAACAAGTCAATCTTGGAGGAAATACTGCAAGATTGCTCCTTGTTGTTGTTGTTGTTATGTGCCGTCGAGTCAGACCTGACTCATAGTGACCCCTTCTTGGGTTTCTGAGGCAGTATCACTGTGTAAGTAGATTACCCAACCTCCCTTCTGAGGAGTGGCTGGTGGGTGAATATATCTTGACTTAGTCTCATACTTTGGTCATATTGTCAGAAGAGACTAGTCCCTGGAGATGGATATCATGCTTGATAAGTAGAGGGTTAGTGAAAAAGGGGAAGACCTTCAAGGGGGTGGTTCTATCCACCCATCTATCCACCCATATATCAATGATTTGCCTTCACCGACAATGCAGTACTATATGTGCAAAAGTGTTCATCTTTGCTGTCTGTGCCTTCCACGCACCTCTCCATGTCTTCTTCCTCAATGCCCTCCTGTTGATTATTCACATCGGCATATTGCCCTTCTCTTCACCTAAATCAATACTTGTCTCTACCTGTCTAACTGTGCTCACTCCCCTTCCCTCCCCTCCCTCCTCTAGTAACCAACAAAGAAAATTCCCTTCCATATATAAACCTTTCCTTGACTTTTTACAATAACAGACTAATGCAATATTTGTCCTTCTGTAATTGACTTATTTCACTCAGCATAATGTCCTCCAAGTTGATCCATATTATGCAGTATTTTTCCAGTTCTACTTTATGTTTTAGGGTTGCATAGTATTCCATTGTGCGTATGTACCATAGTTTGGTTATCCGTTCCTCAGTTGATGGACACCTAGGTTATTTCCATTTTTGGCTATTGTAAATAGTGGTGTGATGAACATAGATGTGCATATATCTGTTCTTGTCTTGGATCTCAGTTCTTTAGAATATATACCTAGCAATGGAATTGCTGGGTCAAATGGTATTTCTAATACCAACTTTTGAAGGAATTGCCATACTGCTTTCCACAATGGTTGTACCAATTTACAGTCCCACCAACAGTGTATGAAGAGTCCCAATCTCTCCACAACCTCACCAGCATTTGTTATTTTCTGTCTTGTTGAATTTTGCTACTAGTGCCGGGGCAAGATGGTATCTCATTGTTGTTTAGATTTGCATCTCTCTAGTGGCTAATGATCATAAGCATTTCTTCATGTATTTGTGAACCTCTTCAGTGAAATGTCAATTGATGTCTTCTGACCATTTTTAATTGGATTATTTGCCTTTTTGTTTTCTTTAAATTCTAGAGATAAGTCCCTTGTCAGATATGTCATTGCCATTTTTTTTTTCTTTCCCCACAATGTGTAGGTTCTCCTTTGACTTTTTTGGAGAAGTCTTTGGAAGCACACAAAAATTAAATTTTGTGAAGGTCCTATTCATCTAGTTTATCTTTTGCTGTTTGTGCATTTTGTGTTATGCTAGATAGTGTATTTATGCCATATATTGTTGTTGCTGCTGTTAGGTGCTCTCGAGTCGGATTAAGGCCCCTATTTGCCCAAAATTTTTCCTTGAGGAAATATATAGTTTTAGGTTTCACAGTTAAGTCTTTGATCCATCTTGAGTTAGTTTTTGTATATGGTGTGAGAAACAGATCTTGTTTCATTTTTCTGCAAACGGATATCCAGTTTTGCCAGCACCATTTGTTAAACAGACAATCTCTTCCCCATTTAATGGATTTTGGCCCTTTGTCAAAGATCAGCTGATCATAGGTCGATGGATCTATTTCTGGGCTTCTCAATTCTATTCCATCAGTCTATGTGTCTGTAATTATACAAATACTAGGCAGTTTTGACTACTGTGGCTGTATAGTAGGTTTTAAGATCTGGGAGTGTGAGACCTCCTACTTTGTTCTTCTTCTTCAATAATGCTTGGCTTATCTGAAGTCTCTTTTCTTTCCACATAAAGTTAGTGATTGTTTTTTCCATATCCTTAAAGAATGTTGATGCAATCTGTATTGGGATTACATTGAATGTATAGATTGCTTTGAGTAGAATTGACATTTTCATAGTGTTCAATCTTTCTATCCATGAGCATGGGATGTTCTTCCATTTATGTAGATCTCTTATGGTTTCTTAAATTAGTCTTTTGTTGTTTTCTTTGTACAGGTCTTTTGTGTCCCTGGTAAGATTTATCACCAAGAA
>NW_006921604.1:16965966-16968906 GCF_000298275.1 Orycteropus afer afer
TTTTCAGCAATCTCTTTGCTGGTGTAGGGGTATCCAAATGATTTTTGGATGTTGATCTTATATCCTGCCATGATACTAAATCTCTCAATTAGTTCCAGTAGATTTTTGACTGAGTCTCTTGGGTTTTCTAGGTATAGAATCATTTCATCAGAAAATAGGGGTAGTTTGACTTCTTCCTTATCAACTTGGATGCCTTATATTTCCCTTTCTTGCCTTATTGCCCTGGCTAGGACTTCCAATACAATGTTCAATAGAAGTGGTGATAGAGGGCAGCCTTGTCTGGTTCCTGTTTGCAAGGGGAATGGTTTCATTCTCTGTCCAGTGTGGAAAAAATGTTGACTATTGGTTTTGGATAGATGTCCTTTATTATGTTGAGGAATATCCCTTCTATTCCTATTTTGCTGAGTGTTTTGATCAAGACTGTGTGCTGGATTTTATCAAATGCCTTTTCTGCATAAATTGATATGATCTTGTTGTTCTTTTCCTTTGTTTTATTTATGTGATGGATGACATTGATTGCTTTTCTAATGTTGAATCACCCTTACATTACTAATATGAACCCTACTTGGTCATAATGAATTATTTTTTTATATATTCTTGAGTCTATTGGGTAGGTTTTGTTGAAGATTTTGCATCTATGTTCATAAGAGTTATTGGTCTGTAGTTTTCCTATTCAGTGATGTTTTTGCCTGGTTCTGGTATCAAGGTTAAACTTGCTTCATAAAATGAATTATGGAGGATTCCAACATTTTTTATGCTTTGGAATATTTTAAGGAGGATTCATTCCAATTCTTCTCTGAAGGTTTGGTAGAATTTTCCAGTGAAACTGTCTGGGCCAGGACTTTTTTTGTTGAGAACTTTTCATGACCTGTTCATTTTCTTCTTTTGTTATAGCTTTTCCACCTCAGTCTGTGTTAGTTTAGGTAAGTGGTATGTTTCTAGAAATCTGTCCATTTCTTCCAGATTTTCAAATTTTTTGGAGTACAGTTCTTCTTAGTATCCTGATATTATCATTTTTATTTCAGTTGGTTCTGTTGTGATGTCACTCATTTAGTTTCTTATTCATGTTATTTGTATTCTCTCCCTCTTTTCCTTTGTATGTTTGTAAATCCATTGACATTCAGTGGAATTATCGACAAGCATGAATTGGTTGCTGTCATTTTCTTATGTGTTTTTTCATGGTGTTCTTGCTTTCTTTGCTCCATATAATTTTATGTGCTGAGCTCATTATATTTATGAATCATGGTATCCTTTCCTTTGTTGGTATTTTACTATTTGCAAAATATTTGTGCTTGTCCTCTTTTTTATTGTGATGCAAAGCTTTATCATTTTTCTTTGAGGTTACCCTGTGATATATAATTTCCCCCCCAAATTTAGAACAGTCCATTCTATCTTGCAACTCTCTTGACTTCCTCACCACTTCAAAATTCTGTAACTCCACTATTTTTTTTCCCTCTTTTTGATTTGTAGTTGTCCTCACTTGCCGATTGATGTCTCTGGTTCCCTGTTTACAATCTTGTAAGCTTATTTTACTTTGGATATCTCCATAGCTGTGTTGGTTTCTGGATTATTTCATCTTGTGTATAAATGGTCGGTTGTTGTTTGCTATTATTGTGACATTGTTGTATTTAGATCTCTGTTTACTGTTTACGAAGAGCAGCTAAGGGTGAGTCAGGCTCTCATTGGTGGTCTTTTATTGTTGGCCAGTTGTTGGAGAAGGAAATGGTGGCTTTCACTAAGTAAGTGGAGCTGCAGGAGGTGCAGGTGTAGTTGGATTGTATGGACACTGTTGCTGTCTCCCATTCAGTAAGATCAAAACAACAATTGAGAAATCATCAAAAAAGTAAAAGCAAGTGGACAAAAAACACATGGCATAAACACGCAGGAACAATCACCAAAAAAATAAAAATAAATAAATAAAATAAAAACAATATCCCATAATATCTCGGGAGAGGGCAATAAGAGAAAAAAGGTACAGTCAGAGAATAATGAAGAAAAACATGGGGAAAAAAGAAAAAAAACCCTCAAGAATCCATTTAATGACAAGAAAGAAAAACATGGGAATCAAGACCAGAGAAGAGAGAAAAAGCTGAAAACCAGAACCTGGGAAGGGAAAAATAAAGAACAATAATTAAAAGGATTTTTTTTTTTTTTAAAGAAGAATTACAATAATTTTAAAATAGACAAAAATAAACCAGAAAAAAAAAAAAATCTGGGTAGGGTGGGGCAGAGCACCCAGCCTGAATTCCTGCAGGCCCAGAAGGTGGGTGAGAGTGAGGGATGGCTGCACTTCTGTTCACTAAGTGGTTGTGGAGTTTAAAAGTAACAAGGGGGAATATCTCACCTTTCCAGTTATTCATGTCCTGAAAGTCCTTGTGGTTCCCGGCAAGTGGAACCTATTCTTAAGTCCCTGGAAACTGGGAGATTGCTGTTGCTTTACATATCCAAAATGATCCAACTGCTTGTAAGCATTCAAAATGGCTGTACCCTCCAGACAAGCAAAAGTCCACAACTCAGCCTGCCTTCCTCTTCACTGCTTCCTCTTTTATTCACCAACCACCTGTGCAGTCCTCCAGCCTCTGACAAGCAGGGCCAACTTTTATGTTAATTCTTAGGTCCTAACACCACTCAACAATATCCAAGCTGTCCATGCCATCAAGATGACTGATAGACCACAGCTCTGTATGTCTCCTTTTTCAGGGATTTTCATGCAGGTTCTTTTACCAGTTGGAGTTTAGTGCACTTCTATATCCTTCCCTTCAAAGCTCAGGGCTCCAGGATTATTTTCTGTTTCTGTGTCAATTGGTTCTCCTTTTCTTTGTTGAAGAAGGTCTGTGCAGTCTGTCTGCTTATTCTGCCACCTCATCAGAACCCACCCCCTTCCTACATCCCTTCCAAGTAGATGACAGTGGTAGGAGATCCTGGATAGAGAGGGAGAAC
>NW_006921604.1:16969246-16971136 GCF_000298275.1 Orycteropus afer afer
TGTGGTCAATGACATGAGACAAAGTATATGTGAACTGCTGTATGGAAAGTGAATTTGCTCTGTAAATCTTCACCCAAATTAAAAAAAAGAAAAAAAAAAAGAACCCACCCCCTTCTCTCTTGTCCCTGGTAAGTACAATTGATCTTTTATTTCTATACAGTTGCCTATTCTAGGTATTTAATATAAATGCAATATCATAATATCTATAATTTTGTGATTGACTATGGCACACAACATAAAGTTCTCAGGGTTCATCTGTGTTATAGCATGTATGAGGACTTCATTTCTCTTTATGTCTGAGCAATATTCTTTTGTATGTAAATTGCACATTTTATACATCCATTCATCTGTTGATGATTTGCAAATATTTACTTTCATTCCATGTGTTGTTTATTTACTTTGTTGATAGTATAAAAATTTGCACCACAAAATATTTGAATTTTGATAAATCCATTTGTTTTTCCTTTTGCTACTTGTGTTTGTGGGGTTGTATTTTAAAACACAATGCATAGTATTTGATAACCAATAACAGTTATCTACTTTATTATTTCTTTTGAGTTTTATAGTGTTCATTAAATTTTGAAATTAGACTATGTGAGTCTTTCAAACATATTCTTTTTCAAGATTGTTTTGAGTATCTATGTTCACTTGAATTTTCACATGAGTTTTAGCTTTAACTTGCCAATTTCTACCAAAAAAAAAAAGCTATTGGCACTTGATTAAGAATTTTATTTAATTTGTAGGTAAATTAGGATGATATATTCATCTCAGCAATATTAAATCTTCTGATGCATGGACATTTTCTGTCTGTCTATTTATTTACTTCTTCAAGAAGGGGGAAAAAAAAGCCCACTGCCACTGAATTGATTCAGACTCATAGGAACCCTATAGGACAGAGTGTAACTGCCACATAGTATTTCCAATGCTATAAATCTTTGCCTAAGCATACTGCCTTAACTTCCTCTCACAGAGCCACTTGTGAGTGTAGAACCAGTGACCTTTTTGTAGTAGCCCAATTCTTTAATCACAATTCCAACTACAGCTCCACTTCTTCTTTAATTCTTTAAAATCAGGTCTATATATGTCTTGGATTCTTTTCATTACATTTATGTCTGAATATTTTATTATTTTTATTTCCACTATTAATTGATTTGTTTTCTTAATTTCATTTTTGGAATTTTCATTACAAAATAAAGATATTAAATTTATTTTTGCACATTTGTCTCATATCTTCCATCCTGAAAATAGAGATAGTTTACTTCTTCCTTTACAATCTGGGCTACAAATAAACAGATAAACACATAAACACCTGAGATGATCAGATGGGAGCCAGTGAACAGAAGTACACTCTAGACCAAGGATAGATTCAGCTGAGGCTAATCTTGCACAGACATCAGTGATACAAAATACTTGCAGTCCTTACAGAAACAATAGAAGACAGGCACAGAGTAATCCCTCACAGACATCCTGACACTATGGGAGAGAGATCCAATAAATCTACCATCTCAAGACTATAGTACTGGGGAACACCAGACTCAATTGACACAACAAAATACATAAAAGTCTTGCTCCACATCCTACATTAGTGAGTAGTGACCGGGGTCTTAAAAGCTTTAAGCGGCTATCTAAGATACAGCTAACAGTCTCCTAGCATCAGGAGTGAAGAAGAATGCAAAAAAAAGGGCATTTGGAAGCAATCAACCATAGGACATGATGGCCCTCAAGACCAGAAGAACTAGATGGTGCCCAGCTATCAATGCCAACCACTCAGGAAAGGATCAAATCTGGAGATCCTGAATAGAGTGGCAAGAAAAATGTGGAACAAAATCCAAAAACTCAATAATGACCAGAATTACCAGTCAGATGAAATCTGGTGAGACCCACAATACT
>NW_006921604.1:16971412-16973618 GCF_000298275.1 Orycteropus afer afer
ACAAACAAACTAAAAATAAAAAAAAAGAAATAGATTAAAAAAAATTTTTTTTTAATAAATCTAGGTACATTTTGCTTATAGAGTTTCCAACACAAAATTGAATTGAAATGTTCAAGAGAGAGAGAACTTTGTTTTTTTTTCTTGATATTAGGAGAAAATATATCATCATTTCACTATTAAATATTATGTTAATTTTTAAAAAATACATTCCCCTTATTAGGTTGAGTAGTTCCCTTCCATTACTAGTTTGCTGAGTGTTGTGTTATGAACTGTTAAATATTGTCAAATGTATTTCATTTTTATATTGAGATTTGCATTGCTTTTACCTTCTAATATATAATATCATGTGCTGTATTAAAATTAATTAATTATTTATATATTGAACTAAACTTTTATTCCAATAACTTTCACATTCAAAAAAAAAAAAAAAACAAAACTAAAAACCTCTCTGAAAATGAGTCAACTCATAGCGACCCCTCCTTGGGTTTCTAAGGTGGTATCATTACGGAAGTAGATTGCCCCACCTTCCTTCCGAGGAGTGGCTGGTGGATTTGAACCACCAGCCTTCTGGTTAGCAGTCAAGTGCCTTAGCCACTATTCTACCAGAGCTCCTACATATTTATTTAGTAAATATAAGTCAATATAACTATTTAAAAATAAAAATAATTATAAATATAAAATAAATACACACATATCACATATTTTTAATAAATAAAACTGTCTTAATTTGAAGGAAACATAATGGTTTACATGGAAAATTTTGAGATCTCTAATGAAATAAAACAAAATAAAATGACTGGATCTAATAAAGGAATGCAGTTGCAGAAAACAAGATTAATATAAACAATATATTTTATTTCTGTATACTAGCAGTAAAAAAAAAAGGAAAATAAAATATAAAATAAATTCCATTTATATTGACATCAAAAATATAAAGAATAAAGTAAGGGTAACCAAAGTAAGGATACATTTTTTAAAACAAGACATTTACCCAGTAAACTAAAAAACAAAGAGGAGTAAAATACTAAAGAGGGCTTAAACAAATAGAAAGGTGCTCTGGTAACAAAGTGCCTAAGGCATTTGACTGCCAACCCATCAGCCATCCTGTGGAAGGAAGACAAGGCAATCTTCTTCCATAAAGATTTAGTGCCTTGGAAACCCAGTGGGGGTCACTATGGATTGGAATTGACTCTATTGCAGTGGGTTTGGTTTTTTTTTTTAAAACAAATGGAAATTTATATAATGATTATTGATTGGAACATTCAATTTTACTAAGATATTAATACTTTGTGATAGTTTAAATCCAATTTGCAACAAAATCTCAACAGTGCTTTTAGAAAAAATTGAAGCATTGTATTATAAATTTTTTATGGAAATACAAAATTTTAAAATACACAAAATCATCTTTCAAAAGTATAAAATTAGAGTGTTCATATTTTGTGGCTTTGTTACTGTACATCTCCATTAATAAAGATAATAAAGCTTTGGCCCAAGATACACACATAGTTTGGTGGAACTGAATAGCATTGGGATATAGATCCACACACGGGCAATCAATATTTTTTTTTTAATTTTTTTTTATTGCATGTGTTTTTATACTCCAACGTTGCTAATGAACATTTAAAAATAAACAGAAAAGATTTTTGCATCTATGTTCATGAATGATATTGGTCTGTAGTTTTTCTTTCTAGTGTTGTCTTTCCCTGGTTTTGGTATTAGTGTTATGCTTGCTTCATAAAATGAGTTTGGGAGTACTCCATCTTTTTCTATGTTCTGCAATAGCTTGAGTAGCACAGGTGTCAACTTTTCTTTGAATATTTGATAGAATTCTCCAGGGAAGCCATCAGGGCCAGGGCTTTTCTTTGTGGGAAGTTTTTTTTATGACCTGTTCAATTTCTTCCCTGTTATGGGTCTGTTCAAGTTTTCTATTTCTGAGTGGGATAATGTAGGTATATCATGTGATTCTAGAAACTTGTCCATCTCTTCTAGATTCTCATATCTATTGGTGTACAGTTTTTCATAATAGTCTGTCAGTATCCTTTTTATTTAAGTTGGTTCTGTTGTGATGACACCATTTTCATTTATAATTCTTGTGATTTGGGTCTTCTTTTTTTCTTTTGTTAGGTCTGCCAATGCTTTATTGATTTTATTAATCTTTTCGAAGAACCAGCTCTTTGTTTTGTTGATTTTCTCTGTTTTTTTTTTT
>NW_006921604.1:16973838-16980963 GCF_000298275.1 Orycteropus afer afer
CTGTGTCCCATAGGTTTTTGTAGGATGTATCTTATTCTCATTAGTTTCTAAGAATTTTTTTTTTTTATTTCAGTTTTTATCTGTTCTGTAACCCAATAGTTTTTAAGCAGAGAGTTGTTCAGCTTCCATATGTTTGATGCTTTTTCCTTGTTCTTCCTATTATTAATTTCTAGTTTTTATAGCATTGTGGTCAGAGAAGATGCTTTGCAGTATTTCAATGCTTTTGAATTTATTGAGACTTATTTTATGTCCTAGTATATGGTCTATTTTGGAGAAGGATCCATGTGCACTGGAAAAGAATGTGAATTGTGTTTTTGTTGGGTGAAGTACTCTCTATATGTCTACGAGTTCCAGTTAGTTGATTGTGTTGTTAAGTTCTTCTGTATCTTTGCTGAGCTTCTTTCCCATTGACCTATATCTCCTTGAAAGTGGTGTGTTAAAATCTCCCACTATTAATATAGAGTTGTCTATCATTCCTTTTAATTCAGTTAATATTTTCTTCACGTATTTTGGAGCATCTTCATTGGGTGCATGAATGTTTGTTATTGTAACCTTTTCTTTGTCTATTGACCCTTTCAGAATCATATAATACCTATCCTTGTCTCTTAAGATGTTTTTCACCTTAATGTCTATTTTATCAGAAATCATAATTGCTACCCCTACACCTTTTTGATTTCCACTAGCTTGGTACATTCTTTTCCTTCCTTTAGCTCTTAATTTGTTTGTATCTTTGTGTCTAAGGTGTGTCTCTTGTAGGCAGCATATAGATGGGTCTTCTTTTCTTATCCAGTCTGCCACTCTCTTTCTCTTTATAAGTGCATTTAGTCCATTCACATTGAGTGTAATTAGTGATAGGTATGAGTTGATTGCAGTCATTCTATTGTGTTTTTTTGTCGTGTCGTTGGTGATTCCTTAGTCCGTGTATATTTCTGTGCTGAGTTCAGTTTGTTGCCTATTGCTTTTTCCCTTTTCTTTTTTATAGTCAGTTTTGTGTTTATTAAGCCCATATGTTTTCCTTCCTTCTGGATTTGCTTAGAAGAATTGTTACTCTTTTCTGTGGTTATCTTGTAGTATATTCTAGTCTCTATATTTTTAGAATAGTGCGTGCTGCAAAGACATTGTCATGTTTTCCTCTCCATTTGAGGGTCTGTGCCACTCCTCGGAAGGAAGGTTGGGCAATCCTACTTCCGTAGTAATACTGCCTCGGAAACCCAAGGAGGGGTCGCTATGAGTCGGGGCCGACTCCACGGCAAACAACAACAACCTAGAAGTAATATTCCCTTTGATGGGTTAGTTGCTGTTGTTGTGTGTTGCTTGAGTTCCTTGGTTTTTAAGGTAGAATGTTTTTTTGGTCTTATTATGAGTTTCTGATCTGATTTGGTTTTAGAGTTGATGTCACATATCCTGTTTTTGCTTATCTCTGTTGTGGGTTCTCTATTGGTAGGACTTCCTTAAGCATTTCTTGTAGGGTTGGTCTGGTTTTCACAAAGTCTCTTAATTTCTGTTTATCTGAGAATGCTTTGATTCCACCCTCATATTTTATGGATAATTTGGCTGGATATAGGATTCTTGGTTGGAAGTTTTTTTTTTTTTCCTTCAGAGTTTTATATATGCCGCCCCGTTGCCTTCTTGCCTGCATGGTTTCTGCTGAGTAATCAGAGCTCAGACTAACTGTTTGATTATTATAAGTAATATTTCTTTTTTCCCAGGCAGCTCTCAAATTTTTTTCTTTGTCTTTGGTTTTGGCAAGTTTGATTATGATATGCCTCAGTGTCTTTCTTTTGGGGTCAATCTTGTATGGGGTTCTATGAGCTTCTTGGACAAATATCTTTTCTTCCTTCATGATATGGGGGAAGTTTTCTGCTAGCAGGTCTTCCACAATTTTCTTGGTGGTCTTTTTTGCCTCTTCTTGTTCTGAAATTCCAATGAGTCTTATATTGTTTTGTCTCATGTCGTTGCATGTAATTTTTAGGCTCTCTTCATTTCTCTTAAATCTTTGTTCTGATTTTTCTTCATACAGGCTAGTGTCCAGGGATTTGTCTTCTAGCTGGGATATGTATTATTCAGCCAGTTCTAATCTGCCCTTTTGAGCTTCTACTGTGTTGTGTAGTTCTGTCATTTTGGTGTTTATGGTTTGCATTTCAATAGACATTTTCTGCATTTCTAACTGCTGTTTTTGTGTAAGTTCTGATTGTGCATTAATCTTAATATTCTGTTCCTCAATGATTTTCCTGAGTTCCTCCAGGGAACTGTCTGTGTTCTCTTTGTTTTTGTTTGGGGTTTCCTTAGGCTTTTGTATAGCTCTATAAACATATCTTCTAAATTCCATCTCAGATAATTCTATTGCCTCCTCTTCCTCCATGTATAATGAGACCTTTGTTTGTGGTTTTGCTTCTAATTCCTAGACATTTTGAGGTTGTCTTTAGCTGCTGGTTATGTATTGATTTGTTTTGTCTTAGTTTTATGGTTTAATATTTTGAAAAGGTGAAGTTTATTATTGATTCAGCTATGTTGAGTCACTCTGCTATTTTCTTTGTTGTAGTGAAATCAATGTGTGGAATGTGAATATGTGTTTCTGATTGTCGTAAAGTGGGTTTAGAGTTTGAAGCGGGAGGTTTTATGGTAATTGGCTGGATATGGTTTCTTCTATTGAATGAGTGAAGTTATTGGTGAAGAAGGTGGGAGCAGAAGAAGGAAAGCTTGGTGTTACTAGGATCGGTTTCCAGGGCTTTGTGTGGGCTGTTATTGATGACATTATTTACAAGTCCGTAGCTCAATCTCAGGAAAGATTCCTGTTGTTAGGGAGTAGCCACTTTCCACTAGAATATATCCCTCTTGAATTTAAAGATCTTCTAAAGAATAGATTTGATGCATTGAACACCAATGACCAAAAACCAGAAGAATTGTGGGATGACATCAAGAGAATAATTCATGAAGAAAGCAAGAGGTCACTAAAAAGAGAACAAAGAAGAGAAGACCAAAATGGATGACAGAAGAGGCTCTGAAATTTGCCCTTGAGTGGAGAGTAGCTAAAGCAAATGGAAGAAATGACAAGATAAAAGAATTGAACCAAAGATTTCAAAGAGCAGCTCAAGAAGACAAAGTCAATTACTATAATGAAATGTGCAAAGACCTTGAGTTAGAAAACCAAAAGGGAAGAACATGCTAGGCATTTTCAAGCTGAAAGAATTGAGGAAAAAATTTAAGCCTCGAGTTGCAATATTGAAAGATTCTAAGGGCAAAATATTGAATGACGCAGGGAAGATTAAAAGAAGATGGAAAGAATACACAAAGTCACTACCAAAAAGAACTGGTCGATCTTCATCCATTTCAGGTGGTGGCATATGTCTAGAACCAATGGTACTGAAGGAGGAAGTCAAAGCTGCAATGGAGGAATTGGCAAAGAACAAGGCTCCAGGAATTGACGGAATACCCATTGAGATATTTCAGCAAATAGATGCCACACTGGAGGCACTCACTTGGTTATGCCAAGAGATTTGGAAGACAGCTATCTGGCCAACTGACTGGAAGAGATCCATATTTGTACCTATTTTAAAGAAAGGTGATGCCACAGAATGTGGAAATTATCGAACAATATCTCCGGTAGTATTTATTTAAAATTTGTAATCTTTGTCTCCCCAATCAGTAGGAGTTCAATTTGCTCTACCACTGGCCCCTCTTTCCAAGCTGTTATTCATTACTCAAAATCTCCTTAACTGGAATAAACACCAGGGTGGAGAGTTCTGCAAGCTGCTGCTATAGTAGGTGTCTGTCCAATGTAGGATGAGATGAAACACATTGCTATCTAGTCAGATGTGACCCATAGTGACCCCTCAGGTTTCCAAGGCGATATCACTATGGAAGTAGATTGCTCAACCTTCCTTCCCAGGAGTGGCTGGTGAGTTTGAACTGACAGCCTTCTGGTTAGCAATCAAATGCCTTAGGCACTACACCACCAGAGCTCCTAGGATGAGATGCCAGTAACTCTTTTTTGAGGCACCTAGAGACTTGGAGTCATATTTATCATTGATTTATTTGCAACCCTCTTCTTACTAAGCTTAAAATTTGGATTATTATGAAGCACACATGGAGAAGGAAAGTCAGAACACTCCCTTTATTTTCCCCTCTGGTCTCTCTAAATTCTACCTACAGAGACAGAGGCAGAAGAGCCTGGGGTGACAGTTGAAAAAAGCTGAGAGACTCAGTTTGAATTTCTTTGTAAGTCCAAGAGAGAATATCTGGCTTCTAATTATTTTGGATGTCCTTAAAATATCTCTAACCTCCTTCTCTTAGAGCAGTCAAATAGTATATATGTGTGTGTGTGTGTGTGTGTGTGTGTGAAATAACATCAAATAATGCTTGAAATATTTAATTTTAATTATTAATTAAGTATTTTTAACTTATTAATAATTTATTTAGGTATTTTCCAGATTTATGAACAATTAACATACTTTTATTGATATGGGGTATTTCTTATTGCTAGGAGGGCTATTTTACAAATTTTAATAGCAGTTTTAAAATAGCCTGTAAAAAACAAAGTATTAACAAATAGCTCATTGTTTTCTAACAATTTAAATAAGGTAAATCGCCTACTAGTAAAGGGTTGCAAAGATTGAAAAGAATTCTCCTGAAAAAAGTATATATACTATATAATTTATTGTATATATTATATATACTTTCTTATACACTATATTCCATAAATTTATTATATATTATATATTATATGCATATGATTTATATGTAATTGATGCATTTAAAACATGGTGTGGGCTTAAGGCATTTGACTGCTAACCAGAAAGTTGGCAGTTCAAACCCACCAGCTTTGGAAACCCAATGGAGGTCGCTGAGTCAGAATCGAGAAGATGGTAGTGAATTTTATTATTTGTTTGTTTGTTTGTTTGTTTATTTATTTATTTATTTATTTTGCCAAAAGAAAGAACAAATCTCTCTTGGAAGAAGTATAGCTAGGATGCTCCTTAGATGTGAGAAAGGCCAGACTTTGTCTGACATACTTTGGTCGTACTGTCAGAAAGGACTGGTTCCTGGAGAAGGATATTATGCTTGGTAAAGTAAATGGTCAGGAAAGAAGGGCAAGCCTCTCAAAAAGATGCATTGCCACAGTGGTTATGATGATGGACTCAAGCATAGCAAATATTGTGAAGGTGTTGTAGACAGGGCATTATTTCATATATATACATCGGGGTCACTATGAGTCAGAACAGACTTGATGACACTAACAACAGCAATATATATATATGTTGTTGTTGTTGTTAAGTGCCGTCGAGTCGTTTCCGACTCATAGCGACCCCATGCACAGCAGAACGAAACACTGCCCGAACCCGCACCAGCCCCACAATCCCTGCTATACTCGAGCCCATCATCGCAGCCACTGTATCAATCCATCTCGTTGAAGGCCTCCCCCTCTTTCGTCGACCCTCCACCCTACCAAGCATGACATCCTTCTCCAGGGAATGGTCCCTTCTTACAACATGACCAAAATAGGTGAGACGAAGTCTGGCCATTCTTGCTTCCAAGGAGCATTCTGGCTGCACTTCCTCCAGGACAGATCTGTTAGTTCTTTTAGCAGTCCATGGTACTTTCAGCATTCTTCGCCAGCACCACAACTCAAAAGCATCAACTCTTCTTCGGTCTTCCCTATTCATTGTCCAGCTCTCACATGCATATATATATATATATATAACATATTATATATATATATAGCATTATATAATATATTTTCTATTGTATATATTCTATTATATAACTGATATGTAATATATAGATATATAATATTATAATATTCATATACATACAATATTATGTATCTATATATTACATTTGAGTATACCTATATTATCTATCTATCTATCTATCTATCTATATCTATATCTATATATATATATATATGATGGCATAGTGTCAAAGGCATTTGACTGCTAACCAGAAGACTGGCAGTCCAAACCCACCAGCCACTCCTTGCTCCTCGGAAGAAGACTAGGCAATCTACTTCCATAGAGATACCACCTCATAAGCCCAGGAAAGGGTTGCCGTGAGTCTAATCCACTAAATGGCAGGAAGTTTGGTTTGGTTTATATATGTGTATTTATATATGTGTATATTTACATATACACACATATATGTATGTCCCTTTCACATCCTTGTTATTAAACTGGCAGATTTTTTTTTGTTTCATTTTTCATGTGTCATTCTCATTAGATTTTATAATGATATTATGTTCTTTAGATAATTTATACTGTCTTAGATAGACTCCATTCAGCTGGCATTTAATTTTTTTAGTAACAACTTACATCACATATTTTATTACACATTTTTAGTTTTTTTTTTTAAATTTTGGTGTTATTGCACAACAGCTCATAAATTGTTCTGCACTTTGCAGCATCAAAAGCATTTTGTTAAGTGTCTAAAGTATAAAATTTCCCAATGAAGAGGCAGTATGGATGATTAAATAGGGGCTCTACTGTTCTTGTTGTTGTTAGGTTCTGTTAAGTTATCTCCAACTCATAGTGACCCTACGTACAACAGAATGAAACACTGCCCAGTCCTGTGCCAGTCTCACACTCCTTGCTACGCCTGAGCACATTGTTGCAGTCATTGTATCTATCCGTCTTGTTGAGAGCCTTCCCCTTTTTTGTTGATCCTCCACTTTACCAAGCACGACATCCTTCCCTGGAGAATAGTCCCTTGTGACAACATGATCAAAGTAGTGAGATGAATTCTGGCCATTCTCACTTCCAAGAACCATTCCAGCTGCACTTCTTAGAGGAAAGATTTGATAGATCTTTTAGGAGTCCATGGTACTTTCAGTAGTCTTTGTCAACACAACAATTCAAAAGCATCAACTCTTTTTCAGTCTTCCTTATTCATTGTCCAGTTCTCACTTGCGTATGTTGCTGTTAAGTGCCATCGAGTCATTTCCGACTCATAGCGACCCCAAGCACAGCAGAACGAAACACTGCCCAATCCCGCGCCAGCCCCACAATCCCTGCTATACTTGAGCTCATCATCGCAGCCACTGTATCAATCCATCTCGTTGAAGGCCTCCCCCTCTTTCTCCAACCCTCCACCCTACCAAGCATGACATCCTTCTCCAGGGAATGGTCCCTT
>NW_006921604.1:16983787-16994950 GCF_000298275.1 Orycteropus afer afer
GTCATCCTCACTTTCAGCAAGCAAAGTTGTGTCGTCTGCATATCACAGGTTGTTCATGAGTCTTCCTCCGATGGCACGTTCTTCTTCATGTAGTCCAGCTTCCTGGATTATTTGCTCAGCATACAGATCAAATAAGTTTGGTGAATGGATGCAACCCTGACACACTCATTTCCTGATTTTGAACCATGCATTATCCCCTTGTTCTGTTCAAATGACAGCCTCTTGTTTTATGTACAGATTCCTCATGAGCACAATTAAGTGTTCTGGAATTACTATGCTTCTCAATGTTATTCACAATTTGTTATGATCCACACAATCAAATGTTTTTGCATAGTCAATAAAACACAAGTATACATCTTTCTGTTATTCTTTGCTTTCAGCCAAGATCCATCTGACATCCTCAATGATATCCCTCATTCCACATCCTCTTCTGAATCCAGTTTGCATTTCTGGAAGTCCTCTGTCAATATACTGCTACAACCCTTTTTGAATTATCTTCAGTAAAATTTTACTTGTGTGCAATATTAATGATAATGTTTGGCAATTTCCACATTCTGTTGGATCATCTTTCTTTGGAATGGATACAAATATAGATCTCTTCCAGTCAGTTGGAATTAATAGATCTAAGGTCCTATGATCTATTAATATGTACAGAGCATTTTAGTAGTTTCAAAAATAATTATATCAGGCAAAGAATAGACTGACAAATTGATGAAGAAATTGAAGGAGAGAAAGAAGGTGGAGGAAGTTGAGGAGAAACAATGAGAAGGAGAAAAAGAAGATGAACTAGACATCTGGAAACACATGTAAAATTCCATTTAGGTATATATTTAAGTTGAAACAATCCTTCAGAGAGAAAATCATGGATGGGTTAAATCACTACATGGTTAAAAACATGGCAGTATCAATACAAAGAGCTCATGGAGTAGGCAAAACTGTGCATTATGAGAAGTAATAAGGCATTCAGTAAATTTCATTTAATCTTCAAAACAATCTAGCGAGGCAGGTCCTACTGTTTTACTCTATTTTACAGATGAAGAGAGTGAGATTTCAAGACATTAAGTGATTTGCTTGAAGTTACACATTTATTAACAGAAAATAAAATCTGAGAATTTAATCTTAACAAACCTATAGCTTCAGGTACTACTTGATATCTATGGACTTTCCATACAGTGTAGGTTTTCCCTTTAAGTTTCAGCTGTAAATGATTGCTCATTTGGCAAACTGTTGTGTCCATGACATTTAAAGTGTCATACTTCACAGTGGCAGAAACTTTTGTGTGTTCAACCACTTCTTGCCCACTTACACATAAACCACATATACACAAGCTAAGGATAAGCTTTGTCCACAAACTCCATGATGGGCAATGTACAATGCTTCAACAACTCAAATATGAATTCTTTACTAAATTCATATGGTTTTATAATAGAGCACTTACTCTGTTTGGAAGCCTTGCTAGTGCACAGAGCAATATTGAAATCATTTCTGTACATGGTATTATGTGTAAAGATAATTGGCTCATTAAGCTCACACATAATAATCATGCTCTAATTAAAAAAAAAAAAAAAAAACTAAAGCTGTAAGTTTTAGATAAATTGCCCTGCATTGAGTGCCAGCATGTACCTTGCTACATCTGTAACATTTAGAAGTACTGCAAAGAAACTTTAAATAAGAAATTAATTGAGAAAATCCTATATTGGTATTTAAAGAGGGAATCACTTATTAAGAAAAAGAGTGCACACTTTTTTGGGGGAGCACCTTCATACCTTTTTTCCTTGTATGTTTGAGGAGTAAAGGGCTATTATTCTTTCTGTATTCAATCTGTTCTGTATAATCAAACCAAACCAAACCCACTGCCATCATGACCCTATAGGACAGAGTAGAGTTGCCCGATAGGTTTTCCAAGATTGTAAATCTTTACAGAGCAGATTGCAACATCTTTCATCCATGGGTTCAAACCATTAACCTTTTGATTAGCAGCTGATAGCTTAATCATGGTGCCACCAGGTTGTTCTTCATTCTGTAAACTCATTGTCAAATTATTTTTCTTAATGAAGGAGGTCTTATGATATCATTCCTGGTTAAATTCTCAATGGTCTTCTATTCCGTGCCAAGTAAAGTTCACATTGAGTCCTGTTTTCAAATTTTTCACTCTTTAATTCTACTATTCTACCTTTATGTTTCTATTTTTCTATATTCTCCTCGTTTCCCCATATTTCATTATTAATTTTTAAATAATGAAATATTTTCTCATCTTCCTATTCCAAATAATGTCTACACAGATTTGGCAATTAATAAAAATGTGCTGTAAAACTAAATTGACCTCATGTTCAAATTGATCAGTTACATCTGTTCATTCCAAAAAGACTTAGTGGAAAATTCATGGTCAAGTCAAATTACTGTAAATACCTGAACTGGCCATTAGGTCACACAAACTTACGCACAATTGAAACCATTTTTCTCCAAAAAAAAATTATAAAATATGTATTTGTGTGTGCATGTATGTGTGTGTATACACACACTTCTATGTAAACAGATTTTAAAAAAGAATCTTTTTCCCTCAATTTAATTTCAACTCATGGTTTATGGTGACCCAGATGTCACAGAGCAGTAATGAGCTTTTTTTTGGCCATAATCTTTACAAAAGCAGATTACTGGGCCTTTTTTCCATTATTAAACTATATGGGCTTGAACTTCCACCTTTTGGCAATAAAAACAAAAACAAACAAAACAAAACCCTTGTTATCAAGTCATTTGAGACTCATGGCAACTCCATGAGTTACAGAGTAGAACTGTTTCATAGGGATTTTTTGGCTGTAAATTCACTGAAACTTTTCTTCTCCATGATGCTTCTGGGTAGGTTTTAGTCACCAACGTTATTTCATTTTTGCAGCCATTTGCAAACATCTTTTTAGTCGCTAAGAGTAAACTCTTTTCATCTCCTAAGGAACTTGTGTGTGTGTGTGTGTGTGTGTGTATATATATATATATATATATATATACCAAACTCCCTGCCATTGAGTTGATTCTGACTCATAGCAACCCCTCCATGAGTTTCTAAGGTGGTATCTCTTTGGAAGTAGATTGCCCAGGCTTCCTTCTGAGGAGTACCTGGTAAGATTTGAACTGCCCACCTTCTGGTTAGCAGTCAAATACCTTATGCACTGTGCCACCAGAGCTCCTTATCTATAGTATATACATATATGTTTATTTGTATACAATATATGTTTACATCTATTATATATGTGTATATAATGCCATACATGTGGGTGTTTCATAATTTTTTTCTCTTCTCTATGTTATTCAATATCAAGAACTTTCTCTTCCAGCTAATATGCAAGCTGTTGTATTTGTTTTTTTCACTATTGGACCTGAGTATTTGTTATTGGTCCTCTTTACAGTGTTTATTCATATCATGTATATGTTTCTTCCTTGCACTCTGTGGTAGGTTTTGGTTTTGAGTGGCTGGGCAGCTGGATGCAGTTATTCTTGATGATAAGACTAATAATCCATGGCAGGATCTACTGGAGCAGCTGAGTGGCTGCCTTAGGGTATGTCTGCTTCCAGTATATAAAAAGAAGCATTGAGAAATTTCACAGGTTTTTGGCATGCTTGGATCCTGCATGCAGCCAAGTCTTCATTCAACAGCCTGCCATGTTTTCTGTCCTGGACTTCAGCTAGTGACATGCTATATTATTTGGTAATCTTGTCACTGTGCCATTTTATTTATTGACTTTGGGTTTGTCAACGTCAGCAGCCAGCAGCTGCCTGAGTTTAGAAAAGCCTCTAGCTCCAGAGGGCCAAGAGCAAGAGGCAGAGCTGAAGCCCAAGGTTGAGGGGCTTTCACCCAGCCCATAGAGCTGGCACTTTGAACTTGGACTTCAAGCTTCCTAAACTGTAAGAGAATAAACTCCTGTTTGTTAAGACCACCCACTTGTGCTATTTTCTGTTAGAGTGGCAGTGTTGTTGTTGTTGCTGTTGTTATGTGCCATCGCGTCAGACCTGACTCATAGCAACCCGTCCTTGGGTTTCTGAGGTGATATCACTATGGAAGTACATTGCCCAACCTTCCTTCCGAGAAGTGACTGGTGTGTTTGAACCGTCAGGCTTCTGGTTAGCAGTCAAGTGCCTTAGACATGATATTACCCTCTATATTGTTGTTATTAACTATCATTGAGTTTATTGTGATTTATGATTGACCCTGTGTATGTAGAGTAGAACTACCCCATAGGGATTTCAAGGCTGTGACTTTTGTGAAGTAGGTCACCAAGCCTACTGCCCAAGGTGTCTCTGGATGGGTTTGAACTGCCAAACTTTTGGGTAGTAACCAAGTACTTAACAGTTTGCACCACCTAGAGATTCCTTTACATTCTATAGATATCAATTAATATATTATTACTGTCTACTTTCCTGCAAAGCATACTGCTTGATTCAGTAACTCTGACAGGGTAAGATCATCACTCATTGAAAAAAAAATTAAAAATCAGTAACGGCAACATCAAAGATAAACCTTAATAAAGGGTCTTTTGAGTTATAACAAGGAGCTCTGGTGGTGCAGTAGCTAAAGCATTTGGCTGCTTTTGGTAAACAGTTCAAACCTGCCAGCCCCTCTGTGGGAGAAAGATGAAGCAGTCTGCTTCCCTGAAGATTTTCTACCTTGGGAATGCTGTAGAGCAGTTCTAATCTGTCATATAGGGTTGCTATGACTCTGAATCAACTTGATAGCAGTGGGTTTGGGTCTGATTTTTTAATTACAACAAATATAGATCTTTATATGAGAGGGATTTCTGATATTCAAGGAGTTCCATAAGTTCTGGGATGCTTGTTTCATGTTTATAACTAGATTAGACCAAGAAGGCTAGAAATATAACTTTGCTTTACTATTTAGACTTAAAAATAATATATCAAAAAGACCTGTTTCATTTTACAATGGTCATAATTCCTATCTGAGCATTTGAATTTATTTTTGTCTCTTAAATATCAGAGATTATTGATAAGTAAGTATTGGTCTTCTAAGAGCCCTATACTTCATCAACGAATCTAGCTCCTCAATCATTATTTTCTGCTCTGCCAAACCTAACTTTCAATGGGTGCTACTATTTTCTTTCTTAGTTTCAACATCATTTATTTTTCAAGCCAAGTGTAAGATTTCTTTGAGTGTCACTGGCCTGTGTATGTGATCAGTTTCATACAAAATAAAAAATTCAGACGTTTTAATATTAAAATTTATTTATTCTCTATAACTTCATCTTTAAAGAATTGTATTATAGTAAAAGTATATGCAACACAAAACTTGCTACTCTAACAATTTCGAAGTATACAATTCAATGACAATTAAAATCATAATGTTGTACAGCCTCCACCACCACCACCCACCTCTACAACCTTTCTGCCATCCAAAACAGAAACTCAATAACTGCTAAGAGGTAACATCCTATTCCTCCCTACCCCAGTGCCAGGTAACCACCAATCTGTCTAATTTGTCTCTATAAATATGCCTGTTCTAGACAATTCATGTAAGTGAGATCATACAGGATTTGTTCCTTTGTCACTCACTCATTGACTCATTGTCAACCTCATTGTAAAGGTTTATCCATGTTGTACAATGAATCAAAATTTCACTTCTCTTTATTACTGAATAATATTATCTTGTTCGTATAGTGATTAAGAAAGAACTTGCTTCTGATATACTATTTTTAAAATTTATTTTGTGTGTCATACCTTTGTATCTTTCATTTTCTCCTACATAGCCTTCTCTTGCCTTTAGTTAATTTTTTTATGGCTAACCATCTTAATAATATATCCATATCCTTTTATATAAATTTTATGATATATTTATTGTAGTTACCTGGAGGATTACACTTAATATCCTAATTTTTTAGCAGTGTAGTTGAATTGATACCAGCTTAAATTTAACAGTATACAAAAATTCTGTACAGCTTTTGTACAGCTCCTTCTACTACTTTATGGTTTCTATGTGTTGAAAATGCTTTGCGATTGACTGCTAACTTCAGGCTTGGTGTTTCAAACCTACTAAGCAATATCACAGAAGAGAGAGTCTGAAACTCTGCTTCCGCTAAGATTACGACCAAGAAAACTCTGTGGAACAATTCTATTCTATAGCACATGAAGTTATGAGTCACAACCAACTCAACAAAGACTATCAACAACAGCATATGGCTCTGTCTTCCATTAGGCTATTATTACAGATTTTATCTTTATACATTGGGTGTCCAGTAACATAAATTTGTAATTATTTTTATGCATTTATTCTTTATGTCATTATGATGTAGCAAGTAGGATCACAAACCAAATATACACCAAACTATCCTTTATATTTATACTGAAATAAGCTTTACTGAAGAATATTATTTCTTCATAGAACTTTGAGTTATTATTTAATATCCTTTGATTTCAACATTAAGGATTCCTTTAGTATTTTTAGTAAGGTGGATCTGGTGGTACCAAACTCCCTCAATGATTATTTTTTGGGGAATTTTTAAAATTCATCCTTATATTTAAAGGACAGTTTTGCAAATACAGCATTCTTGTATTTCAGTACTTTTTGTTTTTTTCTTTCAGCACTTCTTTAAACAAGCCATCCCACTGGCTCTTAGTCTCCAGTGTTTCTGAGGATAAATCTTTTTGAGGATCTCTTGTTTGTGATAATTTGCTTTTCCTATTTTAAAGACTCTTTCTTTATGTTTATTTTTTGACAGTTTGATTATGATGTCTTGGTGTGGATGTCTTTGGCTTTATTTTATTTTGAGTTGATTGATTTTTTTGGAGGTATAGCTTTATGTCTCATCAAATTTGGGAAGTTTTCAGCTATTATTTCTTCAAATATTCTTTCTGTCTTTTTCTTTCTGGGACAACCATAATGCGTATGTTACTCCTTTTGTGGTATCCTACATGCTCCTTAAATTCAGTTTTTTTGTTTTGGGTGGGTCAGGTGTTTCTTTTTTCTATCTTTCTATTTCTCAAACTGAATTGTGTCTATTGTCTCCTCTTCACGTTCATTTCATGTTTTTTCTTCTGCTAGTACAAATTTTATGTTTGCTTTTCTAGTAAAATTTTCACTTCCGTTATTTTTCCATTTCAGTTATTTTACAGCCCAGAAATTATTTTTCATATATATATATATATATGTGTGTGTGTGTGTGTGTGTGTGTATTTTTATTGATTTCTCATTTTTTTGTACATTGTTTCTTTTATTTCCTTTAGTTCTTTGTTTGTGATTTCCTTTAATTTTTTAGCTTATTTAAGATGGTAAATAGTAAGTCCAATGTCTTGGCTTTCTTAGGAATGGTATCTGACATGTTATATTATTCTTCTTTGCTGATAATTTTTTCATGGTTTCTTGTATTTCTTGTGATGTGTGTGTGTGTGTGTGTGTGTAAATGTGACATTTACATACTATAATGTGGTAACTCCACAAATCAGGTCCTCCCCCTTATTCAGGATTTGTCAAGTCCTTTTCTTCTTTCCTTCTTTCCCTCCTTCCTTCTTTTCCTTTTTTTTTTTTCTTTATTTCTTGTTTAAGACTGTTGGTTATTGACTTTTCCAAATGATTTTTGGAAAGAACAGTTTACTTGATATATGTGTTCACTGAAGTCTCTTTTCTTTTAGTTTTTGATCAACTTTTGTTCCTACAGATTTCATGAATGTCCTAAGTCAAAAAAGAACAACAACAGCAAGAAGCAAAACAAGAAAACAAACAAACAAACACTTTTTATAGCCTTAGCAGATTGGCTTTATGTTGGGGCACTCATTTAACACTTACCCAGCTTTACACTTAATGAAGAGATTAGCCCAAGGAGAAAATTTGGGTTTTTCTCAAGTACATTCAGGGCCAATGTCTTTCCCTGGGTATGGTTGTGGCTTTCTAAGTTACCTGGTATATAAGGGCAATTCTGAATGACCCAACTACACAAAGAAGCTCTGTTTCTGGTTTCTTGACCTTAGCACTAAGCTTTCTATTGTATGTGCAGTTGTCCTTTCTTGTCTCTGACAGCTTAGTGCTAAGGAACTTTCAGTGAATCTGTTGCTCCTCTGCCCTGAACTACCTCCAAGATTGATAAGACAGTGATGCATAATTTGCTTCAATCCTTTAGGTTTCTACTCAATCGTTGAAAACAGGCAAATACTAATTTGTTCATAAGATGTGGTCTACTTTCTTTAAAATCTAGGACCAGAGCCCCAAACTGGAAAAGGATGCTGTTGCTTCAAGACAGCTGCCACATCAGGGCAGAGAAGTATGGTCTAGTCACAAATGGCAACTTTTTTTTTTTACCATTTTCTTGATTCAGCATTCACTGGTTGCTATGAGCCTCTGATCACTAACAATAATTCTGACAAGATTATTTCTAACAGTTTTTACTTCTTTTTGATGTTTCGCTGGGTGACAGAACCATGAAATGTCTTACTCTACGATCTTGGCAATATCATTTTATTTATGTTTTTAAAATATAGCCAACCTGAAGCAAAGATGAGATCACTTTAATTATCTGAATCTGACACTATTGTATGAAGAAATTTTCTGAAACTGAATTTATTCATCGTAGATTTTGGCTTGTTCAAGTGTATAAAAAATATTAGCCTTATATGTTGATAATATTCCTTATTTTAATGCCAAAGGTATTCTTTAATTCTTATAGGCCTTTTATTCTTCTATTATTTATTTATGCATTTATACATTCAATTGTCAATAGTTTCTTACTATGTAATCAGTACAGTGCCAGGTCCTAACTATATAATTTATTATGAGTAAAATGATGGTGGTTTGGACTAAGGAGCAGCTAGGAATTTGGTGAAAAGCAAATTCAAGATACATTGGAAGGTAAAGCCAGTAACACTGGATGACAGACTGGATGGGATAAGAATAAAGTCCCAAGAATAATTCCCATGTTTCTTTGTTAAAAAAGTGTTTCTGGACACATGGTAGGGTATTCACTAAAATGAGAAATGGGCAGAGGTCCAGATTTGGAGGTACTTTAGAAGGCTGACAGCCATAGGAGTTTGGAGATTTTTGCTTCTTAACCAGAACCAATCAAAGATAAGGTCAGTATACTAATTTTTTCATTCATAGCAGAATGAAAAGAGATTAAAGGTATGTTTCTACCACAGCAAGTTGAGAGGATCAAAGTAGCAAAATTTAGTCAAGAAAGAGGTTTGTCTTTAAAAGGACAGTGAGTCTAGTTACTACTCCATGAAACTGACTGATATCAAGCAGGTAAGAAATAAAATATCCTTGGGAAATTTTACAGCCAAATGAGGTGCCAGTCAAAGCTAAGAGAAACTATAGGTGCTTAGGAGCTAAAACCAGATATCTACAAATAAGAGCACCCATGTATTTATAAGCAGGAAGCAGGACACTGTCTCCTCTTCTTTCTCTAGATATAGGCAATGGAGATAATAAAGAAGAAATATTCTCCTAGATGGTGGAGCCAAGGACCATGGAGAACAATGAGCTGAAGATCCTCAGTGTCTGAAAATTAATTTGATCTGTTGTTGTTTGGTGATGTCAAGCCATCTCCAACTCATAGCAGCCCCATGTACAGCAGAACGAACATTGTCCAGTTCTGTGCCAGCTCCACGATCCTTGCTATGCCTGAGTCCATCACTGTAGCTATTGTATCAATCCATCTTGTTGAGGGCCTTCCTCAATTTCATTTCCCCTCCACTTTCCCAAGCATGATATCCTTCTCCAGGGATTAATGTGAAAGCATGATTTTTTTTTTTTTTTCAAAGTACTCTAACAATCTAGTTCATTGTTTATGTTTAAAGAAAATAATGGGAGATAGGATTTTTTTAAATATAAGAAAGCCATAACCTGTGTAAGGCAAAAACCTGTCAGAGAAGGAAGATTGAAGTATTTTCCACTAAAATTAGTGACAGAAAAGTGGTAAGACTGAATCTTGTCAAAGGTGGAAAACTTGTGAGACTCAGAAAAACAAGGCAGTTGCATTGAGATCTGGCTGTCATAGATCTCATTGTATTGTTTAAAACATATGATATTGCGTCAACTTTTTGTAGTAGGTTGACTCATTAACTGCCAATATTTTTCATTATATGGCATATTTTTATTCTTTAACATCTATAAAAATTTTGTGCATGTTTTTATGAGATTTTTAGAAGAAACTAAATTAAAATGTATGTAGGCTATAATTGAGAAAGAGAACAAAGACAAATAGGTTGACTTTTAACCATAATAAGCATTACTTGTTTTGTCACTTTTCATTAAAGTTTTCCAGTAGTATACTTTTTGTAATATTCTGTATCTAAGAAGTTGGACTTATAAGTAAAAATTCCTTTTTAATTAAAATTTAATTTTATTTTGATTTTTAGCTGAGTAGGCTAAAAATTGAAAAAGGAGATAGAAAAAATGAATTATTTTAATTTATTCATTTAATATTGTATCAATATATCTAGGAAAATTTTCTAAGGCTTAGAAAAACTACTCATTTTAACCTTTATAGATATGGTAGAATATAGGAGACATCTGGAAGTAGTAATTTTCCAGCTAAGTTAGAAGACAAGTTGAATGACTGTGAAATAGACTGGTATAAAGTAGTCCACCAAAATAACAAAAATTGGGGAATATATCCACTAAAAATCATACTTCATAAAAATGTAAACCTTTAAACACATTTTAATAGTCAATTTTAAACCTATGTATTAAAATAAACAAATATGTAAAAACATCTCATTAATGACCAAGTCATTTTGAAATTGCCATTTACCTTAATTTATAACATCAGTAAGGTTTATCATTTTCTTTTGAAAACAATTGCATATGAATGAAATATTTTGGAAGATTACAGCAGATTCACAAAGACAACCATAAATTATATATGATAACAATTGACCTTGGCCATATCTCAGCTCTCAAGCAACTGCATCTCCCTGAAATTTGGCCAAGGGCAAACCAGTAAGTGGAAAAATACCTCTGAGATTTACATAGAGATGTCACAAAATCTACTAAAGTTCATAGAGTTAATTTATAAAAGAATATTTCCTTAATACCCCTTTGTTGTTGTTGTTGTTATGTGCCGTCGAGTCATACCTGACTCATAGCGACCCCTCCTTGGGTTTCCGAGGCAGTATCACTACGGAAGTAGGATTGCCCAACCTTCCTTCCGAGGAGTGGCTGGTGGGTTTGAA
>NW_006921604.1:16995070-16998807 GCF_000298275.1 Orycteropus afer afer
ATTGATATTGACAAGTACATTGATACAAGTGACAACTTGAAATGAAACAGAAAAAAAATGAAAAAGGCAGAAAATAACAATCTTAAAACTAAATCTATAGGATCAATTAGTGTAAGAGAAAATATTTCTATGCCAATGTAATCTTCCTGTCAAATTTTTGAAATATAACCATGAAAATCATAGTACCCTATGTCTTGGTATTGTTGTGAATGTAGGTTTAGATTTCCATTCCAAACTAATGAAAAAATTGTCCTATGGCACTAGTAATAGACCACTCACTATCTATAAAATTTAGTTATTTAAATAAATTAATTTACCTGAGAGTTCCAAAAGACAATGGCTCTTGCAGATCTCTTTAGGTAGTTAAACAATTGCTTTGAAAGGAAAACTCCACAGTGACAAAAACTTAATTTTTGTGTCAAAGTGACTAGCGGTCAATTTCCAGCTTTGCCTCTGTGTGACTTTGAACTTAACATCTCCAAACTTCAATTTCTGAATCTGAAAAATGTAGATAATCGTAAACATAAGTATTATACCGGTAGTTAAGTGGATTGAACGTAATGCCAGATCTCCAGTAGCTGTCCAAAATATCCACCCATCTTCTCTTTTCTTTATTTCCATCCTTATATTTTTCACCTACAATGCAAAGAAAACTGATATTCATAAGGTAGAATATTAGAATACTTAATATTTACAACCTGTTGAAAGACCTAGATAACATTTCTGTGAAATAAAGCAAACTGTGAATTCTAAAATACAAAGAGCAACCATTAACCATTACAACATTTATGAGAACACTTTAATATAATATGAAAATTACATAGAAAAATACATTATACATATTAGTTACTGCATTTATCTTCCATGTTGTTTTCTTAATCTGCTAGTTTCTCTGAATTTTATAGACAGTGATATTAATATAATTCATGTATTTTACAGTGTTTTCTAAAGTAGGATCTAGTCTTCCCCATTATCCATAAGGGGGTAATCAGAGTCAAAAGAGAAATGAGGAGTACAAAATATGTTTTGACACTGTAGCAGAGAGATATGAAAGTATTAAAGAGTAGTCTAAGGATAAGCTGAACACAGTTGCTAACAAGAAATGGATAAATAAATAGGAGCAAAAGAATATTAAAGGGAGGGTTATTTTTAGTTATAAAATACACAAAAACATTAGATATAAAAGGAGTGTTTAGGAAAATGTGGTGGTTAAGTCTGTGTGTCAACTTGGCTGGGTCGGGTTGAGTGTCTGGGCAGCTGAATGTAGTTATTCCCCATGATGAGACTGGTAATTAGCTCCATGGTGGAATCTATTGGAGCAGCTGAGTAGCTGCTTTGGGTATGTGATCTGCTTCTTGTATGTAAGAAATAGCTTTAGGAACGGTCTCTAACTTATGGCACACTTGAACCCTGCATGTAGCCATGTCATTGTTCAGCAGACTGCCATGCTCTGCTGACCTTGGGACTTACAATGGACTTAAGTTAATGGCCTGCAGTGTGGTTTGGTTATATCGGGACTGTGCCTTTTTAGTTGTCAATCTTGGGGCTTCTCAGCCTCAGCAGCCAGCAGCTGTCTGAGTGGAGAAATGCTTCTAGTTTCAGTGGGCTGGGAGCAGGAGGCAGAGCTGGACCCCAAGGTTGAGGGGCTTTCACCCAGCCCCTACAGCCTGGCACTTTGAACTTGGACTTAAACCCTCCAAATTGTAAGAGAATGAACTCCTATTTGTTAAGTCCACCCCATTTGTGGTATATTTCTGTCAGAGCAGCACTAGGTAACCATAACAGAAAATAAATTCAAATTTCAGAATGTAAAGCACTCACTGTTTTTGTTGTTGTTAGTTGGTGTCGAGTCATCTCCAACTCATGTACATCAGAAGGAAACACTGCCTGGCCCTGTGTTTGCCTCATAATCCTTGCTATACCTGAGCCCATCCTTGCAACCATTTTGTCAACCCATCTTGTTGAGGGCCGTCCCTTTTTTCATTGACCCTTCACTTTACTGAGCATGACATTCTTCTCCAGGGAATGGTCCCTTCTGACAACATGACCATTCTCACCTCCAAGGAGCGTTCTGGTGGCACTTCTTCCAGGACAGATTTGTTAGCTCTTTTGGCAGTCCATGGTATTTTCAGTATTATTCACCAACAGCACAACTCAAAAGCATCAACTCTCCTTCAGTCTTCCTTATTAATTGTCCAGCTCTTACATGCATATGAGGTGATTGAAAGTACCATGGCTTGGGTTAGGTGCACCTTAATCTTCAAGGAGACATCTGCTCTTCAGCACTTTAAAGATGTGATTTGCAGCAGATTTACCCAATGCTATATGACACCTGATATCTTAACTGCTGCTTCCATTAGTGTTGATTGTGGAAACAAGTAATATGAAGTCTTTGACAGCTTCAATCTTTTCTCCATTTATTGTGATGCTGCTTATTGGTCCAGTTGTGAGGATTTTTGTTTTCTTTATGTTGAGGTGCAATCCATACTGCAGATTAGATTTCAATCTCCATCAGTAGATGCTTCAAGTCATCCTCACTTTCAGTAAGCAAAGTTATGTCATCAGCGTATCGCAGGTTGTTAATGATTCTTCCTCCAATCTTGATGCCACATTCTTCTGCATATAGTCCAGCTTCTCAGATTATATGCTCAGCATAAGCATACAGTTTGAGTAAGTATGGTGATAGGATACAACCTTGACACACTCTCTTCCTGATTTTAAACCAAGCAGTATTCAGTATTCCCTTGTTCTATACCGATGACAGCCTCTTGATCAATGTACAGGTTTCTCATGAGCACAAATAAGTGTTCTGGAATTGCCATTCTTCTCAATATTATCCATAATTTTTTATTATCCACACAACCAAATATTTTTATTGCATAGTCAATAAAACACAAGTAAACATTTTCTTAGTACTCTTTACTTTCAGCCAAGATCTATCTGACATCACCAATGATATCCTTTATTCCACGTCCTCTTCTGAAATCAGCTTGCATTTCTGGAAGTTCTCTGTCAATATACTGCTGCAATTGGTTTTGAATTATCTTTAGCAATATTTTACTTGCATAATAATTTCCACATTCTGTGAGATCATCTTTCTTTGGAACGGGTACAAATGTGGCTGTCTTCCAGGCAGTTGGCCAGGTAGCTTTGTTCCAAATCTCCTGGCATAGCTGAGTGAATGACTTCAGCAGGGCATCTGTTCGTTGAAACATCTCAATGGGTAGCCTGTCAATTCCTGGGGGCTTGTTTTTGCCACTTCCTTCAGTGCAGCTTCAACTTCTTCCTTCAATAACATTGGTTCTTGATTATATGCCACCTCCTGAAATGAATGAAGGAAGATTTGGTACAGTGACTCTGTGTATTCCTTCCATCTTCTTTTGATGTTTCCTGCATCATTCAATATATTGCCCATAGAATCTTTCAATATTGCAACTCGAGGCTTGAATTTTTTCTTCCATTCTTTCAACTTGAGAAATGCTGAGGGTGTTCTTCCCCTTTGGCTATCTAACTCCAGGTATTTATACATTTCTTTATAGTTATTTACCTTGTCTTCTCTAGCTGCTCTTTGAAATCTTCTGTTCAGCTTTTATTTTGTCATTTCTTCCATTTTCTTTAGCTACTCTTCATTCAAAGGCAAGTTTCAGAGTCTCTTCTGACATCCATTTTGGTCTTTCCTTTCCTGTCTTTTTAATGGCCTTTTGCTCTCCTAGTAGATGATGTTCTTGATGTCATCC
>NW_006921604.1:17006977-17034941 GCF_000298275.1 Orycteropus afer afer
TGCTGTTTGTGTTGTTGGGAAAAAAAAAAAAAAAAGGTATTTGCAATGAATCAGCCATTGGTCTTGCAAAACCCTTTTATGCAATCTCTAGTGTTATTTCTATCACCAAGGCCATACTTTCCAACTACCTGTGATTCTTCTTTGTTTCCAACTTTTGCATTCCAATCACCAACCACTCACTGACACATTTTAAAAAATTATTAGATATTCTGGAAAACAGCTTCTTATTTTTCAGTATGTCCAAACTTTCAACAATATGTGTCAAAAGTAGGAAAAGAAGAATTTTGATTTCAAAAGTCTGGATTCATTGCAGAGGACATATGAAAACACACACGCATACAAAACAAACTCACTGCCATTGACCCTTAGCAACCCCTCCTTGAGTTCTGAGGCCTTACCTCTACAGAAGTAGATTGTCCAGTCTTCTTTCTGATGAGTGGAAGCACAGTAAGTGAGAAATTAAACCTTTAACTATACTAATAATTTAAAAAAAAATCCTACTACAAAGAACATACAGAAATTTAGATGGAATAACTGTATTCATCTTGTTGTTGCTGTTATGTGCCATAGAGTCAGACCTGACTCATAGCGACCCCTCCCTAGGTTTCTGAGGCAGTATTATTATAGGAGGATCTCACTCCTTTCCTTACTTTCATCACACTTGTCACTTACAAAGAAGATGATAAAGAAAAAAATAATAATCTCAATCTTATCAACCATCAATCTGTTCAAGTTAGTTCCTTATGCCTTACTCCAAATTGTTACGATGTGTGCATGAATTCTACAAATGTATAGTCAAGGTCCAGGTATTTCTGCTGTTATTAACATTGTGATAGTTGTATATGTAACATTTTTTATTCCACTAAGTATTTTGGGCAATCTACTTCCGTAGTGATACTGCCTCGGAAACCCAAGGAGGGGTCACTATGAGTCGGGTCTGACTTGATGGCAAATAACAACAAAAACAAGTATTTCCAAAAATGCTCCAGAGCAAGGACATTCCTGAGCCTCACAAAAATATGAGCTCTATGTCTGAAGACATCATTCTACAATATTTCTTGGCAGCATTTTTATAACAGAATTTAAAGTTGTAAGGCTGGCAGGGAATATTTTATAAGAATTACTCAGCTTGTTTTAACTCTGTACTTTATTATGCCTAAGTCACAGATGTAAGCATTTCCAGAGGCTCATCATTGGATTTGGTGGTATCACAAAGTAACCAGAACATAGTACCCTAATTCCAGCATCACTGCTAGGGTGAGCAGGGTCTGTGGAAAAACAATGTGATACACAGTTAGCTTAACCATTTAATGCTGAATTATATTATCTATAAAGATGACCATGTTATGTTTGAACATTGGCCCATAAATCATTTAAACCATCCAATGCAATATCTTATTCACAGCATCATTTTAGAAATTTATTTTTTTCATCTGCAAAATTATTTCAGTATGTATTTTTAAATTTGCATCTTAGTATAATCCACATGCAATAGAATGCATCTTTTCAGGTTGATGACTTTTATTAACAATTGTATATATCCACCATCAAACAAGAAATGTTGTTGTTGTTGTTATGTGCTGTCAAGTCGGACCCAACTCCTACCGACCTCTCCTTGGGTTTCCGAGGCAGTATCACTACGGAAGTAGATTGCCCTATCTTCCTTCCGAGGAGCGGCTGGTGGGTTTGAACCGCCAGCTTTCTGGAAACAAGAAATAGAACATTTAAATTAACCAGAACTTTCCTAATGATCCTACCCCCACCATATGTGAGGAAAGTATTTCTGATTTCTGCTACCAGTGACACCACATAAATGAAATCATAAAATATATAATTCCTGTGCATGTACCTGACTGCTTTGAGAAATAGTATTTTATGAAATTTATTAGTATTGCCCATTTATTTATTTTATATTTCCAAATACTAGTCATTGTATGGATAGACACAATTCTGACAAATCATGATTTGTCCTGGTTATACTATTTTACACTCCCACCAGCAATCCAATTGCTCCACATTTTGTCAATATTTAGTGTTGCTGATCTTATTTCAGCCATCATAAGGGACGTGAAATAGCACCCAATTATAATTTTGAATCTACATTTCCCTGATGACTATTTATGTTAAGGTTTGTAAGGATTTTTTATGTATTCAAAATATAAATCATTTGTCCAACAAAGTTACAGTGAGTATTTTTGTACTTAAGTCTGTGGCATATAAGCCCATTTTTTAATAATTATTTTTGGTAATGGATATTATCATTTAAAAAAAAATACATATTTTAAATAACAATTTTTAATGTATGTTCTTATAACCACCAACACAGTTTGGAAACAGAATAGTTCCATTATTCCCCCAAATCCCTTCATTCTCTCCTTGTCCTCAAATACTTTCACCACTGTTAATCTTTGGCAACCACTGATCATTTATTCGTAATTGTAATTTTGTCTTTTCTGGCATATCATATAAAAGGTATTATTACACTGTGTATTATGAGACTGGCTGCCTTCACCCAGAAAAATGACTTTGGATTTCATTCATATTCTTATCTGTATCAGTAGTCTCCTCCTTTTTATTGCTCAGCTGTATTCCAGTACAGAAAATTTATCCATTCACCACTGAAGGAAAATTATAAATAAAACTGTTATAAACATTTGTGTACAGGTGTTAGTGTGATAATGCCTCTTCTTTACTCTAAAGCAAATTTCTAAGATTGGAATTGTTGGGTTATATATATGGTATCTTTTAGAAGCCCTGAAGACACATTGGTAAAGTGCTCAGCTACCAACAGAAATGTCTCAAGTTCAAAACCACCAGCCACTCCTCAGAAGAAAGATGTGGCAGCCTGCTTCTGTAAAGATTACAGAGTTGGAAACTATGGGGCAGGTCTACTCTGTTTTATTGGGTCATCTGAGTTAGAGTCCACTGGACAACAATGTATTTGTGGGCTTTTTTTTAACAGTGTGTTTAACTTTATAAACATAAAACTTTATAAATTTTATAAGAAACTGCAAAACGATTTCCAAAGTGGCTATACCATTTTTGCTTTCCTATCAGTGAAGTATAATGAGTTCCCCTGCCTCTGTATCTTCACTTATACTCAGTATTGTCGTTATCTATCATTATTATTTATTGGATTGTTGTTTGCTTTTCGTTAATTCTAATAGTCCCTGGGTCACACACAAATTTGTTGTTGTAGTTGTTGTTATGTGCTGTTGAGTCAGACCGGACTCATAAGGACCCCTCCTTGGGTTTCCGAGGCAGCATCACTACAGAAGTAGATTGCCCCATCTTCCTTCCGAGGAGTGGCTGTTGGGTTTGTACTGCAAGCCTTCTTGTTAGTGCTCAAGTGCTTTAGCCACTATGCTACCAGAGCCCCCGCACACAAATTTAGGCAATTTAAATGGTTCAAACCCATCCAGAGTTGGCTGACAGACTGCTTTTAAAAGGTCACATTCTTGCAAACACTGGAGCACAGTTCTCTGCAACAGGAGAGGTTGCTATGAGTCAGAATCGACTCAATGTCAATTGATTGGGTTTTTGTTTCTAATAGATGTCCAATGGTATATTGTGCAGCTTTAGTTTGCATTTTTGCAAAGGGTAACGGTGACAAACACCTTTTCCTGTACTCACTTTTCATATTATATCTTTTATTTATTTATTTGTTTGTTTGTTGTTATGTGCCGTCAAGTCAAATCCGACTCATAGCGACCCCTCCTTGGGTTTCCGAGGCGGTATCACTACGGAAGTAGATTGCCCAACCTTCCTTCCGAGGAGTGGATGGTGGGTTTGCACCGCTAGCCTCTGGTTATCAGTCAAGTACCTTAGGCACTATTGTCTGCTAAATCTTTTTTTTTTTTTTTTTCCCTCTTGGTTGTGGTGTGTTGTTTGTCTTCTTACTGTTGCATTTTGGATGTTACTCATGTTTTTTGGATAAAAGTCTTTTTTCAGCTACATGATTTGTGAATATTCTACCCTAGCTTGTAGCTTAACTCTTCGTTTATTTAACAGTGACTTTTCAAGGTCAAATGTTTTTAAATTTTATGAAGTCCAATTTATCACTTTTTTTTTTTACTTTTTGCATCATGCTTTTAATGTCATAGCTAAGAAATCTTTGCCTTACCTACGTTCACTAATTTCTCGTGTATTTTCTTCTGTTTTATACTACTGTTTTTATATTCATTGAGTATATTGTAGCTCCACATCTGGGTTTATACACATTTATGATTGCAATGATTTCTTTATTAATTAATTATTTTATAATTATGAAATATTTCATTTTATCCATAATATTTTTTGTTTTGAAAGTTTACTTATCTGATATTATTACAGTAATTCCAGCTTCCTTAGTGTTATGATATATATTTCACCCTAATTACTTTCAATCTGGCTGAATATTTACACATAAATTACATTAACTTTAAACATCATATTAGTTAGATCTTTCATTTTCACTATATTTGAAAATTTCGTCTTCATAAATGAACTCTGTTGTATATCAACATTAATTAAAATAATTGGTATATTTAGATTTAAGTCTTCTATTTGGGTTTTTTATTTTTATTTATTCTATCTTAAAAAATATAATATATTGTAATGTTGGTGAAAGTATACACAGCAAAATAGTTTTCCATTCAACAATTTCTGTGCATAATGCTCAGCAACAGTGATTACATTTTTCAGTTTGTGTAAACATTCTCTTTATTTCCATTATAACGTGTTCATTTGGTCTCACATGTATAATTTTTAAGACTACAATTCTCAAGAGTCAAATTCTTTACTTTACAAGCTAATCTGCTATTGAGTTAAAAGGTTTTCAAAGTTTAAAAAGTGTCTCAGGGAAATAGTCTCAGAGATTCATTCATTCTCAATGGAACCAGTAACATGAATTCTTTGAGAATTTGAAGTTTTGTTCTGTAATGTTTTTCCTTATCAGTCAGGATTTATCTATTGTGACCCTGATTGGAATGTTTTACAGTTTCAGCCAGGAACCTTCTAGTTCTTCTGGTCTCAAGGTAGAGGAAGCCATGATTCATGGAGACAGTTGGTGCTTTATTCTAGTTCCTTTTCTGATTCCTGGATTTTCTTCATTTTCTTTTGCTATAAACAAACAGAAACCAATAGGTGAATTGTAAATGGCTGCTCACAAGGTTTTAACATCCCCAGGCATAACTCACCAAATTAGAATGTAGAACATGAATTTTATGAACTTTTTTATGCCAGTCTTGTAAATTGACCCATGAGACTATGGCTCTGAATCTTCAAATAAAGGAAATGAGTTTCATGACGTGATTGATTATGTCTAAGAAGTATCCACATCTATAACCCTTATGTTTATATATATATATATATATATATATATATATATTCCCACTCAAGAGCTCTGGTGGCATAGTGCCTAAGGCATTTGACTGCTACCCAGAGGCTGGTGGTACAAACCCACTAGCCACTCCTCAGAAGGAAGATTGGTCAATCTACTTTTTAGTGATACCACCACAGAAACCCAAGAAAGGGTTGTTATGAGTCAGATCCGACTTGACAGCAGTAAGTTGTTTTTTTTTGGGGGGGGGTGGGGTTGGATATTTTCACTCATTGAATATGTTGTAGTTCAAATTAGGTTTATACACATTTATGAGTGTAATTATTTATGGATGAATTAAAAATTCATAAAAATTAACTACTATTGTTGTGGAATTATATATATCATAGTGTTTAGCAATCCATCTTTTTTCTTATGGATAACTTGGAGACATCAATTACTTGAGTCAAATTATGCAAACATTACCACATTAAGTACTAAGAAAAAGTGATTACTACCAAGGGAATGATTCCCCTTCCTTTCATGCCCCCATCCCTGGTAACCACCAATGGGCATTGGTCTCTGTAAAAATTTCTAATCCCATTAGGTCAAATACCTTTTTTCAACAACACAGTCAGTGACTATACATGTGGACTTTGCCAGATGGAGTACACAGGAATCAAATTGACTATATCTGTGGCAGAAGCAACGGAAAAGCTCAATATCTTCAGCCATAACTAGGCCAGGAGCTGACTGTGGAACAGACCATCAACTACTCATATGCAAGTTCAAGGTGAAGTTGAAGACAATAAAAATAGTCCACGAGAGCCAAAATATGAGCTTGAATATATCCCACCTGAATTTAGAGACTATCTAAAAAATAGATTTGATACATTGAATACCAATGACCAAAAACAGAGGAATTGTGGGATGTCATTAAGAACATCATCCACGAAGAAGACAAAACTCCATTAAAAAGACGGTAGTGGAAGAAAAGACCAAAAAGACCAAAATGGACTCTGAATCTTACCCTTGAACAAAGAGTAACTAAAGCAAATGGAAGAAATGACAAAATAATAGAACAGAACAGAAGATTTCAAAGAGCAGCTAGAGAAGACAAAGTAAATAACCATAATTAAATGTGCAAAAACCTGGAGTTAGCTAGCCAGAGGTGAAGAACACATGGCATTTCTCAAGTTGAAAGAACTTAGGAAAAAATTTAAGCCTCAAGCTACAATATTGAAAGATTCTATGGGCGACATATTGAATGATGCTATGTTGTTATGTGCCATGGGATCAGACCTGACTCATAGTGACCACTCCTTGGGTTTCAAAGGCAGTATCACTATGGAAGTAGATTGTCCTATCTTCCTTCCGAGGAGTGGCTGGTGGGTTTGAACTGCCAGCCTTCTGGTTAACAATCAAGTGCCTTGGGCACTATACTACCAGAGCTCCTTTGAATGATGCAGAAAACATCAAAAGAAGATGGATGGAATGCAAAGAGTCAATATATAATTGGTATATATAATTGGTATATATTCATCCATTTCAGGAGGTGGCATATGATCAAGAACCAATGGTACTGAAGGAAGAAGTCAAAACTTCACTGAAGAAAGTGATGAAAAACAAGATTCCAGGAATTGATAGGATACCTATTAAAATGTTTCAACAAATGGATGCCCTGCTGGAGGCACTCACTCAGCTATGCCAAGAGATTTGGAAGCCAGCTACCTGGCCAACTGACTGGAAGAGATCCATATTTGTACCCATTCCAAAGAAAGGTGATCCCTCAGAATGTGGAAATCATCAAACGATGTCAATAATATCGTGCAAGTAAAATCTTACTGAAGATAACTCAAAAATGGCTGCAGCAGTACATTGACAGAGAATTTCCAGAGGTGCAAGCAGGATTCAGAAATGGACATGGGACAAAGGATATCATTGCTGCTGTCAGATGGATCTTGGCTCAAAGCAAAGAATACCAGAAAGATGTTTACTTGTGTTTTATTGACTATGCAATAAAAACATTTGATTGTGTGGATCATAACAAATTATAGATAACATTGAGAGGAATGGAAATTCAAGAACACTTAATTGTACTCATGAGGTACCTGTACATAGACCAGGAGGCTGGCGTTCAAACAGAACAAGGGGACACTGCATAGTTTAAAATCAGGAAGGGAGGGTGTCAAGATTGTATCCTTTCACCACACTTAGTCAATCTGCATACTGAGCATATAATCTGGGAAGCTGGACTATATGAAGAAGAATGTGGAATCGGAATTGGAGGAAGAATCATTAACAACCTGCAATATGCAGTATGACAACACAACTTTGCTTATTGACAATGAAGATGACTCGAAGCACTTACTGACGAAGATTGAAGACTACAGTCTGCAGTATGGATTGCAACTCAACATAAAGAAAACAAGAATTCTCACAACTAAACTAATAAGCATGTCAGGGTAAATGGAGAAAAGATTGAAGTTGTCAAAGACTTCATATTACTTGGTTCTACAACAAATACCAATGGAAGCAGCAGTCAAGACATCGGACGACATATTGCATTGGCCAAATCTGGTTCAAAACATCTCTTTCAAGTGCTGAAGAGCAAAGATAGCTCCTTAAGACTATGGTGCACCTGACACAAGCCATGGTATTTTCAATCAGCTCATATGCATGTGAGAGCTTGACAATGAATAAGGAAAACTGAAGAAGAGTCGAAGCTTTTGAGTTGCACTGTTGGTGAAGAATGCTGAAAGTACCATGGACTACTAAAAGAACTAATAAATCTGTCCTGGAAGAAGTGCAGTTGGAATGCTCCTTGGAAGTGAGAATGGCCAGACTTTGTCTCACCTACTTTGGTATTGTTGTAAGAAGGGACCAGTCCCTGGAGAAGGATATCATGGTTGGTAAAGTGGAGAGTGAACGAAAAAGGGGAAGGCCCTCTACAAGATAGATTGACACAAATGTTACACTGATGGGCTCCGGTATAGGAAAGGTCCATTGGGCTGTCACAGGCCCTGGCAGTGTTTCGTTCTGCTGTACATAGGGTCACTATGAGTCGGAGACAATTCAATGGCACCTAACAACAACAAAGATTAGGTCATAAAAGTGAGATTATACAATATTTCTCCTTCTGTGATTAATTATTTTGTTCATCAATTTAAATATTTCAACAAATGGATGCAGCACTGGAAGCACTCACTAATTTATACCAAAGAATTTGGAAAACAGTTACTTGGACAATCAACTGGAAGAGATCCATATTTGTGCCTATTCTAAAGAAAGTTAGTCCAACAGAATGTGGAAGTAATCAAGTCATAACATTAATATCACACGTAAGTTAAATTTTGCTGATGATAATTCAAAAATAGTTGCAGCAGTCCATTCACAGTGAACTGCCAGAAATTCAAGCCAAGATAGGATGTGGAATGAGGGATATCATTGCTGATGTCAAATGATCTTGACTGAAAACAAAGAATATCAGAAAGATATTTACCTGTGTTTTACTGAACATGCAAGGGCATTCGACTGTGTGGATCATAACAAATTATGGCTAACATTTTGAATAATGGAAATTCCAGAACACTTAATTGTGCTCATGAAGAACCTGTATGTAGACCAAGAGGCAGTCATTTCAGCAGAACTAGGAGATATGGCACGATTTAAAATCAGGATAAGTGTATGTCAGGGCTACATCCTTTCTCTATGTTTATTAAATCTGCATGCTGAGCAAATAATATGAGAAGCTGGCTTATCTGAATAAGAACAGAGTATCAAGATTGGAGGAAGAATTATTAACAATGTGTGATATGCAGATGACATGGCCTTTCTTGCTGGAAATGAAGTCTTGAAGCACTTACAGATAAAGATCAAAGAATAGTCTTCTGAATGTATTGTACCTCAACATAACCAAAACAAAAATCGTCACAACTGCACCAATAAGCAACATCATGATAAACACAGAAACAAGTGATGTTGTCAGGGATTTAATTTTACTAGGATCCACGATCGAGGCCCATGCAAGCAGCAGGTAAGAAATAAAATGATGTATTGCATTGGGGAAATCTGCTGCAAAAACCTCTTTAAAGTGTTAAAGAGTAAAGAGATCAGTTTGAAGACTAAGGCACGCCTGAACCAAGCCATGGTATTTTTCAATTGTCTCAAATGCATGTAAGAGCTTGACCATGAATAAGAAAGACTACAGAAGAATTGATGCATTTGTATTGTGGTGTTGGAAAAGAATATTGAATATACCATGGACTGCTAAAGAACAAAAAAATCTTTCTTGAAGAAAGCACAGCCAGAACGCACCTTAGAAGCTAGAATGGTTAAACTTCACTTCCAGTACTTTGGTCATGTTGCTAGAAGTGGCCAGTCATGTGAGGTAAAGTCAGTAAAGTAAAAAGTCAATGAAAAAGGGGAAGACCCTTGATGAGATGAATTGACAGTGGATGCTTGATGAGTTCAAGAATGGCAATGATTTTGAGAATGGCACAGAACCGCACAGTGTTTGTTCTGTTGTACACAGGGTTGTTATAAGTTGGAAGAAACTCCATGGCACCTAACAAGAACAATGTCCTCCAGGTTCATTCATGTTGCAAGATAATTCAAGGACTCATTTTGTTAGGGCTCTGTAGTATGTAGGAGCTCTGGTAGCACAGTCGCTAAGGCACTTGACTGCTAACCAGAAGGCTGGCAGTTCAAACCCACCAGCCACTCCTCAGAAGGAAGATGGGGCAATCTACTTCCATAGTGATACTGCCTCGGAAACCCAAGGAGGGGTCACTATGAGTCGGATCTGACTCAACGGCAGGTAACAACAACAACATGTAGTATGTATGTGCCACATTTTGTCCATCCATTCCTCTACTGATGGACACTTAGGGTGTTTCCATCATTTTGCTGTTGAGAATATTGCTGTGATGAACATAGGTGTGCATTATGTCTGTTTGCATCACTGCTATTAGATAATTAAGGTAAATATATAGGAGTGGAATTGCTTGCTCTTATAGTAGATTTTTTTTTAATTTTTTGAGGAATCACTATACTTTTTCCCCAGTAATTACACTTTTTTTTTTTTTTTTAGCATTTCCTGCAATAGTGGATAATGATTTCAATTCTCCCCAATCCTGCCAACGTTTGTTGTTTTCTGTTTGATCAGTGCCATTTTACCAGGCGTGAGATGGTACCTCACTATGTTTTGATTTGCTTCTCTCCATAGACGTAAATAATGGAGACCTAGCACTGCAATAGTTAAAGCACTCTGCTGCTAACAAAAAGGTTGGTGATTTGAACTCACCAGCCACTCCACGGGAGTGCTTTGCTTCCATAAAGATTACAGCCTTGGAAATCTTAAACAAAAAACACAATGCACTGCCATCAAATTGGATCCGACTCATGGGGACCCCTCCTTGGGTTTCTGAGGGGGTATCACTACAGAAGTAGATTGTCCAACCTTCCTTCTGCGGAGGGGCTGGTGGGTTTGAACTGCCAGACTTCTGGTTAGCAGTCAAATGCCTTAGGCACTATGCCACCAGAACTCCGTGGAAACCTTTTGGGTCAGTTTTATTCAGTTCTATAATGTCACTTTGAGTTGGAACCAACTTCAGAACAATGTTTTTTGCTTGTTTGTTTGTTTGTTTATTAATGGCTAATGACAGTGAACAGCTTTTCATGTGTTTGCTGGCCACATGAATGTCCATGCTGGTGGAGAACATTTACTCATTTTTTTAAAATAATTTTTGTTGTTGTTGTGGTTGATTTTTCCATGTTTTATGTATGTTTTGGATATTAGACCCTATGTTGGGAGCTCTGGTGGAGTAGTGCTTAATGCATTTGACTGCTAACCAGAAGGCTGGCAGTTCAAACCCACTAGCCACTCCTCAGAAGTACGGTTGGGCAATCTACTTCCATAGTGATATTGCCTTGGAAACCCAAGGAATGGTCTCTATGAGTCGGATTCGACTTGATGGCAGTGAGTTTGAGTTGATTGGCTATGTTCTTCCCAAAGACTCTTTTTTTCTGGAATCTAGGTTATCTTTTCACTCTTGACAAATTCTCTTGGTGAACACAAGTATTTAATTGTTTGGAAGTCCCAGTTATCAAGTTTGTCTTCTATTTTGTGCATTTGTAGTTGAGTTTGATAATCTGTCATTTAAAAAAAAATAGGTTCCAAAATTTTGCCTATATAATTTCTTCTAAGAATGTTATAGTTTTAACCTTAACATTTAAGTCTTTGACACATTTAGAGTTAGGTTTTGTGTATAGTGGGAGGTATGGGGCCTGTTTCATTTCCTCCATATGGATATCCAATTTTGACAGTATAGTGGGTCGAAAATATTATTTCTTTCCTGTTAATTAAGTTTTTACCCCTTTTCAAAAATAAGCTGTCCATAGATGAATGGATTTATTTCTGGATTCTCAATTCTATTTAATCAGTCTGTACATCTACCATCATTCCCCTATCAGTTTGTCACTTTGTAGTGGCTTTTATGTTGATGTGATGTCAAAAGATATGGCATCAGTATTTTAAATAACAGCAGGATCACCCAGGGTAGACAGGTTTCAACAGAGCTTCCAGACTAAGACCTAGGAAGAAAGACCTGGCAATCTACTTCTAAAAAATTAGTCAATGAGACCTTATGAACAGCAATAGAGTATTGTCTAATAAAGTGCCAGAAAATGAGCCTCTCAGGTTGGAAGGCACTCAAATTATGACTAGGGAAATTTGAAATGGTTTCTTCTCATTTAGAATGGGCCACATCAGAAAATGAAAGCCCTAAAAGCTTTATTCCATCCATGTCATTTTGGTTCACTCAAACTTTGAGAAGGCAGTGCTCCTGTTAGTCAGAATTAGAGGAAGACTCATTAACAATCTATATGCAGATGATACTACCTTGGTTGCTGAAAGTGAAAAAGACTTGAAGCACTTACTGATGAAGAGCAAAGAGGACAGCCTTCAGCATGGCTTACACCTCAACATAGAGAAAACAAAAAAATTCTTTAGAGCTGGACTAAAAAGAAACCTCCTGAAAAACACAGAAAGATTGAAGTTGTTGAGAATTCATTTTACTTGGATTCATAATCAATGCCCCTGGAAGAAGCAGTCAGTAAATCAAACGATGTATTGCATGGTGCAAATTTGCTACAAAAGACCTCTTTTTAGTGCTTAAAAGTGAAGATTTCACTCTGAAGACTAAAGTGCACCTCAGCCAAACTGTGCATTGGAACCACCTCCTATGCATTGGAAAGCTGGACAATGAATAAGGAAGACTGAAGAAAAGTTGATGTCTTGAATTATAGTGTTTGTGAAAAATATTAAATACACCATGTTTTGCCAGAAGAAGAAACAAATCTGTCAAGCAGAAGTACAGTCAGAATGCTTAGAAGTGAAGATGGTGTGACTTCAGCTCATACACTTAGGATATGTTATAATGAGAGATCAGTCCTTGAAGAAGGACCTCATGCTTGGTCAAATAGAGGATAAGTGAAAAAAAAGAAGATTTTCAATAGGATGGACTGACACAGTGGCTGCAACAAGGGGTTCAAGCATATCAATGATAGTGATGATGGCAAAGTACTGGGGAGAGTACATTTTATTGCATACAGGGTCTCTGTGATCGTTGTAGCTGTGTGTCAACTTGGCTGGACCACAATTCTGTGTGGTTTAAGCTGTTGTGATGTTGTTATTCCCATGATGGAATCAGATGATTATGTTTTGAGCAGCCAATCTGTTCAAAGAGAGTTTCCCTATGGGTGTGGCCTATTTCCAGTACTTCTATGGACATCCTGGGAAAAGAGGCACTCTTCTGTGGATCGGGATCCTATTGTACTGCCTACAACTGTCCATGAGCGAACAATCCACCATTTGGCCTGGACACCTTGGATTCGTCATTCGTTCAAGTCAACAGTCTGTATACTGCCTGCCATCCTTGAGCTCCTCAGCCCCTGCATCTGCGTGAGTCAGGAAAAGCCTCCAGCTTGACATTTGAGCCAAGAACTTTGACTTGCCAGCTTCTATAACTGTGTGAGCCATTTTCCTAAGATGAATTTCTCTCTCTCTCTATGTATATAAGCTTTACTGGTTTTGTTTCTCTAGTGAACCCAGTCTAACACAGTCACTATGAGTTGTGACTGACTTAATGGCACATAACACCAACATGTGTCTGTAATTGAGTAAGTACCAGGCTGTTTTGATTACAGCAGTTGTACACTATGTTTTGAAATCCAGAAGCATGAGGCCTCCTACATGAGCATCTTACTTTGTTAATCATCATGATTGCTTTGGCTTTTCAGGGTCTCTTTCCTTTCTGTACAAAATTGATGTTTTTTTGTTCATGTGTTATTTTTTCATTTCAATGAAGAATGCTATTGGAATTTTCATTGAGTTTGCATTGCATATATAGAGTGCTTTGAGTAGTAGTGACATTTTCACAATTTAAGTCTTGTAGTACATGAGTACAGAACTTCCATCCATTAAAGTAAGTCTCTTTTAGTGTCTTGTAGCACTGTTTTATAGTGGTCAATGCTAAATCCTTTACAACATTTTTTAGGTTTTCTTCTAGGTATTTTTTTTTTTTTTAGGTAAATGGTATTGTTTTGTTGATTTGACTTTCCCTCTTTTTCCTTCATGTGAAGAGTCTCATCCATTTGTTCTTTATTCTTGTTTCTTCTTTTTCTCTCTTTGTTGGGAAAATTTTCTCATATTTAGTGATCTATTTTTTCTTCTGGTTTAAATTTAAGTTATACTTCATTCTTATAGTTTTGTAGTGGTTGAAATTATAATGCCTTTTCCATATCTTTAAGTTATTATATCTTAAAATAATATACTAATTCACAATCAATACAGATATTAAAATAATATTATTTGAATTAATCCTTCTGTATTCTGTTCTCTTGTTTTCTTATATTTTCCTTCTGTAAATGGTTTAAACCCCATAATATATTGTACTTTATGGAATTTTTTTTTTATTATAATATTATATATGTGTATGGGTATACAATACTAATTACATATAAATCTGTTTCTTATATAGCTTTTTTAATTACTAGGATGAAATTGACTATTTCTTGTATAGTTTTGTTTTTTGTATGGAAGTAGAGATATTTTAGTTTTTTCAAAACACATTCATACAAATTGTTACATTTGTTAGTACAGCAACCATGGTGGCTATGTAGGCAAACTTAACTTTACACAAAGACAGATTTGGTAATTTTATACAAAGTATAATTTTAAGAGTATAAAAATTATCTCACAAAGATTTAACAATTTTTTCACTATTAGGAACTATGTTCAAACAATTTAATAACAAACCATACTTTGGTGCACTCAAAGTCACGTATTATTTGAGAAACGTATAATATCAATTTAATTTATCACATTATACCCACCACTCATCAATCAACGTGTTATACTGTGCTGGCTTGCATGTTGCTGTGAGGCTGGTGGCTATGCCATTCATATTTCAGATGCCAGCAGGGTCACCAATGGTGGACAAGTTTCACCAGAGCTTCGAGATGAAGACAGAGTCAGAAGAAGAAAGGGGCATCAATTTAACAAAGAAATGGCCTCTTATGAAAACCTTATGAGTAACAGTGAAACATTATCTCATATATTACTGGAAAACTTTATGAATAGCCCTAAATATTGTCTAGGAGTTCTGGTAGTGTAGTGCCTAAGGCACTTGACTGCTAACCGGAAGGCTGGCAGTTCAAACCCACAAGCCACTCCTTGAAAGGAAGGTTGGGCAATCTACTTCCATAGTAATACTGCCTCAGAAACCTAAGGAGGGGTCGCTATGAGTCGGGTCCAACTCAATGGCACATAACAACAACAACAACAACAACAACAACAACAAATATTGTCTGAAACAATGGCAGAAGATGAGCTCCTTAGGTTGAAAGGCACTCCAAATATGACTGTGGAAGAGCTGCCTCCTCAAAATAGAATCAACCTTAATGATGTGGATGGAGTAAACCTTTTGGGCCTTCCATCCATCTGCTGATGTGGCACAACTCACAACACATGTGGGAAGAAACAGCTGCAAACATCCATAAATAATTGGAACATGGAATGTAGGAAGGAAGAGTTTCCCAATAAGGAAATTGGAAGTGGTCAAAAAGTAACTGGAACTCATAAAGATAGATATCCTAGTCATTAGTGAGGTGAAATGGACTGGTTATGGTCATTTTGAATCAGACAATCGTATAATCTACTATGCAAGGAGTGACAAACTGAAGAGGAATGGTGTTGCATCAGTCATCACAAAGAATCTTTCAAGATCTATTCTGAAGTACAACACTGTCAATGATAGGATAATATCCATACATCTACAAGGAAAACCCATTAATGTAACTATTGTTCAAGTTTATGCACCAAATACTAAAGCCAAACTCTAGGTCTGGAAATTCTGACAGTCTTTTGTTCCAATATAGTAGTAGATCAGGTGGTGGGGGTGAAAGATGAATTTTGATGGAATATCTATTTATACTCTGGAGACAAAATCTTCTCTCCAGAAATGTCAGATTTTGCTCTTAAGGACTTCAACTAATTAAATGAGTTCCACCCACATTGCAGAAGATAATAGGATAATTTGCTTTATTTAAAGCTGATTTAAATACTTGCTGTTGTTGTTGTTATGTGCCATCCAGTCAGACCCGACTCATAGTGACCCCTCCTTGGGTTTCCGAGGCAGTATCACTACAGAAGTAAATTGCCCCATCTTCCTTCCCAGGAGTGGTTGGTGGGTTTGAACCAACAGCCTTCTTGTTAGCAGTCAGGTGCCTTAGGCACTAAGCTACCTGAGCTCCTGTTTAAATACTAGTAACATGTAAATACTTCATAGAAACTTCTTGATTTGTTTTGACCAAACATCTGGGCACCATAGTCTTGCCAAGATAACATATAAAATGAATCATCACACTCAAGTTACACATTTAGCCAGTGAGTTCCAGTCTTTTACTATCCTTTCACCAGATACCAAAATGTAGCCTTGAATTCCTTTCCATTTCCTCATTGACAATGAAGATTTCACTCAACTCTAACAGTCTGATCAAAGCCCTGACACTTTGTTTGCTTCTTGCCTGGTCCTTGCTCTAGATCTAGACTGCATTTAAGGACTGACAACTTTTGATTCTCCTACTCTGTGGTATCCCTCTATATCTGTAACATTTCACCTGTGGTCTCCCACCAGCCAGATTGGGTTCTGTTCATTATTGATAACTGCACAAATAAAACCCAGATTAGCCATATCTCTTCATTTATGAATTTTTCCTTGAGCTAGTTTTATGTATGTCTCAGCAATGATCCCCAATCTGGTCTCAATTGCTTCTTTTTCTCACACTGCTCTAACTCATCACTAAGACCATAGTATTCATCCTAAACCGAGTTAGCAGGACATTTCGAAGTTGAAAATCTGAAAGATTTCGTACATATGCAAGGATAAAATATCATATTCATTCTGTTAATGACTAATAGAGATGATTTTTATTAGATAATCATGGCCTTTCAAACAAACTTAATAAGATGTCATGTGTCATACATCAATATAGATTCTCTTAAATTATTATTCTATCATCAACATATATTTTACCTCAAAAACAGAAAATTGCCTATTAATTTCTTATAAATTTTTATTGAAATAAAATATTTATAAGTATTATTTTTATCTGTTCATGGAGAGACTTAAGGAGCTCTCTGGTGGTGTAGTGCCTAATGCATTTGACTGTTAACCAGAAGGTTGGTGGTTCAAACCCACCAGCTACTCCACAGAAGGAAAGCTAAGCAATCTAGTTCCGTAAACATTAATGCCTTGGAAACCCAAAGAGGGTCACTATGATTTGGAATCAACTCGATGACAGTGAGTTGGTTTTTTCAGTTGGTTATGATACACATTTGTCTTATAAAAATTGCTTATATTTTGGATGATATTTGTTTACAAAACACAAAATGTTCACCCAAAAATGCTTAATATTTTTTTTTCTACAACAGATTTTGTGAGCATTTACTTAAAAATTCACTGTAACCACAAGCCACACTATCATAGCAAAATACCTTATTTATTTATTTTTTTGTGATGATATATTAATTAAATAAGGGGGTTTTATATACACCTAACATACTTATTTCTTCAAAATTTGGCAAGTCATTGTAATGCAGATGATGATATAGTTAAGAAAGATTGGAAAATTAGAAGTTAATATGGTTTTCTGGTAGCGTCTTCAGCTTTAACAAATAAAATATAAGTTGCTTAATTGAATTTGAACTGAAGATAAACAATGAAAAATTTTGTTCTATAAATTTGCCCCCTGTCACATTTGGGATATACTTGTACTAAAATGTCATTCATCATCAATCACTAATTCTAATTTAGCTGGGATTCCAATATTTTATCTGATAACCCTGTACCACTAGTCCCATGCCACTAAATTTTCTTCAATAATGATTTCCTTGAAGACATAAAAAGTATTTTATCATCTTTGCATATGACCTAAAACTATGCAAGATAAATGAATGATATGTATAGGGAAAAGAAGTAGTTTTTGATTATTATTTCAAATTCAACTTTACCTTATTAAAAAGAGACATTTCCCTTTGGTATACTTTTCCTCTCTCTTTGGATCCTTTGTCTATCTCCTTTCTAGGACAGGATATATCTAATTTGTTTAGCTAGAGCCTTATTTATAAAACCCTCTTAGATAAAGATAGGGAGCTCCAGTGGCATAGTGTCTAAGGCATTTGACTACTAACCAAAAGATAAATAGTTCAAACCCACCAGCTGCTGAACAAGAAAGATGGGGCAATCTACTTCTGCAAAAATTTACCACCTTGGACCCAATGAGGGCCACTATGAGTCAGAATCGACTTGATAGCAGTGGGTTTGGGTTTTTAGATAAAGATATCTAGGCTCTGTTGTTGTTGTTGCTGTTAGATGCTGTCGAGTTGTCTCCACATCATAGCGACCCTATGCACAGCAGAATGAAAAACCGCCCAGTCCTGCACTAGCTCCACAATAATTGCTATACTTCAGCCCATCTCCGCAGCCATTGTGTGAATTCACTTCATTTAGGGCCTTCCCCTTCTTTGTCGACCCTCCACCTTACCAAGCATGACATCTTTCTCCAGGGAATGGTCCCTTCTGACAACATGACCAAAGTAGGTGAGACGAGGTCTGGCCATTCTCGCTTCCAAGGAGCATTTCAACTGAACTTCCTCCAGGACAGATTTGTTAAATAATTTAGCAGTCCATGGCACTTTTAGCATTCTTTGCCAGCACCACAACTCAAAAGCATCAACTTTTCTTCTGTCTTCTTTGCTCCTTGTCCAGCTCTCACATGCATATGAAATGATTAAAAATACCATGGCTTGTGTAAAGCACACCTTAGTCCACAAGGAGATATCTTTGCTCTTCATCACTTGAAAGAGGCCCTTTGCAGCTGACTTACCCAGTGCTATACATCATCTGATGTCCTGACTGCTGCTTCCATTGGCATCATTTGTAGACAGAAGCAATGTGAAGTCTTTGAAAACTTCAATCTTTTCTCCATTTATCATGATGCTGCTTATAGATCTAGTTGTGAGGATTTTTGTTTTCTTTATATTGACACGTAATTTATACTGCAGACTGTAGTCTTCAATCTTCATCAGTAAATGCTTCAAGTCATCCTCACTTTCAGTAAGCAAAGTTGTGTCATCAGCATATCATGGGTTGTTAAAGATTCTTCCTTCAATCCTGATGCCATGTTCTTGTTCATATAGTCCAGCTTCTTGGATTATTTGCTCAGTATGCAGATTGAATAAGTATGAGGAAAGGATACAACACTGATGCACTCCTTTCTTGATTTTAAACCATGCAGTGTCCCCTTGTTCTGTTTGAAAGACAGTCTCCTGGTCTATGGAAAGTTTCCTCAGGAGTATAATTAAGTGTTCTGAAATTACCATTCTTCTCAATATTACCCATAATTTTTTATGATCCACACAATCAAATGCTTTTGCATAGTCAATAAAACATAAGTAAACATATTTCTGGTATTCTTTGCTTTGAGCCAAGATCCATCTGACATCAGCAATGATATCCCTTGTTCCACATCCTCTTCTCAATCTAGCTTGCATTTCTGGATGTTCTTGGTCAATATATTGCTGCAACTGTTTTTGAATTATCTTCAGTAAGATTTTACTTGGGAGCTCTGGTAGCATAGTGGCTAAGACACTTGCCTGCTAACCAGACGGCTGGCGGTTCAAATCCACCAGCCACTCCTCGGAAGGAAGGTTGGGCAATCCTACTTCTGTAGTGATACTGCCTCGGAAACCCAAGGAGGGGTCGCTATGAGTCGGGGCCGACTCGACGGCACATAACAACAACAACAACAACAAAGATTTTACTTGCATAAGATATTAATGACATTGTTCAATAATATCCACATTCTGTGGGATCACCTTTCTTTGGAATGGGTACAAATATGGACCTCTTCCAGTCAGTTGAACAGGTAGCTGTATTCCAAATCTCTTGGCATAACTGATTGAGTGCCTCCAGCAGGGTATCCATTTGTTGAAATACCTCAATGGGTATTCCGTCAGTTCCTGGAGCCTGTTCTTTCCAGTTTCTTCAGTGCAGCTTCAACTTCTTCCTTCAATACCAGTGGTTTGTGAGCATATGTCACCTCCTGAAATGGATAAAGATCGACCAGATCTTTTTGGTACAGTTACTCTGTGTGTTCCTTCCATCTTCTCTTGATGCTTCCTGCATCATTCAATATTTTGCCCATAGAATCTTTCAATATTGCTGCTTGTGGCTTAAGTTTTTTCCTCAGTTCTTTCAGCTTGAGAAATGCCAAGCATGTTCTTCCTTTTTGGTTTTCTAACCCTAGGTCTTTGCACATTTTATTATAGTAATTGACTTTGTCTGCGTGAGCTGCTCTTTGATATCTTCTGTTCAGCTCTTTTATCTTGTCATTTCTTCCATTTGCTTTAGCTACTCTCCACTCAAAGACAATTTTCAGAGTCTCTTCTCACATCCATTTTGATCTTTACTTTCTTTCTTGTCCTTTTAATGACCTCTTACTTTCTTCATGGATGATGTTCTTGATGTCATCCCATAATTCTGGTTTTCTGTCACTGGTGTTCAATGCATCAGATTTATTCTTTAGATGGTCTCTAAATTCAGGAGGGATATATTCAAGATCATATTTTTGGCTTTCATGGAATTGTTTTAATTGTCTTCAATTGCATATGAACTTGCATATAAGCAGTTGATTTTCTTTTCCACAATCAGCTCCTGGCCTTGTTTTGGCCAAAGATATTGAGCTTTTCTATTGTCTCTTGACACAGATGTAATCAATCTAATTCCTGTGTACTCCATCTGGCGAAGTCCATGTGTATAGCCACTGTTTGTGTTGTTGAAAAAAGATATTTGCAATGAATAAGTCATTGGTCTTGCAAAATTCTATCATGCAGTCTCCAACATTATTTCCATCACCAAGGTCAAATTTTCCAACTACCAGTGATTTCTTTGTTTCCAACTTTTGCATTCCAGTCACCAGTGATAATTAACATATCTTGATTGCATGTTCGGTCAATTTCAGATTGCAGAAATTGATAAAAATCTTAAATTTCCTCATCTTTGACTTTGGTGGTTGGTGAGTAAATTTGAATAATCATAGTATTAACTGGTCTTCCTTGTAGGCATATGGATATTTTCCTATCACTGACAGCATTGTACTTCAGAGCAGATCTTGAAACATCCTTTGTGATGATGAATGTCACACCATTCCACTTCAAATTGTCATTCCCGGCATAGTAGATTATATGGTTGTCTGATTCAAAATGGCCAAAACCAGTCCATTTCAGATCACTAATGCCTAAGATATTAATCTTTATGTGTTACATTTCATTTTTTACAACTTCTAATTTTCCTAGATTCATACTTTGTACATTTCATGTTCTTATTATTAATGAATGTTTGCAGCTGTTTCTCCTTAATTTGAGTTGTGCCACATCAGCAAATGGAGGTCCTGAAAACTTTACTTTATCCATATCATTAAGGTTGGTTCTACTCTGATGAGGCTGCCCTTTCCCACTTGTATTTTGAGTACCTTCTGACCTAAGTGGCTCATTCTCCTGCACTGTATCAGAAAATGTGTCTGGGCTATTCATAAGGTTGCCCAGTAGTGTATCTGACAGTGTTTCTCTGCTCTTCATAAGGTTTTCCCTGGCCAATTATTCGAGAAGTGGCTGGCCTCCACCTTCTTCCTAGTCTGTATCAGTCTGTATGCTGCACTGAATCCTGTGTACCATGTGCAACCCTGCTAGCATTTGAGACACTGGTGGTACAGCCTCAAGCCTCACAGCAACACACAATCCAGCACAGTACAACAAACTGGCAAACAAGTTTGTCTCATTTAGCTGTTCAAAACTTCTCTGCCCTTCCCTTACCTGGTTCCCCTGGCTTTCTCATCCCCGGCTCTTTTCCTGCTTCCTGACACTGGGTAAGGGGCCTCTCTGCCTCCCCTTACCTAGATTTCTGTGGCTCTGTCTCACACCCAGAGACAGGAAGTGGGGGATGAGCCAGGGATGAGCCAGAGCCATGGGAATCCAGGTAAGGGGATACAGACAGGCTCCACACCCAGAGGCTCTGTAGAACTTACCAAATTATCATTCTCTCAGACCAATTATATATGTACAAAGATTTAGACTCAAGTTGTAATTTAGATTCAAGATTATACATACAGCATTGTTCTTAGATTCCATCAAGTTGGCTCCTACTTACATACAACAGAATGAAACACTGCCCAGTCCTGTGCTAACCTCACAATTCTTGCTATATCTGAGTCCATTATTGCAGCCATTGTATCAATCCATCTCATTGAGAGCCTTCCTCTTTTTCATTGACCCTCCACTTTACTGAGCATAATATCCTTCTCTACAGAATGGTCTCTTCTGACAACATGACCAAAGTAGGTGAGATGAAATCTGGACATTCTCACTTCCAAGGATCATTCTGGCTGCACTTCCTTCAGGACAGATTTATTAGTCCTTTTGGCAGTCCACAGGACTTTCAGTATTCTTCTCTAACAGCACAACTCAAAAGCATCAACTCTTCTTTGTTCTTCTTTATTCATTTTCCAGCTTTCACATGATATGAGGAGATTGAAAACTCCATGACTTGGGTTGCACACACTTAGTTTTCAAAGAGACTTCTGTGCTCTTCATTACTTGAAAGAGAGGTCTTTGCAGCAGATTTGTCTGTGTCCTTACTGCTTCTTCCATTGATGTTGATTGTAGAATCAGGTAATATGAAATCTTTGACAACTTTAATCTTTTCTCATTTAATGTGATGCTTCTTACTGGTCCAGTTGTGAGGAATTTTGTTTTCTTTATGTTGAGATTTAATCCATACCACAGACTGAAGTCATTAGTCTTCATCAGTAAGTGCTTCAAGTCAGCCTCACTTCAGCAAGCAAAGTTGTGTCATCTCCATATCTCAGATTTTTAATGAGTCTTATTCTAATCCAAATGCCACGTTCTTCTTGATATAGTCCTGCTTCTCAGATTATTTGCTTAGCATACAGATTCAAGCCTCGAGTTTGTATGGTTTAAGGATGCAATCTGATGTACTCCTTTCTTGATTTTAAACCATGTTTAAAATGTTTAAACCATGTTTAAAAATCCCCTTGTTCTATTCAAATGAGAGACTCCTGTTCTATGTACAAGTTCCTTATGAGAACAATTAAGTGTTCTGGAATTCTCATTCTCCTCAATGTTATCTATAATTTATGATCCACTCAGTCTAATGCTTTTGCATAGTCAATAAAACACAAGTAAACATCTTCCTGGTATACTTTGCTTTCAGCCTAGATCCATCTGATATCAGCAATGATATCCCTCATTCCACGTCCTCTTCTGAATCCACCTTGCATTTCTGGAAGTTCTATGTCAATATACTGCTGCAACAGGTTTTGAATTATATTCAGATTTAACTTTTGTGTGATGTTAATGATATTGTTTGATAATTCCCACATTCTGTGGGATCACCTTTCTTTGGAATGGGTACAAATATGAATCTCTTCCACTCAGTTAACCAGGCAGATGTCTTCCAAATTTCTTGGTATAACTAAATGAGTGCCTTCTGTGTGGCATCCATTTCTTGAAACATCTCAATGGGTAGTCCATCAATTCCTGGAGCCTTGCTCTTTGCCAATTCCTTCAGTGCAGCTTTGACTTCTTCTTTCATTACTATTGGTTCTTGATCATATGCCACCTCTTGAAATGGATAAACATTGACCAATTCATTTTGATACAGTGACTCTGTATATTCTTTCCATCTTTTTTTGATGTTTCATGCCTCATTCAGTATTTTTTCCATAGGATTTTTCAATATTGCAACTCGAGGTTTGGATTTTTTCTTCATTTCTCTTTGCTTAAGAAATGCTGAACATGTTCTTCCCTTTTGGTTTTCTAACTCCAAATTTTTGCACTTTTCATTATAATAATTGACTTTGTCTTCTTGAGTTGCTCTTTGAAATCTTCTCAGCTTTCCTTTAGCTACTCTCTGTTCAAGGGCAAGTTTCAAAGTCTTTTCTGACATGTTGGTCTTTTCTTCCTTTCCTGTCTTTTTATTGACCTTTTGTTTCTTCATGGATGATGTTCTTGATGTCATCCCACAATTCTTCTGGTTTTCACTCATTGGTGTTCAATCCATCAAATCTGTTCTTTAGATCTACTTACAACATGGGCTCACATTATATTCTCTAACATAACTTACTACAGCTTTTCATTTGGGTAAAGAGCTCTGGTGGGAATTGGGTAAACCATTTGGCTACTAACCAGAAGGTCAGCAGTTCAAATCCACCAGCTGCTCCATAGAAGGAAGATAAGGCCATCTGCTTCCACAAAGATTTATAGCCTTGGCAACCCATTGGGAGTCATTATGAGTCAGAATTGACTTGATGGCAGTTGGTTTTTAGGGTTTAATTTATAATTAATCAATTTATTTGTATTTATTTATTTATTTTTTACTTATTCATGTAAATGTAGTCTTTCACAGGAAATCATGGAAAAGGGGACATAAAATAGTGTTCAGGGATTTGTTCATCCCACAATTAAATTTTAAATTTTGAGAGCATATTCATCTACAGAGCACTATTGTTGTCACTGTTGTTGTTTTGTGCCGTTGAGTAGGCACTATTCATAGCGACCCCATTCATAGCAACCCCCCTCCTTGGGTTTCCAAGGTGGTATCACTATACAAGTAGATTGCCCAATCTTCCTTCCAAGGAGTGGCTGGTAGGTTTGAATTGTCAGCCTTAGCAGTCAAATGGCTTAGGCACTATGTTATCAGAGCTCCTTACAAACCACTAATGAATGTTAGCTATCTAACTTTCACTAATCAAATCAGGATTTATCTATTGGTACATAACAAACTAACTCAAAACTTGATAACTTAAAACCAGTTTGTTTTTCTCAAGATAATGTGAATAAGGAATTTGGGAAGGAATTAACTGAGATGTTTGATACTATCTGGAGTGCCTGTGGCTAAGCATTTACACCCAATAAAGCTTCTTAATATCTAAGTGCTCCTTGTCTCTCTTTTCCCACATGGTGTTCCTCTTCCATAGCTTAAGTTTCCCACAACAGGGTATTTACATTTCTTACTGAATAGCTGGATTTAATCAGAGTGTGTGTTTTGAGAAGTGAAACTGTAAACTTTCTCATAAACTAACCTTGAAAGTCCCTTCACGTCATTCCCAACACATTGTATTGATGAGGTGACAGACTCATCCTAGTTTATCCACAACTTCCTTAATTTTAACACTGAACCTTTGGTATTCTGAGCACCTCTACATGGTTGGTCATGTTCTATCTATTTACTTTGTTACTAAGCACAGCCAGTATTCAATGGGAGGAGATGTAGATTCCGCTTCTCAGTAGAAAAAAATAGGAAAATAGTGTGCCCTGTTAAAACTAATACAATCTTCTGTCTGGCTAAGAGTTATTTAGATTCTTTCCACAGCCAACATGCACTCATTATTGAAATCTACCCAGGCATGAAGTCCTGGTACTCATCAACAACATAAGGTCCAAGACTCTTCAACACCATTTGCACAGGTACGGTTCTTCTCAGTCTGAATTCCTGAATTAAATCTGTATGGCCTTCTCACACACCCAAAATACAATGCTGAGAAAGAGTAGGAAAACTTCAATAACACATTAAAAAAAAATGTAGGAGGGTAAGTAAGAAACATTTTTTCTTATGATCCATAATAACTCTGAATTTCAGCCAGATACATATAGGCATATATCAGTCCAAGACTCTGGGAATGGTTATTCACTACTCTTGGACTTCACCATAGGGCTCTTTTTGTGTGTGTGTGTGTGTGATTTGGGTGAATATTTACAGGGCAAATGCACTTTCCATACAGCAGTTCACATACACTTTGTCTCATGACATTGACCATAATTTAGCACAATGCAACATCTCCCCTCCCACTTCCTCCCAATAGTTACCAATTCCCTGTGTCCATCCCTCCATGCACTCCTACCCCCTGAGCTGTCTTCCTGTGCATAAGCAGCCCTTCTTTCTCTCATGCTTGTTCTTTCCAAGGAGTGTATCTACCTCAGGTAAATGCTCAACTGATATGCCTGTCTATTGTTTGGCTGGAAGCCACAAGTGTGGGTTCAACTCCAGACTTGAAGGGCAGCTAGGGGCCATAGTCTCAGTGGTTCCACCAGGCTCCATCAGGCCAGCAAACCTGTTGCCCGCTTTTTTTTATCCCCCAAATGATTTGAGTTTTGTTCCACATTGTTCTCCCTGTCTATCAAGGATCTCCTACAATGATCTTCTTCCAAGTGGTTGACAGTAATAGTTGGGCACCATCTATTTCTTCTGGTCTCATAGTTGTATAGACTGCAGATCAGATGGTTTACCAGTAGCTAGATGGAGCAATCTACTTCTATAGTCTCGGAAACCCAAGGAGGGGTTGCTATGAGTCAGGTTCGACTCGATGGCACATAACAACAACAACAACAGGACTAATTGTTTCCATGGATTTTTGGTTTTCTCCATTCTTCTTGGCTCTTGATGAGGAGAGACCCATCGTTGCATCTAGATGGCAGCTTGCAAGCTTATAAGAGCTCAGTTTTGCTACTCGCCACAGGAGGAGGTGGAACAATGTTTTCTGTAGTATGTTATGTAAGTGGAGCTTGATGTCCTCTCTGACTATGGTCCTGAGTCTACAGGTTCAACTACTTGGTCCCTCTGGGTAGCTGGCTGTGACCAAGCAGTGACTACAACCTTGCCCCTTGTCAGCCCCATTATACACCTGGGAATTCAGATTATACACATAAAGTTATTGGACCATTGTCTGCCAACCCTATACATGTTCTTGGGTGCACTCTCCACTTCATATACATACCTAATATTTCAGCCTGCTCACCCATCTATCCACCCATATACCTGTGTTTGCCTTCACTGACCACGCTGTACTATATGCACAAAAAAGGTTCATCTTTGTTGTCTGTACTTCCAACGTACCTCTCTATGTCTTTCTCTTCCTCAATGCCACGATATTGATCACTCACTTTTCTTCATAAACCAAAACTTATCTCTATCTATCTAACAGTATTCCCTACCCTCTCCTACCACCCCTGGTAACCAACAAAGAAAATGACCTTCCATAGATAAATGTTTCCTTGACTATTACAATAATGGACTAATACAGTATTTGTCCTTTTGTGATTGACTTATTTCACTCAGCATAATGTCTTCCAAGTTCATCCATGTTACACCTTAGGGCTCTTGAATTTGTCCTCTGGGTCATCCCTACTTTTCATTAAGAAAAGCACCATGTTTCCAAGTGAGTTGCTTTCTCTAGACAGCTTTCCACTTCTGGAAGTTTGGAAGTTCAAAGTCTCTTCTTTCAGAACTGTCCCTTTCAATTAAAGTTGACCTAATTCTTTAGAATCAGTGTCACCTTTCAAATTATAATTCTGTGTATCAAATCCTCTTCATTAGACAAAGGACAACAATATATCTTTCTAAAATAAGTCATTGTCTGAAAGTCAGAGTGCTGTCATTAAGAATCCTAGAAGCTCATTGAAAAGATCTACAAGGTATGCCATTAATATTCATAGACATACTCTTGTCTAGCAGACAGGGTCTAAAAGGAACATCTTTAAGTTTGTTACAGATTCTAGAGTGCAAACACATATATTTGTCTGAAGTCTCAAGAAGGAGTTTTGCCATGGTATCAATGGGAACTTCACCTTAAAACCAGCTTATTAGCAGATTCCTGTAGTGGACATAAAGGTCTTATTTTGAAAGGTTTTTACAGTGGAAGAAACTAAACATGAGAAACAGTTTGATTTTTTAATTCTGCAGGTCCTTCCTCATTTGTATTTACTCTATATTCTGCTTGAACACTAAAAAGTCACTTTTTTTGTGTGTGTGCAGCTCCCTTTATTCATTTTATTCAGATAATAGAAGCATTTTGGCTTCATATATATATATATATGTTGTTGTTGTTGTTAAGTGCCGTCGAGTCATTTCTGACTCATAGCGACCCCATGCACAGCCGAACGAAACACTGCCCGATCCCGCGCCAGCCCCACAATCCCTGCTATACTTGAGCCCATCATTGCAGCCACCATGTCAATCCATCTTGTTG
>NW_006921604.1:17045330-17047534 GCF_000298275.1 Orycteropus afer afer
TAGGGGCCATAGTCTCCGTGGTTCTACCAAGCTCTATCAGACCAGCAAACCTGGTCTCCCTCCCCAGCCCCAATGATTTTGAGTTTTGTTCCACATTGTTCTCCCTCTTTATCCAGGATCTCCTACTTAGATCTCCCTCCTAGTGGTTGACAGTGGTAGCCAGGCACCATCTAGTTCTTCTGGGCTCATAGTCGTATAGGGTGCAGATTGCATGGCGAACCCATCGCTAGGACTAATTCTTTCCATGAATCTTTGGTTTTCTTCATTCTTCTTTGCTCTAGACAAGGAGTGACCCATTGTTGCATCTAGATGGCTGCTTGCAAGCTTTTAAGATCCCAGTCACTACTTGCCAAAGCAGGAGGTTGAACAATGTTAGGTGTAGTATGTTATGCCAATTGAGCTTGATGTTCCCTGTCACTATGGTCCTGAGTCCCCAGGTTCAACTACTTGGTCCCTCTGGGTAGCTGGCTGTGACCAAGAAGTAACTACAATCTTGTCCCTTGTCAGCTCCACTATACACTTGGGAATTCAGATTGTACAAATACACTTATAGGGCTATTGTCTTCCAACTCTATACATGGTCTGGGGTACACTCCCCGCTTCGTAGACATACATAATAGTTCAGCCTGTCCCCCCATCTATCCACCCATATGCCCATGTTTGCCTTCACTGACAATGCAGTACTGTACGTTTGTTGTCTGTACCTCGCTATGTCTTCCTCTTCCTCAATGCCACCATGTTGGTACATTGCCCTTCTCTTCACCCAAATCAATATTTTTCTCAAGCTATTTAACAGTGTTCCCTCCCCTCTCACCCCTGGGAACCAACAAAGAAAATTTCCTTCCATAGATAAACCTTTCCTTGACTTTTACAATAATGGACTAATACAATTTTGTCCTTCTGTGATTAACTTATTTCACTCAGCATAATGTCCTCCAAGTTCACCCATGTTATGCAGTGTTTTGCAGATTTTGTGTTATTCTTTGGGGTTGCATAGTGTTCCATTTTATGTATATACCAAAGTTTGGTTATCCATTTCTTAGCTGATGGACCCCTCAATTGTTCCATCTTTTGGCTATTGTAAATAGTGCTACCATGAACATGGGTTTGCATATGTCTGTTCTTGTCATGGTTCTCACTTCTTTAGAATATATACCTAGTAATGGAATGGTTGGGTCAAATGGCATTTCTAATTCCAACTTTTTAAGGAATCCCCATACTAATTTCCACAATGGTTGTACCATTTTACAGTCCCACCAGCAGTGTATAAGAGTCCCAGTCTCTCCACATCCTTGCTAGCATTTGTTATTTTCTGTCTTATTGAACTTGCTACTAGTGCTGGGGCAGGATGGTATCTCATTGTTGTTTAGATTTGCATTTCTCTAATGACTAATGATCATGAGCATTTCTTCATATGTTTGTTTGTTGCCTGAATATCCCCCTTGGTGAAGTGTCTATTCATATCTTCTGCCATTTTTGATTGGATTATTTGTCTTTTTGTTATTGAGGTGTTGGAGTTTTCTATAAATTCTAGAGAAAAGTCCCTTGTCAGATATGTCATTGCCAAATATATATTTTTTTCCCAATCTGTAGGTTGTCTTTTGACTATTTTGGAGAAGTCTTTGGTAGTACATGAATATTTGATTTTTAGAAGGTCTCATTCATCTAGTTTCTCCTCTGTTGTTTATGCATTTCGGGATATGCATGATAGTCTAATTATGCCATATATTAGGACCCCTACATTTGCCCCCAGTTTTTCCTTGAGGAACTGTACAGTGTTATGTTTCACACGTAAGTCTTTGATCCATCTGGAGTTAGTTTTGTGTATGGTGTGAGGTATAGATCTTGTTTCATTTTCTCTGCAAATGGATATCCAGTTTTGCCAGCACCATTTATTAAACAATCTCTTCCTCATTTAATGGATTTCAGCCCTTTGTCAAATATAGTTGACCATACATAGATGGTTCTATTTCTAGGTTCTCAATTCTGTTCCATTGGTCTATGTGTCTGTCATTATACCAATACCAAACAATTTTGACTACTGTGGCTGTATAGTATGTTTTGAGATCCAGGAGTGTGAGACCTCCTACTTTGTTCTTCTTATTCAATAGTGCTTTGCTTATCTGAGGTCTCTTTCCTTTCCATATAAAGTTAGTGATTGGTTTTTCCATATCTTTATATAATGTTGGTGGGATCTGGATTGG
>NW_006921604.1:17049809-17050454 GCF_000298275.1 Orycteropus afer afer
TTATGTTGAGGAATGTCCCTTCTATTCCTATTTTGCTGAGAGTTTTGATCAGGAATGGGTGTTGGATTTTATCAAATGCCTCTTCTGCATCAATTTATAGAAACATGTGGTTTTTCTCCCTTGTTTTATTTACGTGGTGGGTGACATTGATTGTCTTTCTAAGGTTGAACCATCCTTGCATACCTGATATGAACCCCACTTGGTTGTAATGAATGATTTTCTTGATATGTTGTTGGAGTCTACTGACTAGGATTTTGTTGAAGATTTTTGCATCTATATTCATGAGGGATATTGGTGTGTAGTATTCCTTTGGAGTAATGTCTTTGCCTGGTTTTGGTATCAAGGTTATGCTTGCTTCATAAAATGAGTTAGGGAGGATTCCATGATTTTCCATGTTTTGGAATAGTTTGAGTAAGAATGGTGTCATTTCTTCTCTGAATTTTTGGCAAAATCCTCTGGTGAAATTTCCTGGGCCAGGACTTTTTTAGTTGGTAAATTTTTTTATGATCTGTTCAATTTTGTCTTTTGGTATGGATCTGTTCAACTTTTCCACATCAGTCTGTGTTAGTTTATGGGAGTGGTGTGTTTCTAGAAATCTGTCAATTTCTTCCAGATGTTCAAATTTGTTGCAGTACCGTTCTTCAT
>NW_006921604.1:17050805-17062185 GCF_000298275.1 Orycteropus afer afer
TCTTGTTGATTTTTTCTATAACCCTTCTATTTTCTGTTTCTTTGATTTCTGCTCGAATCTTGATTATTTCCTTTCTTCTGGTGACTGTAGGCTTTTCTTGCTGTTCTTTTTCTAATTGTTGGAGATGTTGGTGTAAAGTGTTGATTTTGGCTCTTTCTTCTTTTTTGATGTGTGCATTTAGTGCTATAAATTGGCCTCTGATCACTGCTTTTGCTGTGTGCCAAAGAGTTTGGTATGTTGTGTTTTCATTCTCATTTGATTCAAGGAATTTTAAAATTTCAATTTTTATTTCTTCTCTTACCTAGTCTTTCTTAAGAAAGGTGTCCAGTTTCCATGTGTTTGCCTTTTTCCATTTAATTTCCTATTGTTCATTTCTAATTGATAGCATTATGATCTGAGAAGATGTTTTGCAGTTTTTCAATGTTTTTATATTTATGAAGGCTTGCTTTATGACCTAACATATGGTCTATCATAGAAAATGTTCCAAGTGCACTGGAAAAGAATGCATATTGTGCTGTTGTTGGGTGAAGTGTTCTGTAGATGTCTATAAGGTCAAGTTGGTGGATTGTATTGTTTAGCTCTTCTGCATCTTTGATGAGTTTCTTTCCAGTTGTTCTATCTTTCATTGAAAGTGGTGTATTAAAGTTTCCCACTATGACTGTGAAGTCATCTCTTCGAAATTTCAACCCTTTTAAAGTCTGATTTATGTATTTAGGGTCTTTTTCATTGGGTTCATAGATATTTATTATGGTTATATCTTCATATTCAATTGATCCTTTAGTCATTATACTATGTCCTTCTTTGTCTCTTATGGTGGTTTTTGTCTTAAAATCAATTGATCAGAAATTAATAATGGCATTCTTGCTCTTTTACGCTTGCCATTTGCTTGATATATCATTTTCCAACCTTTGATTTTTAGTCTATTTTTGCCTTTATTTCTAAAGTGTGTCTCTTGTAGACAGCATAGTGATGGGTTTTCTTTTCTTATCCAATCTGTAACTCTCTGTCTCTTGAGTGGTGCATTTAATCCATTAACATTCAGTGTAATTATTGACAGACATGAATTGGTTGCTGTCATTTTGTTATGTGTTCTTTTCATGGTGTCCCTGGTTTCTTTGTTCTATATGTTTTACTGTGCTGAGCTCATTATGTTTATGAATCTTGTTATCATTTCCTTTGTTGCTATTGTTTTAGTATTTGCTGCATATTTGTGTTTGTCCTCTTTTTTATTGTGATATGAAGGTTTATCATTTTTCTTTTAGGTTACCCTGTGATACATAATTTTCTCCTCAAGACTAAAATAGTCCATATCTCTTGCAACTCCCTTGACTTTCTCACCATTTCGAAGTTCTTTAACTGCACAGTATTTTTTCCTCTTTTTGTTTTGTAGTTGTCCTCACTTGCCAATTAATTCTCTGGTTCTCTGTTTACAATCTTGTAAGCTCATTTAACTTTGGCTATGTCCATAGCTGTGGTTTCTGGGTTATGTCGTTTTGTGTATTAATGGTCAGTGTTATTTGCTATTTTGGGTTCTTTGTTCAAAGGGCTCCCTTTAATATCTCTTGTAAGGTTAGTCTGGTGTTAACAAATTCCCTTAGTTTCTGCTTATCTGGAAATCTCCTAATTTCACCATCATATTTGAGGGAGAATTTTGCCCGGTATATAATTCTTGGTTGACAATTTTTCTCTTTCAGGGTTTTATATATACCATCCTATTGTCTTCTTGCTTGTGTGGTTTCTGCTGAAAAACCAGAGCTTATTCTTACTTGTCTTTTGTAACTTTTTTTTTTTTTTTCCCCACGCTGCTTTCAGGATTCTTTCTTTGTCTTTGGTTTTGATGAGTTTCATGATGATATGTCTTGGTGATTTTCTTTTGTGGTCTTTCCTGTTTGGGGTTTGTTGGACTTCCTGAATGGATATATTCTCACCTTTCATCATATCAGGGAAGTTCTCCTCCAACAAATCTTGGAAAATTTTCTCAGTGATTTTATTTTTCTCTTCCTGTTCTGGAATTCCAATGACACATAGGTTATTCCTTCTGATGGTATCCTACATGAATCTTATGCTTTTTTCATTTTGTTTTGATCTTTTTTCTATTGATCCCTTTCTAAAGAAGTATTCAGGTACTTGTCTTCAATCTCATTAATTCTGTCTTCCATTGCATCATTTCTACTCTTTCGCCCTTCCAATGTGTTATCTATTTCTGACAATTTAGTACTAATCTTCAGGATTTCTATCTGTAGTTTTAGAATCATTTCTAATTTTTCATTTATTTTGTCATTTTGTTCTAGTATTTTCTTCCAAAATTCTTCTAGGGTTTTTTTCTGTGTTTTCTTTGGTCTGTCCCTCAAGCCTTTGAAGATACCTAAATATAATTCTTTTGAATTCCTTATCATAAAGTTCCAATGCTGCTTCTTCCTCAGGGATGTGTTCTGGGTCTATACCCTGCTCCCTTGTTTCTACTACTTTATCTTGCTTCTTTGTGTGGACTGTGATGGTCTTTTTTCTCAGAGTCATCATAGCATTTTTGTGTTTATATCTCTGTTAACTGTTTGTAAAGAGCAACCAAGGGTCAGTCAGGTTCTTCTTGACGGTTGTTTATCATTGGCCCACTGGTGGAAAAGGAAGTGGTGGCTGTCACTCCATCAGTGAAGCTGTAGGAGGTGTAGGTGTAGTTGTGTTGTATAAGGACTGTTGCTGTCATCCACTCAGTTAGAGAAAAATATCAATTGAGTAACCATCAAAAAAAGTAAAAGCAAATGGACAAAAAGACACACCATGTAATCATACAGGAACAGTAACCAGAAAAAGAAACAAGGGGAAAAGAAGAAAAAGGGAAAATAAAAAGCCTGCAATATCAGGGGAGAGGGCAATAAGACATGAAAGCTAGAGAAGGAGAATAATGAAGAAAAAAATGGGAAAAAGAAAATTAAGGAATGGGGTTAACCACGAGAAAGAAAAAAGAAAAAGAAAATTGCAACCAGGGACAGGGAAAAGAAAAAAAGCTAAAAACTAGATCCTGGGAGGGGAAGAAAAAGAATAATAGTAAAAAGGACAAAAGTAATAATAATAATAGTTTTAAAACAGACAAAAACAAACAAACTAAAAACAGAAAAAAGAAAAAGAAATCAGGGCAGGGCAGAGCAGGGCACCCAGGCTCCTTCAGAGCATCTAGACTGGGGTGGAATTCCTGCCAGCCCAGAAAGTGGGTGGGAGTGAGGGATGGCCATGCCTCCATTCAACAAGAGGGTGTGGGATATAAGAGTAACAAGGGGAATGTCACACTTTTCTAGTCATATGAGTCCAGGATGTCCTTGGGGTTCCTGGCAAGTGGGGCCTGTTCTTAAATCTGTGGAATCCGGGAGAAGTCTGTCACTTTACATATCCAAAATGGTCAAGCCACTTGTAAATGGCTATGACCTCTGAACAGAGAAAAGTCCACAGCTCAGTCTGCCTTCCTCTTCGTTGATTCCCCTTTTATTCTCCAGCCACAGAGTAGTCCTCCGTGCAGTCCCTGGCTAGCAGGGCCGATTGTAGGTTAATTCTTAGGTCCTACGACCATTTGGCAATATCCAAGCTGTCTGTGCCTTCAGGATTGCTGCCAGACCACAGCCCCATATATCTCCTTTTTTGGTGTTTTCATGCGAATTCTTCTGCTAGTTGGAGTTTAGTCCACTTCTATATGCTTCCCTTCCAGGCTCAGGGGTCCAGGATTATCTTCTGTATCTGTATTAATTGGTTTCCCTTTTCTTTGTTGAAGAGGGTCTGTGCAGTCTTTCTGCCTAGTCTGCCATCTTACTGGAACTCCAGAAACCCCTCTTTTAATATTTTACCTAAAAATTTATTTAGCTATATAATCTAGTTCATTTAACATATATTTTTTTCTTCATTTCCACAAACCAGTGTTGAAAAATTTTACTCCACTCTGTAACAGGATTACCTTTCCTCCTTACTATCCTTTAAGTGCTCATGAACACCTTCCATTAAAAAAAAAAAAAAAAAAAAAATTGGGAAAGAAAAAAGAGTCATCAAAATAGACAATAAATTAATTTATTCATTCACCAATTAGCTTTAGAGAGCTTATGGTCTACAAAGCACTCCAGTAAGTGCTGTAGGAAATGTAATGAACAAGCTGGGTCTTGCACACAAATTAACATGACACCAGGTAGAAAGTGAAAAGTTCCGAGTAAGAAGATGTAGGGGTAAAGTTCTAAGGGATTTCAGAAGAGAAAAAGTTTTTGTTCCTTTGTTTTTCCTTTTCCCTTTTGTTTTTCTTTGCTGAACTTAGAGTTGGGTCTGCATAGATCAGAGAACAAGCATGCAATTCAGCGGGGAAGTCATGTGAACAAAGACAAAGGCATGTGTTCAAGAAACACTGAATCTATTTCTTTGTGTGGATCTTAGGAATGGGAAAGAAGAGTGAGAAATGCAGGAAAGAAATAAGGCCAGTATTAAAATGGCCAGGATAATGACTTGGGTTGTTTGTTTGTTTGTTTTTTCCGTGAGAAATAAGAAAGTGTTGCCGCTGCTATTGTTGCTGTTATTATTTTGAACTAGGTTTTATGAAATTAATCCAGGAGTACAGGATGGACAAGAAGGAAGAAATAGGAGTAACTTGTCAGGAGTTCTGGCTCAATTTCAGGAGCAGCATTTGAGGGCCTATTGGCATTAAGAATGGAGAGAATGAAGCAGATCAAATAGAGTATTTTCCAGGCTTTAACTGCAATTCATTAACTGTTTCTCATGCTACTACTATCTCTCTATATCTAAGTGAGCAATTCCTTATTATGCATAATTTTGCTAGAACTAATAAAAAACATACCACATGCATATTGCAATACATGTCATGAATTCAACTACCTGTTGTAAACATGTAAATATGAAGCTTTACTTTCAAAATAATTTCTTGGATTTGGAAAGCTACTGTAGTTAAAAGGATTTATCAGCCAGTTTCCAGTTATTCAGTTGCTAATGAGTTACTTAAGATTAAGAAGATGATGGTTAAAATCTTCTAGCAAACACTGCTGCTTTTTGTTGACTAGAATTAAGATGCAATTAATCATGCTCTTAAATTGTCCCTCCTCAAAGTCACTGTCACCACCAGTGATTTAAATATAAATAATATAAAGTCATCTTAGACAGTTTTGAAGTTAAATTACTTTTGCTATTGGACTTACCCAAAGGCTCAGTGTATCTTAATTTATTTCAAATGCCTTATGAAAGGAAATTCATTTTGGAAATGACTTCTTCTTCCTTACATATCATTTTCTTACATCAAGATAAGACCATTTTGTTTATTTATTTATTTATTGGCCACCATATCCAGAGATAAACAGCTCTTTAATCTATCTAATTGTTGACTTTAGTTTTAACTCCCTCTACACTTTAAAAACAATACCAGAAAAATCATGATTCATCTTTAACACCCTAATCCAAAAGCTTCATTCTCAATATTTTACCATAAAATCCAGTACATGTAGCTGTTCCAAGTATAGTAGAACATCTCGATATTTGGTGCAACACAAACACAATAGCAAAAAAAAAAAAAAAAAAAAATCATTTAAATGATACAAACAAAATAGTGCAGCAATTAAATCATAAAATACAGTTAGGATTGAGAATCTTGTTTCTAATTCTATTGAAATGAATGAAATGATTTGTGTGTGTGTGTGTGTGTGGGAACAGGGCATTCAATACTTTTTAAAGATAAATAGATTGAGTTCATTTGGAAAGGTAACAAGCATTAACAAACTTTCTATTTATACAGACCCATTGAGAATGGAAAATATTTATTTACCTGGCAGTTATAATTTGAGTATCTCTTTTAAAACATTCTCTGTAAAAATGTGCTTTTAAGTATTCTTTTATAATACTTTTTCCCCAGATATATCATTGTCTGGTATCAGACTTCATGTTTAAATTACCCCTTGAAACTAAAAACTATGTAGACATACATCACCACTATTCTGAAAGAAAAAACAAAAGAGAAAAAAAATGAAAATAATTGAAGCATTGGAAATAATCCCAAATGATATTTAAAGATTGATATAATTTGGAAAATAGAGTTAGCACTGATGCTTATTTGGCTAAGGATCTGGAACTTGGAAATAAGAAATAAAAATGATCTAAGCCAAGTGACAAAGTATCTAAAACTAAATGAAACAGTACAAGCAAGTGTAAGTGACATTTTTTGATGAGTGACATTTTAAGAGAAGTAGAAATGCACACTCTTTTTAAAAAATGTGAGATGGATAAAATGCTTATGATTTAATTACTCTAGAGAAGTACAGGGTATACTCAGTCACCCTGACATGCCCTGAGACTGTTCAGGATTTTTTTTCCTCATCGCTCAGTTAAGCATAAATCATAGATTTCATGGTTAAGAGAGCTTGAGATGCGATGCTGGTTTCCTGCACTTAGTCCTGCCACTTCTTATCGGACCATCTGCTGTCACCTCTAAAAGCCAAGACTGTATAATCTTGGTAAACATACAAACCATTCCTGCATTTAATTTCTGTTGGAAGGAAGACCCCATTATGTGTATTGATTTAGAAGTGTCACTACCTTCTTTTGATGAATTCTAAGTACTTTATAGCTACTGACTGCCTTTTCATGAACATATTATTAAGTCTTAAACGTGTTTACTTCAAACTTCTTACCTAAATGCTTAACAAACTTCATGGTCCTAGAAGTAAATCTAATTCCCATGAAAGCCTGCTTAGAAGTTTTATTCCCCTTCTGGATTTCAGTATTTCAGTAGCATTTGTCATCTATAGACTCAAATGTGCTGGAGCTGGCATGGAGTTAATATGGAGCAGAAGCAAGGATTGCTGGCTGCTAAGACCAACAGTGCTAGCTCAGAACTTCTGAAAATTCTGTTGCTGAAAGCATGGGTTGTACCTGAATACTGGAGCAGGGAAGGAGTTCTGGTTGTGCTGTGGTTAAAAGACTTGGCTGCTAACCAGAAGATTACTGGTTCAAATCTATCACTTTCTCCATGGGAAAAAGATGAGGCAGTCTCTTTCCATAAAGATTTACAGCCTTGGAAACTTCATGGAGCAGTTCTACTCAGTCCTACTCTGAGTTGGGATTGACTCCATGGCTATGATTTTATTATTGTTGTTGTTATTGTTGTTGTTTACTACAGCAGTTGAATGTTGTTTATATGTGGTCTGGCATTTCAGTGAAAGGTGGAGTTGGGCTGGGAAAAGCCAAAAAAGTATCCAGTAATTACAACTGTGGGAAAGGGAAATTTACAGAACTTAAATTTTCTTCAAATTTTTGGCTGCAAGTATTACTTTCTTCATTCGTCATTGTGTTAATTCTTTAGAGTTCTGCAACATCTTTAAATATTACCAGACACTTCTAAGAATGTTCAAGGCTTATCTGAAAACAAAAAGGAATTCGAATTGCTTTGGTACTTTTCTTTCTTTTCCACATAAAATGCACTGTATGAAACAAAATGAATTCTGCCTTTCCAGAGCTAAGTTATCAGATCATAGTAAAACTCACTTATAAGCTGACAGCAGAGCTACTCAGCAACTACAGTAAAAGACAAAGTAATAAGTGAACTGATTTTTCTATATAGAAACAGATTTTGGGAGGAAGGAGTTGGAAGGTAATTTCTTAACTCTTAAAGAGTTTTTACATATCACGTGCTATAGTATAGATAATACTAAGAGCATGGGCCCCTCCTTTATTTGACAGTGAATATTTTTAAACCACTGTGCTATTTGGGAGAATGATAAACATTAGGGTTACTCAGTTGAAAAAGAAAGACAGATAGCAACCTTTATAATACAAGGAAAACTATTGGTATGGTGTTGGCACAGAACACATATCTTAGTAGGTAATATTCCATTTTTCAGAGATCACTCTGCTTTATGGAGAATTGTGTTTATAGGGCAATCTGTTGGTGAAAGGTCATTTAGGAGTTTTTTGTTTGTTTGTTTGTTTGTTTTTGCATTAGTTCAGTGGAGACATGAGGGACCTTTAGAAGACTTTGACTAGTTTGTGAGAGTGGCTAGAACCTCAGAAGATGTGGATCCTGCAGATATGATGACAAATTCTCTATATTTTAACTAAAAGATGAAAAGAAAATTCAGATCAAAGCCTAGGAAACTGTCTAATGAATACAGACTTTGAACTAGATAGCAATATCAAATTTACATATAAGATACATAGATGTACAAATTTTATTGAATTAATTTTCAGATGATATCCATTAAGCAAAATGAAAATATTAAAACGAAATTTGATGGCTAAACAAAATCCTGTTTTACTCCTCTATATAAATATGATCAAAGGATATTGAGGTGTATCTTTATCAAGATGTACTTTTACTAATTTTCATAAATTTAAGATAGCAAAGTAATAATATTCTATTGTTAGTGTATATTATATTGTTATCATTATCTCATTTTACATATATAGGTGCCTTATTCCTGCAGGGTTGTCTATAAAATTATTCATCTGGTATACTTACAGTTTTGTTTCTATATGTGAGAGTTTGTGATAAACAATACAGACTGAATGTTGAACAGGGAATTATCAGTCTTTATTTAGAACTAGTAGCCTCCAAGTCTGCTCACAGTATTAGTGCTCTCCTAATGTTTACCTTAACTTGGAACTTATACATAAGTTTGTGGAAGGACAAGCTTTTATTGCAACATCTTTGTAATGTGTCAAATGATATTCAGTAGTTCATAATAGCTACTGTTTTTGCTTAACATTTTAATTTTTTTATTGTGTGCCAGGTAATTTGCTTACATTATTTTTCACTAAATACAACTCTTATAATGCATTATTAAAGAATTAATAGTATGTGTCATGAAAGTTATCGGTTATGTTTTGGTTTTTGTCTGAAGGACATGTGGAATGAGGCTTACAAAATGCAGTATCTCTGGTCCTTGAAGGACTAACCTTTCCTAGCTGCTGTTAGACAAAAAAAAAAAAAAGAGAGAGAGAGAGAGAAAGTGAGTGAGAGAGAGAACACTGGAAGTTTTCATTTCCAAGTGCTTCTTTAACAAAAATAGCACAAGTGTGCAGCTTTAACGAAAAGAAATTTATGACCTTACAGTATAGGACATGTTGTTGTCGTTGTCATGTGCCGTCGAGTCCACCCCGACTCATAGTGACCCCTCCTTGGGTTTCTGAGGCAGTATCACTATGGAAGTAGGATTGCCCAACCTTCCTTCTGAGGAGTGGCTGGTGGATTTGAACCGCCAGCCTTCTGGTTAGCAGTCAAGTGCTTTAGCCACTATGCTACCAGAGCTCCCTGGGAGTCAGGCTTAGGAGAAGACTCCCTCTGTCAGCTCTATGGGGAAATCCTTATCTCTGCTTTTCTAAAATTCTCTTGGTTTTCCTTGGAGATTTTCATGTGGCAGCTATTTTTCCTACATTTATGTTTACTTCTTTCTGTGCCTAGCCATGCTCTTTTTATATCTAAAAGTCATTAGGTTTAAGACAAACAATACACTAACAGAACTTAATTAACATAACAAATAACATGATGTCTCTAACAGGATTACATCCATACTTTAGGACTCTAACCCTGTTTTGGAAGACACAATAAATTCATAACATTTCACCCTTTGCCCCCCTGCCCCAGATCTCATGTCCTTCCCACATACCAAAACATATGTACTTTATCCCATCATCCCAAAAGTCTTAACTCCAAATCCAAAATTTCATGTTCTGAATTATGTAAAGTATGAACAAGACTCTGGGCATATTTTATCCTGGGGTAAAGTTTCTCTCCACCTGTGAACCTGTGAAACCTGGAATGCAAGTTACCTGATTCCAAGGTTCAGTGTTGGAACAAATACAGAGTAGCTATTTCCATTACAAATGAGAGGGATTGGAGGGAAAGAAGGGTTCATGAGCACCAAGCAAGTCCAAAGCCCAGGAGAATAAATTATATTGGGTTTGAAGGTTGAAAATTCCCCTCTATTTCCTGGGATCATCTAGGCAATGACTCTGCCTTGCAGACTCTGGACAGTGGCCATGCTGTTTGGATTCTGAGTGGAATATACTCATAATTGGGTGTCAATCCCACTTTCCAGGCCTGTTGACACAGCAACCAAGCCCTATTGACTTTGAGTGGTCACTTTCCCCTTATCCACTTGAGTGGTGATCCCTTCTCCCTCAAAGCTGCATGGTTCATTCTCCTGGCCCACAGGAGTGAGAATTCCACTCCCTCAACTTTGGGCAAAGGCCCCATTCTCTTGGCCTACCTGACAGACAACCCCACCATTTTCCAAACCTGAGGTGGTGGACACCTGATTCTTTGAAACTATTGTTGTTGTTAGTTGTTATCAAGTTGGCTTTGACTCATCTATAACAGTATGAAACATTGTCTGGTCCTGTGCTAGCTTCACAATCTTTGATATATTTGAGCCCGTTGTTGCAGCCACCTTGTGAATCCATTTCTTAGAAGATTTCCCTTCTTCTCACTAACCCTCCAATTACTAACCATGATAACATTTTCTGTTATTGTTCTTTCCTGAACGAAGGGACGTTTTTGGTTATAATACTTTAAAGAGGTCTTTTGCAGCACATTTCCCTATAGTAACATGTATTTTGATTTATTGATTGCTGCTTCCATGGACAATGATTGCTGATCCAAATAGAATGAAATCCTTTATGACTTCATTTTTTTAACACATTTTTTTATTGGTTCAGTTTGAGGATTTTTGTTTTCTTTATGTCCACTTTTAATCCATATTGATGGTAGCCTTTGACCTTCAGCAGTATGTTATTGGTGAAACCTAGAATACAAGTCATCTTCACTTTTGGCAAGAGAGATTATGTCATCTCAGTATCACAAGTAAGAAGTTTTTCCCCAGTCTTGATGCTACATTCTTCTTCATGTATTCCAGTTTCTCAGATAGTTTCCTCAGCATACAGATTGAATTAGTAAGATGAAAATATACAATCCTACTACAAAATGTTTCTGATATTAAATTCTCATCATCCCTTGTTATGTTTGAATGACTATCTTTTGATCCATGCACAGGTTTCTTGTGAGCACAGTTGAGTGTTCTAGGATTCTGATTCTTCCTCGTGTTATTTACAACTCATTATGATCCACACAGTGGATTGCCTTCCTGTAGTCTTTTAAACACAGGTAAACATGTTTCTGGTGTTCTCTATATTCAGTTACTATCCATCTGACATCAACAATGATATCCCTCATTTCACATCCACTTTTAAATCTGTCTTGAACTTCTGGAAGTTCTCTATGTATGGCTGCAGCCAGTTTTGATTTTAAGAATATACACCATGAAGTTCAACAAGACAGAAAATAACAAATGCTGGCGAGGTTGTGGAGAGATTGGGACTCTCATACACTGCTGGTGGGACTGTAAAATGGTACAAC
>NW_006921604.1:17063475-17064986 GCF_000298275.1 Orycteropus afer afer
GGAGAGAACAATCATGGGAGAGGGAAGGGCTGTTTATGCACAGGGAGACAGCTCAGGGGGCAGGAGAGTATGGAGGGATGGACACTGGGAAGAGGTAACTGTGGGGAGGAAGTGGAAGGGGAGCTGTTGCATTGTGGGAAACTGTGGTCAATGACATGAGAGAAAGTGTATGTGAGCTGCTGTATGGAAAGTGAATTTGCTCTGTAAATCTTCACCCAAATAAAAATAATAATAAAAAAAGAATACACATCATATGATGCACTAGAAAACAGAAAACTAAATTTAATCATATTGAAATGATGGGACGTATGTTCTCTGACAACATCAAATTAATTTAGAAATTTATAAAAATAGAAGTTTTAAAAAACTTTAAATATTTTGAAATTAAACAGCATATCTCAAAATAATGCATCTTTTGAAGAAGAAATCAACAGGGAAATTTAAAAATGTCTTAAACTGAATAAAAAAGAAAACACAACATTTCAAAATTAATGAATTCCAGATAAAGTGATCTATAGGTGGAAATTCATAGGTTTTGATAATAATATTAAGAAAAAAAAAAAAAAAAGGTCTAGAATCAACAAAAAGTTTTCACCTTTAAAAAGTAGGATGAAAAAGAGTAAAATAAATCCAAAGCAGTAGAGGAGAAAGAATGATGAAGATCAGAACAAAAATCAATAAATATAAAATGGAAACTGTTAGAAAAAACGAAGAAGCCAAAAGCTAATTATCATTAGTAGGCAAATGCTTAACCAATTGCACTACCCATGGACCCCAAGATATTCCCTAGAATTGTATAATATTTAAAAGACCAATAAACTCAAGTGTTGGTGAGGATATGGAACAAATAAAAGACTCATATATTACTCATAATGGTACTCATGTACCACGTACTCATTCTGGTACAACTACTTTGGAGAACCCATTATGCAACCACGTTATTTCACTCCTAGCTATTTACTTAAGAGAAATATGCCATGTAGCCACATAAATACTTGCATACACATGTTCTTAACAACACTTTTCATCATAAACAAACACTGGAGACAATCCAAAAGTCTACCTACAGGTGAATGTTTCAGTAAACTGTAGTATACTCATATGGCAGAATATTACTTACTAATTAACAGGAATGGACGCAAAAGAACAAACTCACTGTCGTTGAGTCATTTTCCTACTCATAGCAACCCCTCCTTGGGTTTCCAAGGCAGTATCTCTATGGAAGTAGATTGCCCAACCTTCCTTCCAAGGAATGGCTGGTGGGTTTGAACCTCCAGCCTTCTGGTTAGAAGTCAAATGCCTTAGACACTACACCATCAGAGTTCCCAATAAATAGGAGTAGGCAACCTAAACTTGCACAAACATGGATCAATTTCAAAATTGCTCTGTGAGTAAAAGAAGCAAGACAGAAAATATTTCACCTGAATGGTTTAGTTTACATGATATTATATACATACATATGTATATACATACATATGTGTGTATGTGTGTATATGTGTGTGTGTGTATAT
>NW_006921604.1:17065116-17072713 GCF_000298275.1 Orycteropus afer afer
AACAACAACAACAACATATATATAAACATATTCATAGTTACAAAAAGCAGATTAGTGGTTGTCTGGACTGAAGATAGAAGGAGTCATATCCTTCCAAGGTGAAAAAGAATTGTATGGAGACAGTAAAAGATCATATATTCTGATTGTGGCTAAATCTATTGGTGTACACTTCTTGCAAAAAGTCTCCTAACATGTACTTTATTTAGGTACAATCCATAAATATATGTGATACAGATCATACATGAATAAAATGTATTAAAGAAAGAGCTAAAAACTTGAGTCTAAACCTCCCACGTACAGAAAATGAACTAAGCTATTTGAATGAGATTATAGCACCAGGATGAAATATTAAAGTGCTGTATTATTGCTATTGTGGAATATCCTTCTCTCCAAATTAAACAAGGCACATAAAGTGTGTGAAATCCTGTGCTTAACACCGTGGGAAACAGAACTCAAATATAAGCTCTGAAAGCACTTCCTGGAAACTCGACATCGGTGACTTTCTTGAATCACAATTCTCTTTTTCCTCAAATCCTGTTTACCAACTAGAGAAAAGAACTGGAACTAAATAATTACAGTGCAAGATAATAGTCTATAACTGATACAAGAGGTGAGAAAAGTTCACTAAGAAGTCCAGAAGAAAGATTAATTCCCAACTGAAGAGGATCAGAGATGCCACCACAGAAAAGTTGACACCATACTCAACTTTTAAAGCCTGGCAAGACACTGGGTAGCTTGAGGGAGAGTAGCTAGTCAAGGAAATCATACAAAGCTTTCAAAGAGAAGGAAAGAAAATCAAACCTATAGAGAAATGGAATCTAACAGGAAAGTATTTCAGAGAAGCAATATCCCAGATTCTGTCTGATTCATCTTTGCCAACATCTTGTTGCGTTATTTATTTTTAAAATTCAATACATCCCAGAAGTGTATTAACAATGCCACTTTCAATTTAAAATTGTGTATGGGATTTGAATAATGATTCTGATGTACTCAACTGGGAAGCCTGCCACTGATAAAATGAGACTTCACACTATACATTGTCTCTTGGCTAACTCTATTATAGATAGAATAATATCTATTCATCAATTAATCAGACTGATTCACTGAGGCACAGAGCAGCCAAGCATCCATGATTTAGATGGGTTTTACAAATAGATTTCAAAGAGCATTAAATCCACAGAAATCCCATAGTCTACCAAACTTACATTAATCCTATCAGATCTCCACTGGGCCCTCAGTGCTTTCAAATGTCCACACATTTCTTACCTCCCAACCTCTCCTATTCCGCACTGTTATGCTTCCAATTTCTCTGTGTATCTTACTTTCACCAGATGCCTTTACTTTCAGCTTTATAAAGGAATGGGATCAGTAGCCTTGAATTTCCTCAATTTATTTGCCCATTCTACCTTCAAGCTTCTCTTGTTTTTATGAGAAGTTCTCCTCTTGCATAAAGTTAATGATTAATTTGTCATTCCCATATTTTATGACCTCCTTTAAGACTATGTTTTGCATATTAACTAACCTAAAAACTAAATTCACTGCCATCCAATCAATTCTGACTCATGTCTACCTGCTTTGGATTTCTGAGGTGGCAAATTTTTACAGAAGTAGATTGTCCCATCTTCCTTCCGTGGAGCAGTTTGTGGGTTTGAACTGTCAACCTTCCGGTTAACAATCAAATGCCTTAGGCACTGCACCATCAAGCTCCTTATTAACTAATTAACTTTTATCTTAAACACTCTACTTCCTGGGACCACTAAGCCTTTCACTAAACTCACAGTTCCCCCATGATAAAAACAAATGAGGACAAAAGTCTTCTGAAAATTTTCTTTGATTCAAATTATCATGTCAAAATTCTTGTTCCCTTCAGGATAGAATGTCTTGAAATACTTTTTATTTAGTATTTCTACTTCTTGATTACCACTAAGCTCAATAAATTTGATTTGGGGCCCTATAAGAATTTTCAGTAAGGCCTGCAGTGAATTCCTAAATATCTCCCCAATATACCCACTACTTTTACACATAGCCACAGATTTCAGGGTTTCATCTTATCTTATCAGACCTTGTTAGATTGCCTTGTAACTGTTTGCATGTACCTAAGTTAGGGCCAATCCTACACATCTTATGCTCTACCTTGTCTGGCTTTCTAAAACACACATCTCCTCATGTCACAACCCATTCCCTCTTACAAACCACACCTCTCATAATGTAACATTCTAGTCTCTCTCCACTACCGCCATCACTCACTCCTCAGCTTCCTGTATTTTAGTCATATCAAACTCCTTAAAACTGATATGCTTGATGGTGTTTCCATGTGTTTGTATTCTTGGTTGCTTGGAAAACCACTCAGCACCAACTTCTGCCCCCACTAACTCCATCCCACTTATTTACTTGGTGGATTGATTTGTTGATAGTCCTGAGTCTTTACATCCCCTTTTGTGGGTAGGGAGTTCAGCCCCATAAATTAGCTCTGGGATTAGCCATGTGACTTGCAGCCAATTTTAGGAGCATGGGGCAGCACAATTAAGATAATAGAATGCCCTAGCTGACTCACAGTTTTGGGAGCAATTATAAATGGAGCTCTGGGAGCACAGTGCCGAAGGCACTTGACTGCTAACCAGAAGGCTGGCGGTTCAAACCCACCAGCCACTCCTCGGAAGGAAGGTTGGGCAATCCTACTTCTGTAGTGATACTGCCTCAAAAATCCAAGGAGGGGTCACTATGAGTCAGGGCCAACTTGATGGCACATAACAACAACAACAACAAGCTGTGTTAAGATCTTAATTTTTGATGTGATTTATAATCCAGCAATGGCAAATTGATACAACTAAGTTTGTTTTGTGTATAATAAGACCCTCAAAAACTTTGTCTTAGTCATCTTTACATGTTCAATGCCTGGCACCTGGCAGAAAGTAGTTGCTCAAAAAATGTGCAGTAAATAGATGAAATAGTACCTATTTACCATAATCATTCCTCTTATTTTCTGTGCTTTTCTCTTAGTCATTGTTACCACAAGTGTTTGATCTCTTTGTAAAGGTCTAGAAATGACAGACACATTCCTGCAAAATGTAAATTACAATTCCTTTATAAACATGTTGTTGTTGTTGCTGTGTGCTGTTGAGTCAGCCCCGCCTCATAGCGACCCCTCCTTGGGTTTCTGAGGCAGTATTATTATGGAAGTAGATTGCCCCATCTTCCTTCTGAGGAGTGGCTGGTGGGTTTTAACCGCCAGCCTTCTGGTTAGCAGTCAAGTGCCTTTAGGCACTATGCTACCAGAGCTCCTTTTATAAACATAGTTGGTCATAAAAATAATAGTAGAGAAGTGTGGAAAATCCTTACTAGTGATTCTTATAAGGTTTATACTTATAAAGTATACAATATTATCAGTCCCTTGTGCTTATTCTACTGTCTGATTTGATAGCTGTAACACCACTGTACATAATAAAATTTTAAAATTCAAGATGGTGATACCACTTGGGATATTAAAAAAAAAAAAATTAAACTAAGTCATGAATTCACTTGAATTTTCCCAAACACAAGCTACAGAGCATATGCACTTTCAATTCCAATACCTGTCTATTTTATGCAAATTAAAAGAGGAAACTATTGAGGAGTTTTCCCATAGTTCTCTTTCCAAATTAACTTGTAATGATTCTTAAGAACTTGCCGTTCTACATAATCTCTCTTCTACTTTAGTTATTCAAACACTAGCCTCTCTTATTTTAATGGAATTACAATAGCATTTTGAGTCCTTGTTGCCACATGCCATGAGATTACTAATGGCAATTTTTAGGTTATCTAACCAGTGAAGCATTCAGCAATCCACAACTTTAGCTATGTTTATTATTAATGAAGCTGCACAAACCCAGTGTATTGTCATACATTTAATTTCTCAAACATTGTGATAATATAAACATTATACAAGAAAAATGTTTTTCATGAATAAATATAAGAAGATTAGTTTTCTTTTTCTATTTGACATGCACTAATCATACATATATTAATTCAACAAATACTTTGAGGGCCAAATGTATTCTAGCTTATGAGAACATAAGTAGAAAATGCATGGGTGTAGTGGGAAAGAGTGATGTTTAAATAATCACAATGTCATGAGCACTATCATGGAAATATGTAGAGAATTATGAGGAAATAGAGGGGAAGTTGATAAATTTTCTTCAGGATGTTTCCAAAGAAAGATAGATTTGGAAGTCTGTATTAAAAGATAAGAAAGATTTCATTGGTGGGCAATGTGTGAAAGGTATTTTGAGACAGAAAAAAATGACATTTCTAAAGTCAAAGGATCTAGGAATGTTATGAATTAAATTCTGTCCCCAAAAAGGTATGCTGAAGTCCTAAAGATGCACTAGAAAATGTGTTATTTTGGAAAATAGTATTTTCCTTTGCAGATAGTATTAGTTAAGTTAAAGATGTCATTCTGGAATAAAATGGGTCCTAATCCTCATTGCTTTTGAGTGGCATTTAATGCAAGAAAAAGACAGATGTAGAATCATACAGAGAGCAAAGACAGACACCATATGATGATGGATGCAGATGCTTCTATAAACTGCAAGGTAAGGCCAGAGATTGCCAGCAACCACCAGAAATGAGGGAAGAGACATGAAATAGTTTCTTTGTCAAAGTTTTCAGAAGGAATCAATTTGACTAGGTTTGTAATTTTGATGCTCAGCCTCCAGAATTGTGAGAAAATTAGTTTCTGTTCTTTAAATCCACCTTCTTCGTAGTATCCATTATGATATTCCTAGGTGAATAAGTTGAGGAAATATTTGTTAGTTCTAAGGAGAATCTGCTTTTGACTGTTTAGTGCAGTGTTATAAAAAGTGTAATCCATGGACTAGCAGCATCAGCATCACTGGAAGTTCTCATAAATGTAAATTTTCAGACCCTACTCGGTCCTACAAAATCAGAATGTCTCACAGTGGAGCTCAGGAATCTGTGTTTAAAAATTCTCTGGGTAACCCTTATATGTGGTAGTTGAAGATACCTCATATCGTTGTTGTTGTTATGTGCCATCGAGTCGGATCTGACTCATAGAGACCCCTCCTTGGGTTTCCTAGGCAGTATCACTACAGAAGAAGATTGCCCCATCTTCTTTCCGAGGAGTGACTGGTGGATTTGAGCTGACAGCCTTCTGGTTAACAGTCAGGTGCCTTAGGCACTAAGCTACCTGAGCTCCTATTTAAATACTAATAACATGTAAATACTTCATAGAAACTTCTTGATTTGTTTTGACCAAACATCTGGGCACCATAGTCTAGCCAAGATGACATATAAAATGAATTATCACACCCGAGGTACACATTTAGCCAGTGAGTTCCAGAGCTCATCTAGAGACCAAAAAAACACCAAATCCATTGTCTTGGAGTAAATTTCAACTCATAACAACTCTACAGGGCAGAATAGAACCACCCGAATGGATTTCCAAGACAGTAAATATTTTCAGAAGCAGAATGACACATCTTTTCCTTATGGTGGAGTCAAACTACCAACCTTCTGATTAGCAGTCAAATGCTTTACCTACTGTGTCACCAGGAGCTCTGGTAGCATAGTGCCTAAGGTACTTGACTGCTAGCCAGAAGGCTGGTGATTCAAACCCACCAGCCACTCCTCAGAAGGAAGGTTGGGCAATCTACTTCCATAGTGATACTGCCTTGGAAACCCAAGGATGGGTCACTGTGAGTCGGGTCTGACTTGATGGCACATAACAACAACAACAACAACTATGTCACCACGGCTCACCTTCCTCAGAAAAGAGGTTCATTTTTCTTTTCTATTTCTTTTTATTATTATTTGGGTAAAATTTTACAAAGCAGATTCATTTATACACTCAACAGTTCATACACATTTTGTTTTCTGACATTGATTAGATTCCCTGCAGTGTAACAACTCTCCCTCCTGCTTCCTCCCTGTGGTTACCTTTTCCCTGTGTCCTTCTTGTCTATTAATTCCTGCCTCCTCACCTTTCTCCCTGTGCAAATGTTGATTGTTGATTGTTCTAAGGAGGGGATCTCCCTACTGTGGTTATTCAGGCTTGTAGGTCTTTCTATTATTTGGCTGAGAGTTAAGCCATGTGAGTGAGTTCAATTTCAGGTCTGAAGGGGACCATAGGTGTGACCATAGTCTCAGGGGTTCCACCAGTCTCAATCTGATAAAGATTTAATTTTTTTGTTTGTTTGTTTGTTTTTGTTTTTTTTAATTTTGTTCCACATTGTTTCTCTCCCACTCTATCCAGGATCTCCAATTTTTGTCCATTTCCAAGTGGTTGTCATTGGTAACCAGGCTATCTGGTTCTTTTGGTCACAGGGTCATATAGGCTGAGGTTTTCATAGTCCGTTAGTCCTCGAGACTAACTCTTTCCATGCATTTTTGACTTTCTTCCCTCTTCTTTGCTCACAGGTGGCCATGTGAATTTTTTTTAAGATCTTAGTTGCTACTCTCTGAATCAGGATGTGTTTTTATGCACTACCAAAAAAAAAAAAAAAGAACCACTGCCATCAAATTGGATCCAACTCTTAGTGACAGCTCCTTGGGTTTCTGAGGCAGTATCACTACGGAAGTAGATTGCCCAGCCTTTCCTAGGAGTGGCTGGCGGGTTTGAACCACTAGCATTACGGTTAGCAGTCAAATGCCTTATGCATTACACCACTATGTTGTGCCAATTGATGTTGATGTCCTCCACAATGATGGTCTCCAGTCCACAAGCCTAGTGGCTTGCTCCCTCAAGGTGCTTGATTGTGGCTAAGAAGCTATCCTAACTTTGCCCCCTGTTGGCTTTATACTGCATATGTTGTTGTTGTTGTTGTTATTTGCCATCGAGTCGGCCCCGACTCATAGAGACCCCTCCTTGGGTTTCCGAGGCAGTATCACTACGGAAGTAGGATTGCCCAACCTTCCCTATGGACAGTTTTATAGAACTTACAAATACATTTCTAAGAATATCATCAGCCAAACATATGTATGGTGATGGGCATATTCTTATTTAGCTACCTATACCTGCTCTTACTGCCTCTCTACCTACGACAGGTATACTCATATATTAATAGAGACTAACTCACTGTCATCAAGTCTATTCAACTCAGTGAAACCACCTTGGGTTTCTAAGACAGTATCTCTAGGGAAATAGATTGCCCAATCTTCCTTCTGAGGAGTGGCTGGGGGATTTGAACCACCAGCCTTCTGGTTAACAGTAAAATGCCCTAGACATTGTGCCACCAGACCTCCAATATGAGTAGACAAGTGGTTCATAAATGTAGAAGTGTCTCAAGATCACCTGGAGGGCATGTTAAAACACTAATTTTTCATCTCCACCTCAAAGTTTCTGAACCTATAGGTTTTGAGTGGGCTTGAGAATCACATTTCTGTATACAGTGATGGCAATTATGCAGCTCTGGAGAACATATTTTGAGAACCCCTGACCTTTCCCCAGGGTGACAGTATCTGTTAAAGAATTTAGAATGCTAAATCTAGATTGTGAGCTGTGGTAGCATAGTGCCTAAGGCACTTGACTGCTAACCAGAAGGCTGGTGGTTCAAACCCACCAGCCACTCCTCAGAAGGAGAATAAGTAGCAGAGTATTCAA
>NW_006921604.1:17072813-17075442 GCF_000298275.1 Orycteropus afer afer
AGCTGTGGTAGCATAGTGCCTAAGGCACTTGACTGCTAACCAGAAGGCTGGTGGTTCAAACCCACCAGCCACTCCTCAGAAGGAAGATGAGACAATCTACTTCTGTAGTGATACCGCCTCAGAAACCCAAGGAGGGGTCGTTATGTGTTGGGTCCAACTTGACGACATATAACAACAACAACAACAGATTCAGATTATGAAAGGACTATGTTCTTGGCAGATTTCTAAGATGGCCCCCAAAATTCCTGAAAAATAGTGTACAAATATCTTCTGTCTATTATTCAATCAAACACTATTCTATGTATGTCTGTGAAGGGAACTTTAAGATGTAATTAAGTTCTCAAATAACTTAACCTTCAGATAAGGAATTATGCTGGTGGACATGAACTAATCACTTGGAGCCCTTTAAATCTATGGTCCATATGTCAGAGTTGGAAAAGTCAAGAGATTTGAAGCAGGAGAAGGAGTTGAAATGAAGATCAAGTAGTATAGGAAGCCTTTAAGAGCTGACCTTGACTCCTAGTTCATTGGGAGCAAGAATATAAGACTTAAGTTTTACAAACCCAAGGAAACAAATTTTGTCAAAAACAGAGTGAGCTTGTAAGAGGACTATTTTCCTCCAAATGATAATGCAATATGGCCATTAATTAGTGCTGTTGTAACAAAAAAGACCTCAAGTGGATGGCTTTAAAGAATATAAATTTATTTCCTTGTAGTTTGGGAAACTGTTGCTTCCCATTGAGTGAATTCCAACTCAGGGTGACCCAAACGGCTAAATTCCTGGAGTACCTCTAAAGAGAAGTCCTATTCTATTTTACCTTATAGTAGTCAGGAATCCTGAAGTTCCTGAGCTTATAGATGAATCTACCATGTGTATTGTATCTCTGCCTAGTCTGCTATTTTTATAACTCATAACTGATTAGACTTAAGACCATCCCAACTCTTATATTTCATCATTAACATAACAAAAGAAAATACATATTTCCAAACAGTCATATTACAGGCACAGGGGTTAGAAAGTCAACATGTATTTTGAGGAGACACAAGTCAATCCATAATAATAACCAACACCTTTATTTCAACCTTATGATACTCTAAGCAGAGAAGTCAGTCATGCCATCTCAGACTTCTGACCTAAAGACCTATTGGTGTTTTAAAATATGAAGTTTGTGGTAATTTTTACATATCAATAGAAAAGTAATATAGACTATAAATGTCATCCTTAAAAAGGTTTTTACTTGACATTTTGAAGATGGTGGAATAGGCAGACAAACTACACAGGCTCTCTTCAACAAAGAAAAGGGAAACCAATTAACACAGATACAGAAGGTAATCCTGGAGCCCTGAGCTTTGGAAGGAAGGATACAGAAGTGGGCTAAACTCCAACTAGTAGAAGAACTTACATGAAAATATTGACAAAGGAGATATATGGAGCTGTGGTCTGTCAGCGATCCTGATGGCATGGACAGTTTAGATATTGCCAAGTGGTGTTAGAACCTAAGAATTAACCTAAAAATTGGCCCTGCTAGCCAGGGACAGGAGCTCTAGTAGCACAGTGCCTAAGGCATTTGACTGGTAACCAGAAAGCTGGTGGCTCAAATCCACCAGCCACTCCTCAGAAGGAAGGTTGGGCAATCTACTTCTGTAGTGGTACTGCCTCAGAAACCCAAGAAGGGGTCACTATGAGTCAGATCCAACTAGACAGCAATGGGTTTAATGAATAGCCAGGGGCTGGATGGAGCACTGCACTGGGGGCCGGTGAACAAAAGGAGAAGCAACAAAGAAGGAGACAGGCTGAGCTGTGGATGTTTGACTGGCCAGAGGGCACAGCCATTTTGCATATTTGTAAATAACCATTTTGGTTATTTAAAGTGACAGTGTTCTCTCAGAATTCAAGGACCTAAGAATAGGATCCATTTGCCGAGGACTGCAAGGATGTTCCAGACATGAATGGCTGGAAAGGTGTGATATTCCCCTTGTTACTTTTATACCCCACACCCTCTTGGTGAATGGAGATGCAACCATCCCTCACTCCCACCCACCATCTGGGCCAGCAGGAACTCCATCCCAGTCTGTGTGCTCTGACGGAGACTGGGTGCCCTGCCCCACCTTGCCCGATTTCTTTTTCTTTCTTTCTTTCTTTTTTTTTTTTTTTAGTTTGTTTGCTCTGCTCTGTTCCTGGCTCCCATTTTTTCTTTCTTATGGTTAATCCCATTGCTTGTTTTCCTTTTTGCATTTTTCCCATTTTTTTCTTCATTATTCTCCTACTCTGCCTCTTTTCCCTTCCTGACCCCTCCCAAAATATTGTGAGTATTTTTTTTTTTTCTTTCCTTTTCTTTTCTTTTTTCCTTTTTTGGTGATGTTCCTGTATGTTTATGCAGTGTCATGTTTGTCCACTTATATATTTTTGATGTTTTTTTGATTGTTGTTTTTGTCTAACTTGAGTGGGAGACAATAGTGCCCTACAATGCACTCATACCCATACCTCCAACAGCTCCACTTACTGAGTGAGAGCTCCCACTTTCTTCTCCACCAACTGGCCATTGATACACAGCCACCAAGAATAGTCTGACTCACCCTTAACTGCTTTTCACAAACAGTTAACAGAGATCTAAATACATCAACGTCA
>NW_006921604.1:17075913-17095059 GCF_000298275.1 Orycteropus afer afer
AAAAAAAAAAAAAAGATCAAAACAAAATGAAGAAAGCCTAAGGTACATGTGAGATACCATGAAAAAGAATAACCTATGTGTAATAGGAATTCCAGAACAGGAAGCAAAAAATGAAACCACTGAGAAAATAGTCAAAAATTTGTTGGAAGAGAATTTCCCTGATATGATGAAACATGAGAATATATCCATTCAGGAAGTGCAATGAACCCCAAACAGGATAGACCCCCCAAAAAAATCACCAACACATAAAATCATCAAACTCATAAAAACCAAAGACAAAGAAAGAATCCTGAAAGCAGCACAGGAAAAATGAAATGTTACCAACAAAGTAAAACCAATCAGAATAAAGTTTGATTTCATAGCAGAAACAATTCAGGTGATAACGCAATGGAATGCTGTACACCAAACCTTGAAAGACAAAAATTTCTAATCATGAATTATGTAGCCAGCAAAATTGCCCCTTAAATATGCTGGTGAAATTAGGAGATTTCCAGAGAAGCAGAAATTAAGGTAATTTATTAAAACCAGACCAACCTACAAGAGATACTAAAAGGAGTCCTTTAAACAGAGAACCAATAATAGCAAACAACAACAAATAATTAATACACAAAATGATATAACCCAGAAACCAACACAGCTATAGAAATTTCCAAAGTAAAATAAACTTACAAGATTGTAAACAGGGAACCAGAGACATAAATTGGCAAATGAGGACAACTACAAACCAAAAAGAGGGAAAAAATAGCGTAGTTACAGAACTTCCAAATGGTGAGGAAGTCAAGAGAGTTGCAAGAGAGAATGGATTGTTCTAAACTTAGGGATAAAAGTATAAATCCCAGGATAACCTCAAAGAAAAATGAAAAACCTTCACATCACAATAAAAAAGAGGACAAGTACAGATATTTCTTAAACACTAAAACAATAGCAACAGAGAAAATGATAACATGATTCATAAACATAATGAGCTCAGCACAAAAATTATATGGAACAAAGAAACCAGGAACACCATGAAGAAAACACATAACAAAATGACAGCAACCAATGCATACTTGTCAATAATTATACTGAATGTCAATGGATTAAATGCACCACTCAAAAGACTATAAGTTGCAGACTGGATAAGAAAATATAACCTATCAATACACTGTGTATAAGAGACACACATTAGAGACAAAGACAAAAAAAAAAAAAACTAAAACTCAAAGGGTGGAAAAAGATATATCAAGCAAATGGCAACCAAAAAAGAGCAGGACTGTCAATATTCATTTCTGATCAAATAGACTTTAAAACAAACCGCCCCCCCCCATAAGAGACTAAGAAGAACATTATATAATGATTAAAGGATCAATTGAACAAGAAGATATAACTATCATAAATATCTACGGACCCGATGAATGAGTTCCCAAATAAATAAATCAGACTTTAACAGAATTGAAAAGGAAAATAGATGACTTCAAAGTTGTACTAGGAGAATTTATTACACTATTTTCAATGAAAGATAGAACTACAAAGAAACTCAACAAAGACGCAGAAAAACTAAACAATACAATTTACAACCTTGACATTATAGACATCTACAGAGCACTTCACCCAACAACAGCACAATACACATTCTTTTCCAGTGCACATGGAACATTCTCCAGGATAGATGATATGTTAGGCCATAAAGCAAGCCTTCATAAATTTAAAAATATTGAAATACTGCAAAGCATCTTCTCAGATTACAATGCTATCAAATTAGAAATCAATAATAGGAAGATGAACATAAAAAGAGCAAACACATGAAAACTGAACAACATCCTCCTTAAGAATGACTGGGTAAAAGAAGAAATAAAAAAAATGAAATTCAAATATTCCTTCAATCAAACAAGAATGAAAACACAGCCAACCAAAATCTTTGAGACACAGCAAAAGCAATGATCAGAGGCCAATTTATACCAATAATGCACACATCAAAAAAAGAAGAAGGAGCCAAAATCAACACTTTACACCAACATCTCCAACAATTAGCAAAAGAACAGTAAGAAAGCCTACAGTCACCAGAAGAAAGGAAATAATCAAGATTTGAGCAGAAATCAATGAAAGAGAAAATAGAAGGACAACAGGAAAAAGATCAAGAAGACTAGAAGTTGGTTTTAGGAAAAGATTCATAAAATTGAAAACCCACTAGCCAATGTAACAAATGAAAAGAGGGAGAGAATACAAATAGCCAAAAAAGAAATGAAATGGGGGACATCAGAACAGAACCAACTGAAATAAAAAAAAGATAATATCAGGATACCATGAAGACCTGTACTCCAACAAATTTGAAAATCTAGAAGAAGTGGATTTATTTCTAGATGCATGCTCTCCCTCACTGCCATCAAGTCAGATCTGACTCATAGCAACCCCTCCTTGAGTTTCCGAGACAGTATCACTATGGAAGTAGATTGCCCAACCTTCCTTCTGAAGAATGGCTGGTGGGTTTGAACCACCAGCCTTCTGGTTAGCAGTCAAATGCCTTAAGTACTATGCTACCAGTGCTCCTAGAAGCATACTACTTACCTAAAAAAAACTACATCTGAGGTGGAACAGTTTAACAGATCCATAAAAAAAGAAGAAATTAAACAGGTCATAAAAAATTACAACAAAAAGCCCTATGCTAGATGGTGTCACTGGAAAATCCTGCCAAATGTTCAGCGAAGAACTGCCACAAATACTCAAAGTATTCCAGAACATAGAAAAGGATGGAATCCTCCCAAATTCATTTTATGAAGCAAGCATAACCTTGATATCAAAATTAGGCAAAGACATCACTCAAACTGACAACTACAAACCAACATCCCTCATGAATATAGATGCAAAAATCTTCAACAAAATCCTAGCCAATAGACTCCAATAACATATAAAAAAATAATGCATTATGATCAAGTGGGGTTCACATCAGGTATGCAAGGATGGTTCAACATTAGAAAAACAATCAGCATCATCCATCACATAATAAAACAAAGGAAAAGAACCACATGACCATATCATTTGATGCAGAAAAGACATTTGATAAAATCTAACACCTACTCCTGATCAAAACTCTTCAAGATAGGAATAGAAGGGACATTCCTGAACATAATAAAGGACATATATGCAAAAGAAACAGCCAATATTTATCTCCATGGAGAGAGACTGAAACCATTCCCATTGTGAACAAGAACCAGACAAGGATGCCCTCTATCACCACTTCTGTTCAACGTTGTATTGAAAGTCCTAGCCAGGGCAATAAGGCAAGAAAGGAAAATGAAAGGCATCTGAATTGGTAAGGAAGAAGTCAAACTACCCCTATTTGCTGACAATATGATCCTATATCTAGAAAATCCAAGAGACTCGGTCAAAAATCTACTGGAACTAATTGAGGAATTTAGCATAGTGGCAGGATACAAGATCAACATCCAAAAATCAATTGGATTCCTCTACATCAACAAAGAGATTGATGAAAAAGAAATAAGGAAAGCAATACTGTTTACAATAGCTACCAAAAAAATAAAATACTTGGGAATAAATCTCACCAGGACACAAAAGATGTGTGCAAAGAAAACTCTAAAAGACTAGTTCAAGAAACCATAGAGATCTACATAAATGGAAGTACATATGATGCTCGTGGATACAAAGACTGGATATTGTGTAAATGTCAATTCTACCCAAAGCAGTCTATATGTCTACATTCAACACAATCCCAATCCAGATCCCATCAACATTCTTTAAGGATATGGAAAAACCAATCATTAACTTTACATGGAAAGGAATGAGACCCTGGATAAGCAAAGCATTACTGAAGAGTGACAAAGGCGGAGGTCTCACACCCCCAGATATGAAAACCTACAATACAGCTACAGTAGTCAAACCTGCCTGGTATTGGTACAATGACAGACACATAGACCAATGGAATAGAATTGAGAATAGTGACCCTTCCTTGGGTTTCTGAGGCAGTATCACTACAGAAGTAGATTGTCTCATCTTCCTTCTGAGGAGTGGCTGGTGGGTTTGAACCACCAGCCTTCTGGTTAGCAGTCAAGTGCCTTAGTTACTATGCTACCATTAGCCATTAGAGAGATGCAAATCCAAACAACAATGAGATACCATCTTTCCCCAGCACTAGTACCAAAGTTCAACAAAACAGAAAATAACAAATACTGGCAAGATGAGGAGAGATTGGGACTCTCATACATTGCTGGTGGTACTGTCAAACGATATATCCACTGTGGAAAGCAGTATGGTGATACCTTAAAAAGTTGGGATTAGAAACATCATTTGACCCAGCCATTCCATTACTAGATATATATCTAAAGAAGTGAGAGCCAGGACAAGAACACATATACACACACTTATGTTCATCACACCAGTATTTACAATAGCCAAAAATGGAAAAAACCTAGGTGCCCAACAACAAAAGAATGGATAATCACCTATGGTACATACACAAAATGGAATACTATGCAATCCTAAAGAATAATGTAGAATCTGCAATACATGACATAATGTGGATGAACTTACCTAGAGGACATTATGCTGAGTGAAATAAGTCAATCACAGAAGGACAAATATTCTATTAGTTCATTATTGTAAAAAGTCAAGGAAAGGTTTATATATAGAAGGAAATTTTCTTTGTTGGTTATCAGGGTTGGGGGGGAGGGGAGGCAACACTGTAAGATAAGTACAGACAAGTAGTGATTTGGGTGAACAGAAGGACAATGTACCAAATGTGAGGAAGAAGACATAGAGAGGTGCATGCAAGGTATAGACAACAAAGATTAACCCTTTCACACATACAGTGCTGCATGGTCAGTGAAGGCAAAAATCGATCTATGGGTGTGTAGATGGGTGGATAGGATGAACTATTAAGTATGCCTGCGCAGAGGCGAGTGTGCTCAAGACCATGTATAGGGTTGGCAGACAATGTTTCTACAAGTCTATTGGTATTTTCTGTAAGAATTCCTAGGTACATAGTAGAGCTGACAAGGGACAAGTTTGCAGTCACTTCTTGGCCACATCCAGCTACCCAGAGGGAGCGAATAGTTAGACCTGTAGGCTCAGGACCATAGTTGCAGGAGACATCAAGCTCAATTGGTATAACATACTACACAAAACATTGTTCCACATCCTACTTTGGCAAGTAGCGACTGAGATCTTAAAAGCTTGTAATCAGCTATCTAGATGCAACTAGATGGGTCTCTCCTCATCCAGAGCAAAGAAAAATGAAGAAAACAAAGATACACGTAAACAATTAGCCAAGCAATTGGTATACCATGTGATCCTTAGCCTATATGAGTATGAGACCAGAAGAACTAGATGGTGCCCAGCTACTACTGTCAACCACTTGGAGGGGGATACATGTAGGAGATCCTGGATAGAGGGGGAGAACAATGTGGAACAAAACTCAAAATCATTAAAAAAAAAAAAAATGGATCAGATTTGCAGGTCTGATAGAGCCTGATGGAACCACTTAGACTGTGGCCCCTAGCTGCACTTCAGGTCTGGAATTGAACCCACTCCTGTGGCTTTCAACCAAACAAAAGACAGGCATATGAGCTGAATATTTCCATTAGGTAGATACATTCCTTGGAGAGATCAATCATTGGAGAATAGAAGGGCTGTGCATGCACAGGGTGACAGCTTGGGGAGCAGGAGTACACAGCAGGGAAGGACACAGGGAAGAGGCAACTATGGGGAGGAAGTGGGAGGTGAGGTGTTGTATTGTGGGAAATTGCAGTCAATTTATGAGACCAAGTGTATGTGAGCTGCTGTATGGAAAATGAATTTGCTTTGTAAACTGTCACCTAAATCACATTAAATTTTTTTTAAAAAATGTTTGTACTTCAAGTTTAATTGCTATGATATGGAGACCTATTAAATATTTTAAAGCAAATGCATTTTCCTTTTTTTTTTTTTTTTTACATTTGTTTTTAAAAATTCACACTCCTGAGACCATGAGGGAAAAGGTTAAGCAGCACAAAAGTGACATGGAGAAAGTAAATTATGAGGCCATTATAAGAGTCCATGTGAAGAAAATAATAAATATCTGAAATAAGCAGGTGCCAGTGGAAACAGCAGAAATACTGAGGCCGATGCAGATTCTAGTGATTTGGAGAAGTTAGAATGGCCAGGATTTTATAGATGGATTTGATATAGAAGATCAGGAAGATAAATACATACATCAAACGTGTCTCTCAAGTTTCTGGACTGGGTAACTCTCTTAAATTCAACTGAGAGCAGAAGGTCTAAAGAAGTTGGAAGAATCCTTTTATGTGAGTTTAAAATAATCATGCAGTATTTTTCGTAAAATTTTAAAAGAGAAAACTAGATAAAGGCAAGTCAAATCAGTTATTTTCCCACAGCAGCAGTTTAAAACAAACTAAAAGTTATTTCACACTCAACAATGCTTATCAAGTGTATCTGGCTTTGTTTCCATTGACTAGCAAATGAATTTTTTCTTAAAAAATATGCTTGACATCCTTGAATTTCATTAAAGGTCAGTGTTTTTTCTCTAAGATCACTTAGTACTAAGATGTCAGGAAGCTAGGAAAGTCCCAAACTAAATGTTTCTGCAAATGAGCCATATGCCCCTGGGTTAAAGGACAATGAGAAGGTGTTAACCATTCAGGAGTTTTTTCAGCTCATAATCTGATAAATGGCAGGTCAAGGAGGGTTGTGTTTAATAGTATATTCTTCAATGAAATGTCACTTTTTCCTCAGTTCCTCCTCTGTGTGAGCTAATTAAAATCATGTTTTGCTGCTATGTCAGCACATGAAGTTGCTGACTTTCTTGTCTTACGCATGCTACAAAATGCATACTGTCATATGATAAAATTAGGATATTAGAGACTCTGTGTACCATGGAATATAATGTGTGCCCTCTTGTAAGCCATAGATCTCTCTTTTTCCTTCTTTCATATTTGTATTTTCTCACATCATATGTAGCCAAATGAGTTGAAAAGCTTCATTCCACAAATACAGAACAACAAATTAATATCTTATGAATAATATGTGAATCTCAGTTCTATCCAATGAAAATTTTGGTCAGTGTCATATAATTGCATATTTTTAACTAACAATAGAATTTTTTTGCTTAACAAATGCTATTTTTCCTTCAAATTATAAAATTTACATCTGATTTCGATAACTTAAAGAATATACTTACTCTCATTTATCAAACATCTCATTATCTGACATTTCACACTTATGACAATAGCAAAAATTCTGCTATCCTATTATTTCATGTGTTAATGAGGTGATAGGCACAGCAATAGCTGTAGAGTGTCCCCTCTCTTAAAAAAATGTCTCCAGGATGCACTACCCCACACCCTTCTCCCTCCTGTTGGTGGAGTTACCACAGGAGCAGCTTCTTTTATTGCTGTGGCCTCTAGGTGGATACACAGGCAATACCCAGCCAGCAGGCACCTGTTTTGGGCTCCTAGCTCTTATGTAGCATAGTGGCTAAAAGCACTTGACTGCTAACTAGAAGGCTGGCGGTTCAAACCCACCAGCCACTCCTCGGAAGGAAGGGTGGGCAGTCCTACTTCCGTAGTGATACTGCCTCGGAAACCCAAGGAGGGGTCGCTATGAGTCGGGGCCGACTCGACAGCACATAACAACAACAACAACAACAGCTCTTGTGTGGTCTGAGGCCCTTCATCTCAAAATTGCTGTGGGTGGGAAAGGAGGAAAGAGAGGAAAGTGAAACTATTAAGCTGTGAGAAGTCCTGCCACACAGTCCAGCTTTATCCAGCTTTGCTTTCTCCAAGCCTTCTTCTTTGCAGAAGAATGTGCATAATCCAAAACTGGACTCATCACAGTGATGACCACATCACTAAATCTTAGCTGTTATTATTTCTATGATATTTTCTAAAATGAAAAAAAAGGACAGATAGATGGTCTAAAAAAGAAAAAAAAATTCTTTTGCATAACACCTGTTTTCACATAATCACCTAGTCTTCAGAACCTAACATTGTCGGTAAGTGAGGAACAGGCACACTATAAATATATATAACACAACCTTGGTAATGTTTCCCTCTCTAGACTCCACATCTAACCAATGAATCCATTCTTGTAATGAAGCTGTTTTGATACTCATCAAAATATTAATACAACTTAATTAATTTAAAATCCTTTATCCTAAGATATACCATGAAGGCTAATGCAAAACTTACATGTCTGTGATATTATCTGCAAAATGTAATATATAAATAATGTTGATAGAAATACTTATAATAAATTAAGTAGATGATATTTTCCATTATAGCTGTCTTTTATTTAAATGGGGGGCACTTAACTAAATTGTTAGAAAGTAGAAATATTTCTTTTAATTATTTTTTTTAGATATAGATAGCCACTCGAAACTGAAGAACAGACCTTTTTGAAAACCTACCAGATTTTACTATATGCAATTCTGAAATTTTCCTGAGTTAAAGATACTTATTACTTAGACAACAGAATGTCAATAAATACATGATTATTATATTTACTTGTATAGTGAATAATTGAGAGCAAATTATTACACAGTAAAACATTATAAAAATGGTATAACTGTTGTGGTGGAGAGGGAGACTTTCTTTTATACAATATATTTTTAATGTTATCCTTAAAATATAGTATAAAGCCATTTAAGCCTATGACAAACTGAAAAAAAAAACAAAAAACAAAAAACCACAAAAACCTGTCATTGAGTAGATTCTGACTCACAGCAACCTCTGTTGGGTTTCTGAGGGGATAAAAATTTATGGATGTAGATTGCCCAGTCTTGCTTGCCTGGAATGGCTGGTAGGTTTAGACCACCAACCTTCTGGTTAACAATCAGATGCCTTAGGCACTGTGCTACCAGACCTCCTTTATGATATATTACATACTAAAAATACTGCCAAAAACCAAACCAAACAAAACGAACTCACTGCCATTGAGTCAGATCTGACTCATAGCAAGCCCTCCTTGGGTTTCTGAGGCAGTATCACTATAGAAGTAGATTGCCCAACCTTCCTTCTGAGGAGTGGCTGGTGGGTGTGGACTGCCAGCCTTCTGGTTATCAGTAAATGCCTTAGGCACCAGAGCTCCCAAAAAATACTGCCAAGGAAAGAAAAATTTAAAAAATCATCTACTGTTGTTGCTGTTAGGTGCAGTTGGGTCAGTTTCTACTCACAGTGACCTCATGCAAAGGAATGAAATACTTCCCTGTCTTGTGCCATCCTCATAATCATTGTTATGCTTGACCCTATTTTTGCAGCCACTGTGTCAGTCTATCTCATTGAGGGTCTACCTCTTCTTCACTGATCACATACTTTACCTCCTGCAGGGAGTAGTCCTTCCTGATTATATGTCTGTAGTGCAATGAATTGCTTAATATTGCCCTTTAACCCATAGCCCTCCATTTTGTGATGTATTGTCAATCCTAGCCTCTGTACTTGTTTACCACTACTTGTCTGTCAGTGTGTTGTACTTTGGTGGTTTGTGTGGCTGTAGGGCTGGAGGCTATGCCCTACAGGGTCACCCATGCTAGACAGGTTTTGGCAGAGCTCCCAGACTAAGACAGACTGAGAAGAAAGAAAGGAAGAAGAAATCAGATATCATATTGCATTGGGCAAATCTGTTGCAGAAGGCAATTTAAAGTGTTGAAAAGCAAATATGTCAATTTGAAGAGTAAGGTACACTTAACCCAAGCCATGATATTTTCAATTGGCTCATATGCATGTGAAACCTGGAAAATAAATAAGGAAAACCAAAGAATAGCTGATGCTTTTGAATTGTGGTGTTGGCGAAGAAAACTGAGAATACCTTGGAGTGCCAGAAGAATGAACAAATCTGTCCTAGAATAAGTGAAGCTGGAATGGTCCTTGGAAGCAAGAATATCCAGACTTCATTTCACCTACATTGGCCATGTTCTCAGATGGGATCAATCCCTGCAGAAAGATATTATGCATGGTGAAACGGAGGGTCAGTTAAAAAGGGGAAGACCCTCAACAAGATGGATTGACACAGTGGCTACAATGATAGGCTTATGTATAACAAGGATTATGAGGATGGTGCATGACTGGGAAATATTTCATTCTGTTGTACTTAGGGTCACTATGAGTCAGAGCCAATTCAATAGCACCTAACAACAACAACATGCCTGTTTAGAGTGAGATGTATCTTGAGTCTCATCTTGCTGGAAGGTGTCACTTAGTTTCCTTGAGGGTATATATGTGAAGGTCTGGCAAAGTTCACTATCTTTTGCTCCAAATCCTGCATTTGGTTCATCAGCATCTCATCCCTGGACTTAAGACACCAGCCTATTGTCTGACCCATCACTTTGGGTTTAGAGCCCATGAAACCACATGAGTGAGGAGAATCCTCCAGACCTACACCTGCCCCATGGATTTGTGACTTGCCACATTTCCCACCTCCACTACTGTATGAGCCATTTCCTTATCAATGTTTGAGTTCTATGAGACATTACAGTGAAATAAGGAACCCTAAGACAAGAGAGAAAATATTGAGGGGAGGAGGAGGTGTTGATGTTACAGATGATAGAATGGTTCAGCAGTTTGGAAAAGTTGAACATTTGGGACTTCTTTAAACTCTGCTTCATAGGCAGCAGGCTTGTGCTACCTCCAAGACAGATCTGTTTATTCTTCTAACAGTTCATGATACATTAAATATTCTTCACCAATACAACAATTCAAATACATCAATTCTGTGGTCTTCCTTTTTTATTGTCCAGCTTTCACATTCTTATGACTACTGAAAATGTCATGGCTTGGAAGCAATATGATGGGTATTTCAAATATTACCAGGGTCACACATGGTGGATAGGTCTCAGTGGAGATTCCAGACAAAGTCATATTAGGAAGGAGAAAGAGGTGGTTCAGTTCTGGGAAAAAATATAAATAATAATAATAAAAAAACCACTGAATGAATACCTTATGAATAACAACAAAACACTGTTAGATATCGTTTCAGGAGATGAGTCCCTCAGGTTGAAAGGATTCAAAATGTGATAGTGAAAGAGCTCCTTAAAGTAGAGGCAATATTAATTATGTGGATAGGGTAAAGCTTTCAGTACCTTCATTAGCTAATGTAGCATGACTCAAAATGAGAAGAAATACCTGAAAACATCCATTAATAATTGGAACATGGAATGTACATAGAATGAATCTAAGAAAATTGGAAGTTGCCAAAAACAAAATGAAATGCATTAAGATCAATATCACTTGCTTTAGTGAGCTAAAATGGACTGGTATTGTCCATTTTGCATATGGTCCACTATGCCAGAAATAACAAATTGAAGAATGGCATCACATTCATCATCAAAAAGAACATTTCAAGATCAATCCTGAATTACAATGCTATCAGAGATAGGATAATATCCATATGCCTACAAGGAAGACCAGTTAATACTACTATTACTCAAATTTATGTCATTCACCAAAGCCAAATATGATGAAATTGATTTTTTACCAACTTCTGCAGTCTGAAGTTGACCAATACAATTAGATGCAGAGATAATTGCTGGTAATTACAAAGCAAATGTTAGATACAAACAAGAAGCACTGGTAGTTGGAAAATACAGCCTTTTTTATAGAAATTATGTCAATAATCACATGACAGAATTTTGAGAGACCAAAGATATATTCATTGCAAATATCTTTTATAAACATAAATGGTGACTATGCATGTGGACCTCACCAGATGGAATACACAGGAATCAAATCAATTACATCTGTGGAAAGAGATGATGGAAAAGCTCAATATCATTAGTTAGAACAAGGCCATGGGGCAACTGTGGAATCAACCATCAATTGCTCATATGCAAGTATAAGTTGGAGATGAAGAAAATGAGAACTATTCCAGGAGAGTCAAAATATGACCTTACATATATCACACCTGAATTTAGAGACCATCTTAAGAATAGATTTGCCAGGTTCTGGTAAGATGGCAGAATAGGCAGAGAGACTGAGCAGACCCTCTTCAATAAAGAACAGGAGAACCAATTAACACAGACACAGAAGATAATCTTGGAGCCCAGAGCTTTTAAGGGAAGGATATAGAAGTGGACTAAACTCCCAATAGTAGAAGAATCTGCATTAAAACACCAAAAAATTAGACATATGGAGCTTCAGTCTGTCATCAATCCTGACAGCATGGACAGTTTGGATATTGAGAAGAGGTGTTAGGACATAAGAATTAACATAAAGATTGACCATGCTAGCCAGAGCATGCACAGAGGACTGTACTGGTGGCTGGTGAATAAAAGGGGAAGCAGCAAAGAGGAAGACCAGCTGAGTGGTGGACTTTTGCCTGTCCAGAGAGCCCAGCCATTTTGAATGTTTACAAGTGGTTCAACCATTTTGGATATTTAAAGTGACACCATTCTCCCAGATTCCAGGGATCTAAGAACAGGCTCCACTTCCCAGGAACCACAAGGACATTCAGGAAACAAATAACTGGAAAGGTATGATGTTCCCCTTGTTGCTCTTAGATCCCACAACCTCTTGGTGAATGGAGGTGTGGCTATCCTCACTGCCACCTTCTGGGCTGGCAGGAATTCCATCCTAGTCTGTGTGCTTGGACAGAGCCTGGGTGCCTTGCCTCGCCCTGCTCAGATTTTTTCTTTCTTTTTTTTTAGTTAGTTTGTTTTTGTCTATTTTAAAGTTATTATTATTGTTGTCCTTTTATTATTTTTCTTTAATCTTCCCTTCCTAGATTCTAGTTTTCAGCTTTGTCTCTCTTCCCTGTTCCTGGTTCCCACTTTTTTCCTTTCTCATGTTTAACTGAATTCCTTGGTTTTCTTTTTGCATTTTTTCCTTCATTATTCTCCTACTTTACTTTTTTTTATCTTACTGCCCCCTCCCCAGATACTGAGGGTTTTTTTTTCCTTTTTTTTTTTTTTTTGTGATTGTTGTTTTTGTCTAACTGAGTGAGAGACAGCCAGCAACAGTGCCCATATGACACAACTATATCCACACCTCCTGCAGCTCCATTCACTGAGTGGGAGCCATCACTTCCTTCTCCACCAACTGGTTAACAATAAAAGACCACCAAGAAGAGTCTGACTCACTGTTAGCTGCTCTTCACAAACAGTTAACAGAAATCTACATACAAAAATGTCACAATGTCTAGAAGACAACAGACCATGACTATACACACAAAGAAGCAAAGATACAGACCCAGAACACATCCCTGAGGAAGAAGCAGCATTGGAACTACCTGATAAGGTATTCAAAATAATTATATTTAGGTATCTTCAAGGGATTGAGAGACAGAGCAAGGAAAACACTGACAAAATTGAGAAAAATACAGACAAAACCCTAGAACAATTTTGGAAGAAAATGCAAGAACAAAATGGCAAATAAATTAAAAATTAAAAAGGATTCAAAATCTAAAGATAGAAATCCAGAAGATTAACACTAAACTTTCAAAAATAGATAGTACATTGAAAGAGCAAAGAGTAGGATCAAATCAATGGAAGACAGAATTCATGAGATCTAAGACAAACACCAGAATACTTTTTGGAAAGGGATTATTTTGGTTAGCTAGTGTCACTCTGACAGGAATATACCACAAATGGTAAGCAGGAGTTTATTCTCTTACAGTCTGTAGGCTTTAATTCTGAGTTCAAAGTGTCAGTCTCTAGGGGCTGGGTGAAGGTGCCTCAACCTTGGGCTTCAATTCTACCTCCTGCTCCCAGCCCACTGAAGCTAGAGGCTTTTCTTCACTCAGCTGCTGGCTGGTGAGACTGATAAGCCCAAGATTGACAAGTAAAAAGGCAAAGTCCTGATGTTACCAACTACACACCAGGCCATTAATTCAAGTCCATTGAAAGTCCCAAGGTTGGCAGAGTATGGCAGGCTGCTGAACAATGGCATGGCTACATGTAGGGTTCAAGCATGTCATAAGCTAGCAAACACTCCCCAAGGCTTCTCCTTAAATACAGGAAGCAGATGCTAAGGCAGTTACTCAGCTGTTCAGAGTAGATTCTACCATGGAGTTGGTCACCAGTCTCATCATGGAGAATACTACATCCAGCTGCCCATCCACTCAACCAGGCCCAGCCAAGTTGACACACAAACTTAACTACCACAGGGATCAATCAGAAAAAAGATCAAAACAAAATGAAGAAAGCCTAAGGTTCATGTGGAATACCATCAAAAGGAATAACCTATGTGTCATTGGAATTCCAGAACAGGAAGACAAAAATAAAACCACTGAGAAAATTGTCCAAGATTTGTTGGAAGAGAACTTCCCTGATATGATGAAAGATGAGAATATATCCATTCAGAAAGTCCAATGAACCCCCAACAGGATAGATCCCAAAAGAAAATCACCAAGGCATACCATCATCAAACTCATCAAAACCAAAGACAAAGAAACAATCCTGAAAGTAGCACAAGAAAAATTAAAAGTTACTAACAAAGGACAACCAATAAGAATAAGCTCTGGTTTCTCAGCAGAAACCATGCAAGCAAGAAGGCAATGGGATGCTATATATAAGACACTGAAAGACAAAATTTTCCAACCAAGAATTATATACCCAGCAAAATTGATCCTCAAATATGATGGGGAAATTAGGAGATTTCCAGAGAAGCAGAAATTAAGAGAATTTGTTAATACCAGACCAACCTTACAAGAGATCCTAAAGAGAGTCTTTTGAACAGGGAACCAATAATAACAAGCAACAACCAACCATTAATACACAAGATGACATAACCCAGAAACCAACACAGCTATGGAAGTACCCAAAGTAAAATAAGCTTATAAGAGTGTAAAGAGGAAACCAGAGACATCAACTGGCAAATGAGGACAACTACAAACCAAAAAAAGGGAAAAAAACAGTGGAGTTATAGAACTTCTAAATGGTGAGGAAGTCAAGAGAGTTGCAAGACAGAATGGACTGTTCTAAATGCAGGGGTAAAATTATAAATCACAGGGTAACCTCAAAGAAAAATGATAAAGGATCACATCACAATACAAAGAGGACAAGCACAAATATTTTGTAAATACTAAAACAATAGCAATAAAGGAAATGACAACATAATTCATAAACACAATGAGCTCAGCACAGAAAATTATATGGAACAAAGAAACCAGGAACACCATGAAAAAACACATAACAAAATGATAGCAACCAATTCATACTTGTTGATAATTACACTGAATGTCAACATATTAAATGCACCACTCAAGAGATGGAGAGTTGCAGACTGGATAAGAAAACTTAACCCATCAATATGCTGTCTGCAAGAGACACACTTTTGAGACAAAGACAAAAATAGACTGAAAAATGAAGATTGGAAAAAGATGTATCAAGCAAATGGCAACTGTAAGAGAGCAGGAGTGGCAATATTAATTTCTGATCAAATTGACTTTAAGACAAAAACCACCATAAGAGACAAGGAAGGACATTCATCCAGATAGCAATGTGGCTGAACTATATTCTGGGAGCCTTCAAGTAAAGGGCACATCTCATCACATACTTATTAAATGATGCCTGGACAGAGCTGGGAGCCTCTCCTCTACCCTGAGAATGGGAGCTGAAGCAGCAGGCCATGGTTACACTGATGGTTGTGCAGTAAAGATTTTTACCTCTTCCTGTTGCATTCATTTGGGATGCTAACTGAATCAAGAACCTCAGTACCATTTTCTGCCTTGTCAGAAAATGTCTTTCATTTTGCTTTGATATTTGCATCCTTCGTGTTACCTCAAAACAAGACTACTGTGTCAAGATTTAAAGAAATTATTAGAAAGGAAATAACGGTGAAGCATTTTTTCATTGGTTACTTAAAAGAGGTATCCTTTATGGCAAGGTAACTGAAAAAAATCCCTAGTGGATTTCCTAAACATAGGAAATATTTTTCTTTTTTCCCTTTATTACATATTTACTACAGAGTAAAATTATGTTATAAAAGATATTTTTCAAAGAATTATTTTGTGTAGTTAAATATTTTCTGAATATTGGACTATTGGACCATAGACATCCCATTCTTGGTTTGGGGTCTAACAGACAATTTCAAAACAACTCCTTTGTCTATATAGTGAGGACTCCATTAATCATTTTCTGAAAATATAGAGATCTGCTTGCATTGTGGGCCAGACAGGTGGGATGTGTCTGGGCCATATCACTTAGCTTACTTAAAAATATAGTAATTTGGAGGAAGAGATGTTTACAGAGGAGAAGGGCATACATGGTGGTTTCCTCTGAGCACATAAAACACATTTCACTTGCTATTCCAGAAAAGGGAAGAGTAGTTTTGTATTAGCTCTTTTCTATTAACTATGAATGTGTGATATAACTAAATACATTGTTTAATCTGATTTTATTTTAGACAAATTGTCACATACCTTATATAGTCATCATGCTTCTGAATCCTTGGGTGTGCCTGTGTTGAGCACTTCACTGTTGTTTAGTATCAATGGGTTCTTTCTCCTCTGGAGTTTTCCATGAAATTATTTTTCATTACTAAGTAGTCAGAAATTAATAATGAGTATTACTGAATTAGCACGCAGTTTAGATAACGTGTGCTGAAAAATGTTTTCAGATAATTTTTCAAGTTTAAATTTAACTATTAGTTTTTGTCACTTCTCTCTTTTTTTGTTCAAAGAGACTTAGGGGTAGCAGTTGGATAAAAGCATTTCAGCTAAGCTGTTGGCAGGATGAGCAACTTGCAGAACATACATTACTTCACTGGAAATAAATATTGTTATAAGAAGAAAAAAAGAGAGAGAGAGAGTGACAAAGAAGGGCATTATATAATGATTAAAGGATCAATTGAACAAGAAGGTATAACCATAATAAATATCTATGGACTTAATGAAGGAGCCCCAATATACATAAATCAGACTTTAACAGAACTGAAAAGGCAAATAGAGGAGTCCACAGTCATAGTTGAAGATTTTCATACACAAAATTCAATGAAAGACAGAAAATCTGGAAAGAAACTAAATGAAGATGCAGAAGAGCTAAATAGTATAATCCACCAACTTAACCTTATAGATATCTACAGAGCACTTCATCCAATAACAACACAATATGCATTCTTTTCCAGTGCACATGGAACATTCTTCAGGATAGACCATATTTTAGGCCATAAAGCAAGCCTTAATAAATTTAAAAACATTGAAATACTGCAAAGCATCTTCTCAGATCACAATGCTATCAAATCAGAAATCAATAATAGGAAGATCAAGAGCAAACATATGAAAACTGAACAACATGCTCCTTAAGAATGGGTAAGAAATGAAATAAAAAATGAAATTCAAATATTCCTTCAATCAAATGAGAATGAAAACACAGCCTATCAAAATCTTTGGAACATGACAAAAGCGGTGATCAAAGGCCAATTTATGCCAATAAAGCACACATCAAAGAAAGAAGAAAGAGCCAAGATCAACACTTTAAACCAACATATCCAACAATTAGAAAAAGAACAGCAAGAAAAGCCTTGAGTGACCAGAAAAAAGGAAATAATAAAGATTCGAGCAGAAATCAATGCAACCAAAAATAGAAAGACAACAGATAAAATCAACAAGTCTAGGAGTTGTTTTTTTGAAAATAGTAATAAAATTGACAAACCACTGGCAAATTTAACAAAGGAAAAGAGGGAAAGAATACAAATAACATGAATAATTAACAAATCGGGGGACATCACAACAGAACTAACTGAAATAAAATGGATAATATCTGGATACTATGAAGAACTGTACTCCAAGAAATTTCAAAATCTAGAAGAAATGGACAGATTTCTAGAAAAATACTACTTACCTAACCTAACATGGACTGAGGTAGAAAAGATGAAAAAACCCATCTCAAAAGAAAAATTGAACAGATCATAAAAAATAATAATAATAAATTATATATATATATATATATATATATATATATATATACACATACACATACATACTGGCCCAGATGGTTTCACTGGAGAATTCTACCAAACTTTCAGAGAACTGACACCAATCCTACTCAGACTATTCCAAAACATAGAAAAAGATGGAATCCTCCCAAATTCATTTTATGACGTGCATAACCTTGGTATGAAAACCAGGCAAAGACATCACTCAAAAGGAAAACTACACACCAATATCCCTCATGAATATAGATGCAAAAATCTTCAACAAAATCCTAGCCCATAGACTCCAATAACATATAAGAAAAATAATACATTATGATCAAGTGGGGTTTATATCAGGTACGCAAGGATGGTTCAACATTAGAAAAACAATCAATGTCCTCCACCACATAAATAAAACAAAGGAAAGGAACCACATTATCTTATCAATTGTTGCAGAAAAACCATTTGATGAAATCCAAGACCCATTCCTGATCAAAAGGAAATAAGGAAAGGCATAATAGGAATAACAAGGACATTCTTCAACATAATAAAGGACATTCATCCAAAAACAACACCCAATGTTGGCTGTTGGAGAGAGACTGAAACTATTCCCTTTGAGATCAGGAACCAGACAAGGATGACCTCATCACCACTTCTATTCAACATTGTATTGGAAGTCCTAGCCAGGGCAATAAGGCAAGAAAGGGAAATCAAAGGCATCCAAATTGATAAGGAAGAAGTCAAACTATTTCTATCCCTATTTGCTGATGATATGATCCCATATCTAGAAAACACAGGAGACTCAGTAAAAATCTACTGGAACTAATTGAGGGATTTATCATAATGGCAGGATACAAGATCAACATCCAAAAATCAGTTGGATTCCTCTACACTAGCAAAGAGACTCTAAAAAAGAAATAAGGAAATCAATAAAATTTACAATAGCTACTGCTCCCCCCCCCAAAAAAAAAGACACTTGGGAATAAATCATATCAGGGACACAAAAGACCTATACAAAAAAAACTGTGAAATACTACAACAAACCATAAGAAATCTACATAAATAGAAGAACATACCATGCTTGTGGATAGGAAGATTGAACATTGTGAAAATATCAGTTCTACCCAAAGCAATCTATACATTCAATGCAAGTCCAATGCAGATCCCATCGAGATTCTTTGTTGTTGTTGTTATGTGCCATCGCGTTGGACCTGACTCATAGCGATCCCTCCTTGGGTTTCTGAGGCAATGCCACTACGGAAGTAGATTGCCCCATCTTCTTTCTGAGGAGTGGCTGGTGGGTTTGAACCACCAG
>NW_006921604.1:17095584-17106705 GCF_000298275.1 Orycteropus afer afer
ACTTCCGGAGTGATAACTGCCTCGGAAACCCAAGGAGGGGTCGCTATGAGTCGGGGCCGACTCGACGGCACATAACAACAACAACAACAACAGTATATGGCATAAATAGACTATCAAGCTTAACTCAAAATGCACAAACAGCAGAAGAGAAACTACATGAATGGGGCCTTTTAAAAATTAAATTTTTATGTGCTTCCAAAGACTTCTCTAAAAGAGTCAAAATATTGAGCAACAACATATCTGATAAGGGACTTCTCTCTAGAATTCATACAGCAAAGCTGGTCTTTTTTTTTTTTTAATGATTTTGAGTTTTTTCCCATATTGTTCACCCACTCTATTCAAGATCTTCTACATAGATTCCTCTTTGGCTGACAGTGGTAGCCAGACTCATCTAGTTCTTCTAGTCTCATAGTTGTATAGGCTGACGATTGCATGGTGTACCAGTCACTTGTACTAACTGTTTACATGTGTCTTTGACTTTCTTCATTCTCCTTTGCTCTGGATGAGGAGAAATCCATCGTTGTATCTAGATGGCTGCTTGCAAGCTTTTAAGATCCCAGTCGCTACTTGCCAAAGTAAGATGTGGAACAATGTTTTATGTAGTATGTTATGCCACTTGAGTTTGATGTTCTCTACAACTATGGTCCTGAGTCTACAGGTCCAACTACTTGTTCCCTCTGGGTAGCTGGCTGTGGCCAAGAGGTGACTACAACCGTGTCCCTTGTCAGCTCTACTACACACCTGGTAATTCTTATAGAACATACCAATACATTTGTAGAAACATTGTCTGCCAACCCTATACGTGGTCTTGGACACACTTTCCCCTCCATAGACATACCTAATAGTTCAGCCTGTCCATCCATCTATCCACCCATATATCAATGTTTACCTTCACTGACAGCACAGTTCTGCATGTGCAAAAGGCTTCATCTTGTTTTCTGTGCTTCCCATGCACCTCTCTATGCCTTCCTCTTCCTCAATGCCACTGTGTTGATTACTCACATTTGGTACATTACCCTTCTCTTCACCCAAATCAATACTTGCCTCTACCTATTTACCAGTGTTCCCTCCCCTCCCCTACCATCTCTGGTAACCAACAAAGAAAATTCCTTCCATATATAAACCTTTCCTTGACTTTTTACAATAGTGGACTAATATAATATTTGTCCTTCTGTGATTGGATTATTTCACTCAGCATAATGTTCTCCAAGTTCATCCACAATATGTAGTGTTTTGCAGATTCTACATCATTCTGTAGGGTTGCATAGAATTCCATTGTGTGTATGTACCACAGTTTGGTTACCCACTTTTCTGTGTATGGGCACCTAGGTTGTTTCCATCTTTTGGCTATTGTAAATAGTGCTGTGATGAACATGAGTGTGCTATCTGTGCTTGTCCTGACTCTCACATCTTTAGGCTATATATCTACTAATGGAGTGGCTAGGTAAAGTAGTATTTCTAATTACAACTTTTTAATACTACTTTCCACAGTGGTTGTATCATTTGACAGTTTCACATTTGATTTCACAGCCATGATTACCATCCCCAACCACAATAACCACAGTGCAGGGGAGTGCTAATCTCTCCACATCCTCGCCAGCATTTGTTATTTTCTGTCTTGTTGAACTTTACTAGGGCTGGAGCAAGATGGTATCTCATTGTTTTGATTTGCATCTGTCTAATGACTAATGATTACTCATGATCGTTTCTTCATATTTTTGTTGGCCACCTGAATATTCTCCTTGGTGAAGTGTCTGTTCATGTCTTTTGCCCATTTTCCCATTGGATTATTTATCCTTTTTTTCATTGAGGTATTGGAGTTTTTTCTATGAATTCTAGAGAGAAGTCCCTTATCAGATATGCCATTGCTGAATATTTTTTTCCCAATCTGTAGGTTATCTTTTGACTCTTTTGGAGTGTCATTCCATCTCACTGAGGGTCTTCTTTTTTTTTTTTTACTGACCCTCTCTATGTTACCAGCATGTTGTCCTTCTTCATGATAATATGTCCAAAGTATGTGAGATGCGTCTCATCATCTTTGTTTCTCAGGAGCATTCTGCATGTGCATCTTCCAAGATTGATTTTTTAGTTCTGGCAGTTCATGGCTTATTCAATTTTCTTAGCCAACATCATAATTCAAAGGCATCATTTCTTTGTCAGTTGTCCTTATACATTGTCCAGCATATGAAAATGGAAAATACCATGGCTTTGGTCAGGAGTACCTGAGTCATCAAAGTGACAACTTTTTTAAAAAAAAATATATTTTGGGTGGAAATTTACAAAGCAAATTTGTTTTACATTCAACAGTTCATACACATTTGATTTCACAGCCCTGATTACAATCCCCAACCACAATAAATACTGTCCTCTCCACCCCTTCCTGTGGCTACCATTTCCCTGTGTCTTTCTTAACTATGTACTTCTGTGTGTGAGTGCTACCATCTGGTGTCTCATGGCTGAATTTTCTAAGAGGTGCATCTCCCTAGAGTAGGTGGGTGAATCACCCTGGGGTAGGTATCTTGCATGTAGGTTTTTCTACTCTTAGGCTGAGAGCCAATCCATGGAAGTGAGTCCATTTCTAGGCTCAAAGGGTAACCTGGAGACATAGTCTCAGGAGTTCTTCCAGTCTATTCAACCAGTAATTCTGGTCATTTTTGTGTTTTTGAATTTTTTCCACATTTTTCCTACCACTCTATCCAGGATCTCCAGTTCTGATTCCTTTCCAAGCACTTGACATTGGTAGTTGGGCACCATCCAGTTTTTAAGATTTCTCAGTTGTGAAGGCTGATGTTCTCATGGTCCATCTTATCACAACTTCATTATTTAACTCTTTAAAGAGATCATTTGCACCAGATTTGCTCAATGCAATATGTAGTTTGATTTTTTGATTTCTGCTTCCATGGGAGTTGATTGTGGATCCAAATAAAATAAAATCCTTGACAACTTGAATATTTTCTCCTTTTATCATGATATTGCTTACTGGCACAGTTATGAAGATTTTTGTTTCCTTTATGTTGTGATGTAATCCATACTGAAGTGTGTAGTCTTTGATCTTCATCAGTAAGTGCTTCAAGGTCTCGTTGTTGTTGTTGTTAGGTGCCATCAACTCATCTATGACTCATAGCAACCCTATAAATAGCAGAATGAAACACTGCCCTGTCCCATGCCAGTCTCAAGATCTTTGCTGTATCTGAGCCCATTGTTGCAGCCACTTTGTCTATTAAACTCATTGAGGGCCTTCCACTTCGTCATTGATCCTCCACTTTACAAAACGTGGGATCCTTCTCCAGGGAATGGTTCCTTCTGAGAACATGACCAAAATTAGGTGAGATGAAGTCTGGCCACTCTCCCAAGAAGCATTCTGGTGGCACTTCCTCCAGGAGAGATTGGTTAGTCCTTTTAGCGGTCCATGGTACTCTTATCATTCTTCTTCAACACCACAACTCAAAAGCATTAACTCTTCTTCAGTCTTCCTTATAGATTGTCCAGGTCTCACATACATCAGAGAGGACTGAAAATACCATGGCTTGGGTCAGGAGCACCTTAGTCTTCAAGGAGACATCCTTGTTCCTCATCACTTGAAAGAGGTCCTTTGCAGCAGATTTGCCCAATGCAACACATCATCTGATGTCTTGACTGCTGCTGCCATTGGTGTTGATTGTAGAACCAAGTAATATGAAATCCTTGATAACTCCAATCTTTTCTCCATCCACTGTGAAGCTGTTTATTGGACCAGTTGTGAAGATTTTTGTTTTCCTTATATTGAGGAGTAAGCCATACTACAGACTGTAATCTTTAATCTTCATCAGTAAGTGCTTCAAGTCATCCTAACTTTCGGAAAGCAAAGTTGTGCCAGCTACATATCGCAGGTTGTTAATGAGTCTTCCTCCAATCCTGATGCCACATTCTTCTTCATATAATCCAGTTTTTCTGATTATTTGCTCAGCATACAAATTGAATAAGTATGCTGAAAGGATACAACTTGACACACTCCCTTCTTGATTTTGAACCATGCAGTATCCCCTTGTTCTGTTCAAATGACAGCTGCTGTTGTTGTTAGGTGCCATCAACTATGTGCAGGTTCCTCATGAGTACAATCAAATGTTCTGAAATTCCTATTCTTCTCAATGTTATCCACAATTTGTCATGATCCACTCAATCGAATGCTTTGGCATAGTAAATAATAATAATAATAAAATAAGTAAACTCCTTTCTGGTACTTTTTGTTTTCAGCTAAGATTCATCTGACAACAGCAATGATATCCCTTTTTCCATATCCTGTTCTGAATCCAGCTTGCATTTCTGGAAGCTGTCAATGTATAATTGCAATGGTTTTTGAATTATCTTCACTAAGATTTTAGTTACATGTGATATTAATGATAAATCAACAAAACCAAACTCACTGCTACAGAGTCAAATCAGACCCATAGTGACCCCTCCTTGGGTTTCCAAGACAGTATCACTACAGAAGTGGATTGCCCAACCTTCATTCCGAGGAGTGGCTGGTAAATTTGAACCATAAGCCTTCTAGTTAGCAGTCAAGTGCCTTAGGCTCTATGCCACGTTTGATAATTTGCACATTCTGTGGGATCATCTTTCTTTGAATTGGATACAGCTATGGATCTCTTCCAGTCAGTTGGCCAGGTAGCTGTCTTCCAAATCTCTTGCCATAGCCAACTGAGTGCTTTCAGCAGGGCTTCCATTTGTTGAAACATCTCAATTGATGGGTATTCCATTGATTTCTGGAGCCTTGTTATTCACCAATTCCTTCAGTGCTGCTTTGACTTCTTCCTTCAATACCGTTGGCTCTGGGTGATATGCTATCTCCTGGAACGGATGAGCATTGACCAATTCTTTGTGGTACAGTGGCTCTGGGAATTCATTCCATCTTCTTTTAATGTTTCCCATCATTCAATATTTTGCCCATAGAATTTTCCAATATTGTAACTAGAGACTTAACATTTTTTCCTCAGTTCTTTCAGTTTGAGAAATTCCAAGCATGCTTTTCTCTTTTGGTTCTCTAACTCCAGGTCTTTGCACATTTCATTATACTAATTGGTTTTGTCTGCTTGAGCTGCTCTTTGAAATCTTCTGTTCAGCTCTTTTATCTTGTCATTTCTTCCATTGCTTTAGCTACTCTCTACTCATGGGCAAGTTTTAGAGTATCTTCCTAAATCTATTTTTGTCTTTTCTTCTTTTCTTGTCTTTTTGATGACCTCTTGCTTTCTTCATAGATGATGCTCTTGATGTCATCCCACAACTCCTCTGGTTTTCAGTCATTGGTGTTCAATGCATCAAATCTATTCTTTAAATGGTCTCTAAATTCAGGAAGGATATTATCAAGGTCATATTTTTGCTCTCATGGACTTGTTTTAATTGTATTCAATTTCAATTTGAATGTACATATGAACAATTTATGGCTTGTTCCACAATCAGCTCCTGGCCTTGTTTTGGCTGAAGATATTGAACTTCTCCATCGCCTCTTTCCACATATGTAGTCAATCTGATTTCTGTGCACTCCATCTGATAAAGTCCACATGTATAGTCATGGCATATGTTGTTGAAAAAAGGTATTTGCAGTGAATAAGTCATTGGTCTTGCAAAATTCTATCAGGCAATCACCAGCGTTATTTCTATCTCTAAGGTCATATTTTCCAACTACTGGTGACACTTCATTGTTTCCAACTTTTGCATTCCAGTCACCAGTGATAATCAACATATCTTGATTACATGTTTGATCAATTTCAGACTGTAGAAGTTGGTAGAAATCTTCAATATCCTTATCTTTGGCTTTGGTGGTTGGTGCATAAATTTGAATAATCATAGTATTAACTGGTCTTTCTTGTAGGTATATGGATATTATCCTGTCACTGACAACATTGTACTTCAGGACAGATCTTGAAATAGTATTTTTGACAATGGAAGCTACACCATGCCCCCTCAATTTTTCAAGTTCTCTTTACTTTCAGCAAACAAGGTTTTGTCATCTGCATATTGCAGGTTGATAAAGAGTCTTCCTCTCATCCTGATGCTATGCTCTTGCTCATATACTCCAGTTTCTTGGATTATTTGCTCAGCATAGAGATTGAAAAAGTAAGATGAAAGGTACAATATTGTCACACAACTTTCCTGATTTCAAGGCATTTAGTATCTGTCTTTTCTCTTTGAATAGCCTACTCTTGATCTATGCACAAGTTCTGGATAAGCTGATATCTCTTGTTTCATGTCCTCTTCTGATTCCTGCTTGAATTTCTGGCAGTGTCCTGTCAATGTACTGATGCAACCATTTCTGAATTATCTTTAGCATAATTTTTATTTGTATATGATATTAATATGTTTTGATAATTTCTGCATTCTTTTGAATTAATTTTCTTTGGAATCAAAACAAATGCTGATATCTTCCAATCAGTTGACCAGTCTTCCAAATCTCTTTGTATAGACTAGTTAGCACTCCTAAGGTTGTATCCTTTTATTGAATCATCTTAATGGATAGTCCATAAATTCCAGGATCCTTTTTTTTTCTTTTTTTTTTAACTATTGCTTTTAGTGAAGCTTGGACTTCTTCAGTACCATCAATTCCGAATTATATACTATCTTCTGAAATTATTGAACCTGGACAAATTTCTTTAGATACAGTGATTCTGTGTATTCCTTCTCTCTTCTTTTGATGCTTCCTGCATCATTCAGTGTTTTGCCTAGAGAATCCTTTAATATTGCAATTTGAAGCTTGAATTTTTCTTTAGTTCTTTCAGCTTGAGAAATGCTGAGAGTTTTCTTCCCTTTTGGTTTCCTAACTCCTGGTTTTTGTACACTTCATTACAATACTTTATTTTATCTTCTTGAGCTGCCCTTATAAATCTTATGTTAAGCTTTTTACTTTATCATTTTTTTCTGTTTTCTTTAGCTAATCTACAATCTCAAGCAAGTATTAGTCTCTTCTGGCATCCATATACATTTTTTTTTTAATTTTCTTTCTTTCATGTCTTTTTTAAAACCATTTTTTGTGTGTGTGTGTGTGTGTGTGTGATTTGAGTGAAGATGTACAGAACAAATTGGTTTTCTCTTTATCTGTTCATTAAAGTTTTGTTTAGTGACATTGAATGGAGTCCTCATAGTGTTATACCATTCTTCCCACTTTGTCCCACTGGTTATCATTTTTATTTGTCCTTCTTTCCTATTTATTCCTGCTTACTGAGCTTTATCTCTGGGAAAATGCTTTCTTTTTGATCTTGTATGATTGATTGTTTGGGAAATGCATATTTCCCTGTTGTTATTGTTTACCTGATAGGCCTGTGCATTGTTTGTCTGAAAATTGAGCCACCAGGATAAATTCAGTTCCAGGCCTGAAGGGAGTCTAAGGATCATCATAGCAGCAGGGGTTCCACAAGTCTCTATCAGGCCAGTAAGCCTTGTCATTTTTCTTTTTTTTATGATTTTTAGTTTTGTTCCACAGTGTTTCCCCACTCTGTTCTGGACTTCTTATTGTGATCCCTTTCAGAGTGGAATGATGTTCTGGACATAATAGTGAATAAAATTAATCAATAACAAAAGGACAAATGTTGTCTGAGTCCATTATTAAAACAGTTAAGGAAAGGTTCACGCATGCAAAGAAACATTCTTCTATGGTTACCAGGGATGGGAAGGGAAGAAAGTGGAAAATCAAGAACTAGATAAGAGACATGTATTAATTTGGGTGGAAGGAATGGCAATATAAAAAAAAAAAAAAAAGAGGAGTAGTACAATATCACTAAGGAGAAGGAAGACATGAAAGGATGTACAGTAGTTATAGACAACAAAGTTAAATACTAATATGTATACAATTCTGCATTATTGATTATAACAAACATTAATCTATGAGTGGATACCTTGGTAGACAGGCAAGATAAATTGGTTCAAATTGCTGACCTTTCAATTAATCATCAAGGTCTTAAACACTGTACCACTAGGGCTCCTTGTAAATGGAGATAACAAATAGATAATGAGGTAGTTATATTATCTGCTGCTTGGATTTCTGGAATCCCCATGGAAACAGTAGGAAAAGATAAACACTTTCATGTACACAATGCTACATTATCAGTAATAACAAACATTAATTTAAGGATGCAGTACATTGGTAGACAAGCTAAATGATCAGGTATGTCTAGACAAAAGGGAATATAAGCACGATTTTATATAAGTTTGGCAGATGATATGTCTGCATAGGTATTTGTTTGTGCTATAAGAATGTCCATATATATTATAGAGTTAATGGGACAAAGTTATGATAACTTCTTAGCCATTGCCAAACACCCTGAGGTAATGAGTCATTGGATCCATGGTCTCAAGACCATAGACTCAGGGAAGATCAAGGTCAACTGGCATAACATACTACACAAAAATATTGTTCTACATCTTACTTGTTGAACACTAACTAGAGTCTTGAAAGCTTGGGATGGCCATGTGTGATGCAACAACTGGTGTCTCCTCGTCTAGAGTAAAGAAGAATGAAGAACACCAAAGATGTATATAAAAAAGTAGTCTAAGAGACTAATGGACCATGCAAGCCTCAGCCTATATGACCCTGAGACCAGAACTAGATGATACCTGGCTACTACTGTCAACCACTTGGAAAGGGATCAAAACAGGATATACTGGATAGAGTGGGAGAAAAATATGGGAAAAAAATTCAAAATGATTTAAAAAAAAAAAAGACCAGGCTTACTGATCTGATAGAGATTGGTGAAACTCCCAAGAGTATGGCCCCTAGTCATCCTGGTGTTGAACTAACTCCCATGGATTTCAGCTAAGCAATAGACGAGTATACAAGGTGAACATTTACACCAGTTAGATACTCTCCTTACAACAATCAACTGTAGGAGATCAGGAGGATAGTATCTGCACAAGAAGATAGCTCAGAGGGCAGGAATGCAAAGGAAAGCAGGACAGAAGAAAGCGGTAACTACTGGAAGGAACTGGGATGAAATCTGTTACATTACAGAGATTGCGATCAATGTCGTAAAACAAAATGTATATGAACTACTGTATGGAAATTGAATTTACTCTGTAAACTTTCACCCAAATCATAATTGAAAAAGAAAGAACGAAACAGTGGGAAATCACTACTGTATATTATTCTTACCAAAGGGAAAGTATGATGACATAAAAATATATATACAAAATCTCTGTGGGCAGATGTCAATTACCATGAGTTTATTAATAAAATGTATTTGCAAATGTTACGTACTTTCAGATCCATGAATCAAATACAGAAAATGAAAGTAATTTATTTCTCATGTCCTTCCTTCTTCATTTCTTTCACATGCTCCAAAGTAGCATTTATACACATTTGCAGTCCTTATTACAATTATAAATAAAATTCTACTTATACTCTATGTGATATGTGGTATGTTAATAATGTTATCAATTATAGGAATTATACTTTTATTTCTATCTAACTTAGTCTTTTGTGTTAACTTTAAATAGGTTAAGAGTTTGAGTATTAATATTAATTTGGCTAGGATGTATTTTCTAGGTAAAAAGTTAGTGGTTGATTGACAGTAAAGTTTTATTCCATTTTAACAGTTAAACTCACCAGCCACTCCTTGAAAGGAAGGTTGGGCAATCTACTTCCGTAGTGATACCACCTCCGAAACCCAAGGAGAGGTCGTGATGAGTCAGGTCCTACTCAACTGCACACAACAACAACAATACAAGTATCATATATGTCCTGAGACATAACTTTATAACAATTCTTTGGGTTAAATTATTTTAGACCTGGAACAAAATGCATTATGTGGTATGGGTAAGAATGCTTTATCAGTTCAAAGGTTTTTTTTTTTTTTTTTTTTAATGAAAAAATAGAAGGTAACTGTAGTGTAGGTGCTAAAATGACGTACTTTATAACTTCAAGATTCACATAGTATAAAAGTTTGCAGAGCTAAATAAAAATCCTAAAATATAACAGTTGTGTCAAAACATTTTTCTTTGAAGTCTCTATATGTGTGTTTGTGTGTGTGGATGTCAGAGAAAGAGTGACTATTTTACCTCTCTTTTCAAAATCTTACTCAAAAACTGCTAAGAACATTTTACCACAAAATGTAAGTCCAAAAAAACTGTATCATTTCTTGACATGCCTCAAAATTGATGGAGGAACCACTGTATACCCTATTTTCTAAGTCATCAACAACACTACTTTGCAAATTCTTCCCTATTCCCCACACAATGTCATACTCTACAAGCCAAAAGGGCAACCTCATGAAAGGATTAGAAAGACAAGAAGTTTCTGTCCTGACTGAGGCATTGAGATAAACACTGTGAAGGATGGAGAACTGCTTTATGGAAATTTTTCACAAGCATACATATAATATAAGAGTGCTCAACCATAATTAGCTAAGATTTACTAAATGAGTATATGTGCAGACATTTTTATAAATCTTATAGCATATTTAATCCTGAAAATACCCAAAGAAATATGCTTCCTTATCATTCCCATTTTGTAGATAAGAAAACAAAGGCACATAACATTTAAATGATTTCATACAGTTGATGGTAAAACTAGGTTTCAAATGTATAAAGTATAATTTCAGAACTATCTTTGGAGGCATTATTTTAGGCTCCCTCCTGTGTTTGGAGAGCTGTGCTTATTTCTCTTAGTTAGCTAGTGCTGTACCCTTTTTTCCACACTCACTTTGGTATAGAAGTAAAGCCACAGAAAGTCATGGTTGGAAGTTCTATGGCTCTGCTCTCTGCTTTTTCACACCCCTTGGTCAATGGACTTCAAATCATCCTTCAAAACATTTATGCCAGTTTTTGGAGAATCTTGAGGGGCTATTTTTAATCGTGGACTTAGTACTCTTTAGCAATCTATGGTGCTTATTTGTATCTTTTTCCTCTATTCTGACACCTGCAGAATTTTGCTGTCAAAGCTTGTCATATTTTATGTCCAATGTGGTAACATCTGTTAATCATCACTTTTTCATTTGTTTATGTGTTCCATTGACATTCTTTCATAATTGTGTTTTGTTGTTATTTTTATTTTGAGCATGTTTTTATGCTACAAGATGCTCTAGATTCATCCTGTGTATTTTTTGTCTCAGTTCCAAAATGAGTCATTATTTTCAAGCATATCTGCTTATATATATA
>NW_006921604.1:17106805-17133667 GCF_000298275.1 Orycteropus afer afer
TATATATCCCCGCCCCCTTGGGAAATGGTATTAGAGACCAAGATCTGGCACTAGGGGCATTCATTGCTACTGAGGAGTTGTTACTCTAGGCTTTCTTAGCTGACAAAGGAAAGGTGTAAATGTATATTACACATGTGTGTACACATATCTATAAATGCCTATTTGTATTCCATCTATATTTATGTTAAACTAAAATAAACTGAGTTCTTACTGATGTCTTTAATTCTACACCATTATCACATTTATTCTAGCCTTCCCTTTTCTTGTCTTGAAACTTGCATTGCGACTGTGAAAAAGTGATTTGGAAGATTCTCCGTTTTCATAGTTGTTCAACTGTTGTATGCATTATATAAATTTCAATATTTTTATCCATACATCCAAATAGGAAATGACCTTATCAACTAGAGCACAGTGCTTACGTACTGGTTCTTTTGCCTTTATACTTATAGGCTTTATTCATCTTAATAGTTATGTATACAACACCTTTCTTCTTACTTTTTTTTCAGTAGAGTAATTAATACATTTGTACAACAGTTAAATTTTTTGTCCTAGTCTACATTCCGTCTTGAGATACCCTGAACGCCTTATTTTATTTTATTTTTTTTCTTTTTATACATTGATGTTCACTCTTTATTGTAAAGTTCTACGGATCTTGACAAATGCAAATTGTCATGAATCCACCATTACAGCATTAAGCTCTATAAAAGTGCTGTGCTCTAGCTACTCAATTCTTCATTTCTCCAAAAACCTAGTAAAGACTAATATTTTTTACTGTCTCTACAGTTTTGCCTTTCAGAATGTTACATATGTATGAAATCATATATAATATTTTCAAACTGGATTTTTTCAACTAGGAATATGTATCTAATCCTCATCCATACTTTCACAGCTTCATAGCTCATTTAATTTTTTAAGCTATGCCATAGTGTGGACTCATGGCAGTTTGCTTATTCATTCTTCTATTGGGAAAAATCTTGATGGCTTTCAGTTTTTTGGCAAATTATAAATAAAACTGCAATAAACATTCTCTGGTGGGATTTTGTGCAAACATACAATTTTGAGTCATTTTTATGTTTAGGAGTGCAATTGTTGAATTGTATGGCAACACTAGGTTTTGCATTGTTAGAAACTGCCAAAGTGTATTCCAAAGTGATTGTACCCCTTTCTTTTCCCCCATGAGCAATGAACTACCCTATAGGGTTTCAAAGGCTGTAAATCTTTACAAAAGCAAACTGCCACATCTTTTTTTCCACGGAGTAGCTAGTGGATTTGAACTGCCAAATTTTCGTTAGTAATCCAGCACTTTAAACATCTTTAGGAGCTTTGGTAGTGTTGTGTCTAAGGCATATAACTGCTAACAAGAAGGCTGGCAGTTCAAACCCCCTAACCACTCCTTGGAAGGAAGACTGAGCAATCTACTATAGAGATACAACCTCAGAAACCCAAGGAGGGGTTGCTGTGAGTGAAAATCAAATTGATGTCAGTGATTTTTTTTTTTTTTAAACATCTTTATTGAAGTGTTTGTTTTTTGTTTTGCTCCATTTTGATTTGTGTTTTTCTCTTATTGTTGAATTTTAAGAATATTTTTTATAATTTAGGTATAAATCCTTCAAGAGATATGTGTTTTTTTGGTACATATTTTCTCCAACTCTATAACTTACTTTTTCACTTTCTTATGTATGCTTTACAGAGAAGAAAATTAATTTTAATAGTTAAGTTTATCATTTTTTTCTTTCATAGACTGTTATTTTAATATTGTATCTAAAACTCATCACTAACTTCAAGGTCATATAAATATTTCTCTTAGTTAGCTAGTGCAGATGTAACACAAATACCATAAGTGGGTGGCTAGAAAAAACAAAAATGCATTTTCTCAAACTTCTGGAAGCTAATAGTCCAATCAGGGTCTTGGTCATATGATTTCCTCCTTGTCGGTAGCCCCAGGCATTCCTTGGTTCCTTGGTTTTCCTCACATGACATCTATCTTCTGCCATCTGTGTGTGCCTCTCTGTGTCTGTTCTGGTTTTTATAACTCAGAAGTAATTAAGTTTAAGAGCTATCATACATGGGCATAATTTCAGTGGCTTGACAGATCACAATACATTAGATTCCATTTTGGAAGGTAATTTTATTAGATGTAATTACATTCACATTAATTATATGCAATATATATCACATCTTCAGGTATGTTATTGTTGTTAGGTGCCATTGAGTCATCTCCAACTTAGCAACTCTATGAAGAGCAGAACTAAACACTGCCTCACAATCCTTGCTATACCTGAGCCCATCATTGTAGCCACGATGTCAGTCCATCTCATTGAGGGCTGTCCCCTTCTTCATTGACCCTCTACTTTATCAAGCATGATTTCCTTCTCCAGGAATGTTTCCTTCTGAGAAAACTGGTGAGATGAAGTTTGGCCATTCCCACTTCCAAGGAGCATTCCAGCTGCACTTCTTCCAGGACAGATTTGTTAGTCCTTTTAGCAGACCATGGCACTCTTAGCATTCTTCTCCAACATCACAATTCAAAAGCATCAACTCTTTTTCGGTCTTCATTATTCATTGTCCAGCTCCCACATCCATAAGAGGTGATTAAAAATGCCATGCCTTGGGTGAAATGTGCATTAGTCTTCAAGGAGACATCTTTGCTCTTCATCACTTGAAAGAAGTCTTTTGCAGCAGATTTGCCCAATGCAATATGTCATCTGATGTCTTGACTGCTGCTTCCATTGGTGTTGATTGTAAAGCTAAATAATATGAAATCCTTGACAACTTCAATCTTTTCTCCATCCACTGTGAAGCTGTTTATTGGACCAGTTGTGAGGATTTTTGCTTTCATTGTATTAAGATGTAATCCATACTGCAGACTGTAGTCTTTCATCATTAGTTAAGTGCTTCAGGTCATTCTCACTTTCAGCAAACAAAGTTGTGTCATCTACATATTCCAGGTTGTTAATGAGTCTTCCTCCAATCCTGATGCCACATTTTTCTTCATATAGTCCAGCTTCTCAGATTATTCGCTCAGCATACAAATTGAATAAGTGAAAGGATACAATCCTGACACACTCCTTTCTTGATTTTGAACCATGCAGTATCCCCTTGTTCTGTTGAATGACAGCCTTCTGCTCCATGTACAGGTTCTTCATGAGTACAATCAAGTGTTCTGGAATTCCCACTTTTGTCAATGCTATCCATAATTTGTTATGATCCACGCAATCAAATGCCTTTGCATAATCAATAAAACATAAGTAAACATCTTTTTGGCATTCTTTGCTTTCAGCTAAGATCCATCTGACAGCAGTAATGATATCCCTTGTTCCACATCTTCTTCTGAATCCAGCTTGCATATCTGGAAACTCTCTGTCAATGTACTGCTTCAACAGTTTTTGAATTATCTTCAGTAAGATTTTACTTGCATGTGATATTAATGATATTGTTCTATAATTTCCACATTCTGTGGGATCACCTTTTTTTGGAATGGGTACAAATCTGGATCTCTTCCAGTCAGTTGGCCAGGTAGCTGTCTTCCAAATTTCTTGGCATAGCTGAGTGAGTGCCTCCAGTGGGGCATCCGCTTGTTGAAACATCTCAATGGGTATTCTGTCAATTCCTGGAGCCTTATTCTTCATCAATTCTTTCAGTAGAGCTTCAACTTCTTCCTTCAATACCACTGATTCTTGATCCTATGCCACTTCCTGAAATGGATGAACATTGACCAATTCTTTTTGGTACAGTGACTCTGTGTATTCATTCCATCTTCTTCTGATGTTTCCTACATCATTCAATGTTTTGCCCATTGAGTCTTTCAATATTGCAACTCAAGCCTTATTTTTTTTTCCTCAGTTCTTTCAACTTGAGAAATGCCGAGTGTGTTCTTCACTTTTTGTGTTAAAACTTTAGGTCTTTGCACATATCATTGAAGTGATTGGCTTTGTCTTCTCGAGCTGCTCTTTGAAATCTTCTGTTCAGCTCTTTTATCTTGTCATTTCTTCCATTTGCTGTACCTACTCTCCACTCAAGGGCAAGTTTCAGTTTTTTCTGACATATATTTTTATCTTTTCTTCCTTTTCTGTCTTTTTAATGACTGCTTGCTTTCTTCAAGGATGATGTTCTTGATATTATCCCACAATTCCTCTGGTTTTCAGGCATTGGTGTTCAATGCATCAAATCTATTCTTTAAATGGTCCCTAAATTCAGGAGTGATATTATCAAGGTCATGTTTTGGCTCTTGAAGACTTGTTTTAATTGTCAACTTCACCTTTAATGTGCATATGAGTAGTTGATGGTCAGTTCCACAATCAGCTCTTCGTTTTGGCTGAAGATACTGAATATTGTCAGAGATGTAGTCAGTCTTATTCCTGTGTATTCCATCTGGTGAGACAACATGGATAGCCCTCATTTATGTTGTTGAAAAAGGTATTTGCAATGAATACATCTTTGGTCTTGCAAAATTCTAACATGCGATCTCCAGCCTTCACCAAGAGCATATGTTTGTTTCCAAGTTTTGCATTGCAGTCACCAGTGATAATCAACACATCTTGATTGCATATTCAGTAAATTTCAGACTGCAGAAGTTGGTAGAAATCGTCAATTTCCTCATCTTCGGCATTGGGGGTTTGTGCATAGATTTGAATAATAGTAGTATTAACAAGTCTTCCTTGTAGGCATATGGATATTATCCAATAACTGACAGCATTGTACTTCAGGACACATCTTGAAACAGTCTTCGTGGCAATGAATGCCACACCATTCCTCTTGAATTTGTCATTCCCAGCATAGTAGATTATATGATAGTGATTCAAAATGGCTAAAGGCAGTCCATTTCAGCTCACTAATGCCTAGGATATTGATATTTATGCTTTTCATTTCATTTTTGACAACTTCTAATTTTCCTAGATTCATAGTTTGCATGTTCTATGTTCCAATTAATAATGGATGTCTGCTTCTGTTTTTACTCATTTTGAGTCAAGCCACATCAGTGAGTGAATGGAGGTCCCAAAAGCTTTACTCTATCCGTATCTTTAAGGTTTTCTCTATTTTGAGGAGTCTGCTCTTCCCCAGTCAAATTTTGAATGCCTTTCAACCTGATGGACTCATTTTTTGGCACTTTATCAGATAATGTTTCAGGGCTATTCATAAGTGTTCCAGTAATATATCAGACTGTGTTTTACTGCTATTCATAAGGGTTTCACTGGCCAATTGTTTGAGAAGTGAATGGCCTCTTTCTTCTTTCGAGTCTGTCTTAGCAAGGAAGCTCCACTGAAACCTGTCTACCATGGGTGACCTTGCTGGCATTTTGCAACACTGGTGGCATAGCCTCCAGCCTCAGAGTAACACTTAAGCCACCACAAGATGACAAACTGACAGACTAGTTCATCTCTCTTAGTTGTTCCTAACCTCCCTGCACCCACTTTAAAATAAAGCCATCCTCAAGCAAAAGCAGCCCTATATATTTAGGTATTGGGGCTAGGAATCCACCATATTTTGGTGGGGGGAATAATTCAATTCATAACACTATTCATCTATGTTTTCTCCAAGAAATTTTGTAGTTTTTTCACTTTACTCTTAGGTCTACATTTAACTTTAAGCTAAGTTTTGTGTGAGGTATAAAGTCTGTGTTAATGGAGGGTTTCTTTTTGTTTGTTTGTTTGTTTTTTTCAGATGAACATTCAATTGTTCCATCACCATTTGTTGAAAAAACTTTTTTTTTCCCCATTGAATTATCTTTGTGTTTTAATCAAAAGTCATTGGACAATTTTTGTGTGGGTCTATTTTCTACCTTAGCTCTTCTTTTTTAATATTTTTAACTATTTTAGGTATTTTATCTTTCCATATAAATTTTAGAATTAGTTTGTAGCTGTCTACAAATAATTTATTAGGATATTTATTGGGATTGTATTGAATCTATGTATCAATCAGGAATAATTGACAACACTGAAAATTCCAATCCATGAACATGGATTATCTCTCAATTTATTTAGTTCTTCTTTGATATCTTTCCCCAGTGTTTTTCATAAAGCTTTTTGAAAAAAAAAATCTTTCTTTTATCATCTTATTTCAGTTTACAGTTCTCCAGACAGTGGTACAAGTTGGTGTTATGAAGAAGGAGGGTCCTAGTGAAAATATTCTCTCTCCTTTGATGCTAGGTCTTATATTTGTGGTTCTCCTATTGTGTTCCAATTTTATCCTCAATTAAGATGAATTTCTTCATAAGCAGCACACAACCCCCCTTCTTGTCAAGCTAGGTAACCTAGGTGAGCACAGATAAGCTTCAAGCTAATATTTTTTATATACTTGTCTGAATAGGCCTCTATCCATTGATATTTCTCTTTGATCTTTGTTGATGTTCTCCAAATCACAAAAGCTATGATAACTATTATTCAGAACGAATGTAATGAACACTTACAGAATGATGAATTAATGAATAGGAAAAATGAAAATGGATGAAGAAAGAAATGCTATAGTAGCATGAGAAGACATGAAATGATGGGCCAGGATCACCTACAATCATTAGCTTAGTAGTATTTTAACTAGAGTTAGATGTGGTAGTTTTCTCACAGAGGATTCATTCAAAATACACTAATTCTCCAGGCCAAATATGTGCATTCCTCCATCATATGTATTACTGTCTTATAGTGGGTCTCACACTAGCTTCTCTGGCTGATCTTGTCCTATTTTGACTACTTCACTTCTTTAATCCATCACAATATATACATGACATTTTTTGACACTCTTCTACAGATTTTGAGCATTGCTATTAATTATATTTTAGTCAATTATTATACATATTTTGTTTCTTCTTAGCAGATGTTTAAAAGGGTTTTTTTTCCAATCTGCATTTTCTGAGTGGTCATTAATATAGTACTCTTCATCTTTAAATGCAAAATTAATGATTTTTCAATCTTTCAATGATTATTTATACTGCTTCCCCAAAATTAAAAAAAAAAAAAAAAAAAAAAAATTGCACAATGAAAAAGTCCTGTTGGTTGACAAAAGTACCAAACCAAACCAAACAAAACAAAACTCACTGTTGTTGAGTCAGATCTGACTCATAGCAACCCCTCCTTGGATTTCCGAGGTGGTATCACTGCTTAAGTAGATTGCCCAACAACCATCCTTCTGAGAAGTGGCTGGTGAGTTTGAACCACCAGCCTTCTGGTTAGCAGTCAAATGCCTATCACTCATTTTAATTAACATTTTCTCAAATAGTAGAAAATAATTTTTGTCTTTTTTTTCTTTTTTCTCAGAGGCAATCTGAGGATGCAATAAAGTCTCAGCTGTAAAGAAAAAATATTGCTTCAAGGACATACAAGTATAATTATGCCTAGTAGATCAATGTCCTTTGCTTACTTATTTCCTTAATTCTTGTTTACCTTTAAGCTCACTCAGTTCCACACAACTCTAGGCCAGAACAATTTTTTTTAAATATATACACTTAGTATTTGCTAACTTCTAGAAGGTAAACCATAGATACCAACATATGAAAAGGGATACTAAGTTACATTATATTGTTATATCTTTTTCAGTCTTGAGCATACACTTGACAGTAGAAAAATTCTTAGCAGGAGGTAAAGGATGAGTAGTGTGTATGACTGCTTTTTACTGATTTAGGTTTAAAAAACTGTTTACTCACTTAGTGAAAAAATGAGAATTGCCAGAATGCCAGCCACTTCTCTATTTGGAAACAAGCCATCCCTTAATATTAATAACTGCATGTTTTTGGAATATTACCCTCATTTTTCCCTATAGTTTGGAGTCCCTTTCCTTATTGTCTCACTGAGACATCTATGTTGTTTTGCTTTTAAATACCATCAATTGAAAGTTTTAATTATTAAGGCACCATTTCTTTCTGCTTACTGTAAAGCCAAGGACAGAAAACTACAACTTGTCTGTCAAGCACAGCCTGAAGACTGTTTTGTATATATTATTGCTGTTGTTTAGTGCCATTGAGTGGACTTTGACTCATAGAAACCCATTATGACAGAGTAGAAATGTCCAACAGGTTTTTTTTTTTTTGTTTTTTTTTGTTTTAGCATAATCTGTATTGGAGCAGATCACCAGGTATTTCTCTCATGGACCTGAAGGGTGAGGTCAGCTTTTCAGTTGGCAACTGAGTGTTTAACCATTGTGCCACCAGGATTTTATAAATAAATTTTATTAAAACTCAGCCATACTGATTTGTTTCTGTATTGACTATGGTTGCTTTTGCACAATGGCAGAGTTGAGTAGCTGTGACAGAAAACATATAGCCAGAAAAAGTTTAAAATATTCATTATCTGGCTCTATAAAGAAAAAGTTTGCTCATTCATACTGTAAAAATGTCATCAGACCACAACTTTTACATAATGGTTAGTTTTAAGAATATTATAGCTTCTTTGCTTTAGTGTCTCTAATAACAGGAGACAAAATCCCCTACAAAAAAATTGGGTAAAGGCTCTAAAGGGAATTAATGTAAAGTAAATTTCTACACAGTCATAAACATGTAAGTATGGCTTTAAACCATGCATTGTCATTGTTTTTCATTATTGAATCAAAAGAAAAATATTTCAAAGTATTTTATGAACAAGGCAAAAAAACATTACTGTCTCAGTTATTTTTTTGTGAAAGAGAAAAGTATTTCTCTTGAATTTACAAGCAATGTGCAATTGGTTGTCAACTTGTTTTGCATCTATTCCAACATAGTCTTGACAACATCATAGTCCAATGTCTCTTCTTATTGATATAAAGTATTAACTGTTAGTGCCCAGAAAAAAGTGATATTTTAAAATGGCAATGCTCTCCTCTGGTTTCAAATTCTGCATTTTATGTGAAAACACAATTGCTGACATCACACATAAGTTTCAAAACTAAGAAGTAGAACTATAACAATGAATAACCCTCTAATTATGCTGAATTTCAAAACCCAACAACTGAATATATTGCCCATTCCTTGAGGAGAATAGTTTCTAAGCATCTATGAACTGAAACTTCTGTCATCTCCAAAATAACAGTTAAATTTCTTCTATCATTTCCCTTTGAAGTATATTTGAAAAGGCTCCATGTCTCATTTTGTCTTTATCATTCTTATTCTATCCTGCTCATATTAGTCCGTAACAGCAGGGGCTAGGGGGCTAGCCTTCAAGAAGATAATTCCAGACTTATTGATCCATTTCTTTCCATCTCACTTCTTCTTTGATCTCACTTTCCATTCCAAAATTCCCATTTTTTTGTTATTTCCTACTTTTTTGGTACTTATCTTAAAATCTTAATTTCACTATCCAGCAATTTCCTGTTTTGTATTTTTCCTCTATTTTCCCCCCTTTTAGACATTTAAGCATCAAATGTTATTTATTTTCTTCCCATCTCAGTTTTCATTATCATTGTTCATTGTTTCCGATTCTTACTTTTCTGCTATACCAAACACCCAGATCCTTGGTAATAGTTTTATTAGATGGATAGGATAGTGATAACTGTTAGCATTCTGTAATTAGGACAAAATAAATGGCAGTTAGCAGACAAACTTTGCTACACATTTTATTTGTGAGCTGTGATTTTATAGAAATACAAGCAGTTCCCAGGTTATGAATGAATAATTTACATACAACCTATAATTCTGAAGCAGCACCTGTAAAGCCTATTATATTAAAAATTCAAGGTACATACAATGGTTCATAATAACAAATGGACACTACTGTGCAATGTACATCAAAACATTATTATTATTACTGTATTATATGGTAAAGGTATTTTAGTGTATCTGGAAATGTTTCTTTAATTTTTTAATGCATAAAAAAGTACACTATATACTAAGACAAAATTTTTGACTAACTGATGTTAGATATGTACCTAAGTGTTTTGACATACATACATACATACATACATAGACTTAAAGACAGGTTTCAGATTGGAAGTCATTTGTTATATGGGGACTGCCTTTATATTAGCTTCCCCCCCACCTTTCTTTTTTGGTGCACTTCATAAAAGCTAAACTAAAATTAGTTTAAATAAAACAAAAATATAATGTCTTGTAAAACAATAAAGTAGGAATAAAAATGTGTTTGAATCTCAGGGATGACTGAGAATGGAAACAGGACTTGGTTCTTTCACCATCAGCTATTCATCATCCCTAAGACTGTTTGCTCCACACTTTCCTATAGCAGCCTGGTTTCTTCCACACAGGGGAATGTTTGACAATTAACAAATCCAGCTTCATCACTGGGAGAGGGTAAGTCTAACCTATAGAAAATTCCTGGAGAGGGACTCTGAGTGATCAAGCTTGGGAACTGAGCCAGGTAATATAATTGATATATCTTCACTTGAAACACATAATTGGAGGAAGGTCAGGGCAAAGTTCCATCATCAGAAGACAATACAGCTTTCATAAGAAAGAAAATATGATTGAAAAGATAACAAAAGATAGCCTTATTCTATAAAGGTAAGAGCTAGTGCTTGTTATATCTGTGGTCCTAGGGCATATGTGTTTGGCACAGTAAAAAATCAAAATATTTTACTGAATTAATGAATGAGGTTCACCCACTTGAAGATTTCTTTTGAGAAAACAGTGTACCAAAAAAAAAAAAAGCATCACCTCATTTACTGCTTGTCATTGCATTTTCCCGCCTTGCCTGGGCTTTATAACTAAATCTGTTAGTGCATTGGATTATAGCAGTGTTTTATCCATCCTGCTTAACATAATCCAGAGTCCAATGCCAGCACTCAATAAATAAAATGTAACGGCATATTTCTCCATGCACTTTCATTATCTCCCAACCAGAAAAGGACTATAATTTATGTGTAGTCTTGGACTAATAACGTTTTCCTTCAGGACATCTAAGATTTTATCAGTACTATTAACCTTTCCCCTTCCACTCTGACTGCCATAGAGATTTCAGTTTAACTGTAGCTTCATTGTCTATTCCAGCAGGCTTCTTGATTTCCAGGTAGGCTTGTTGTCTCATAATCAACCTGAGATTGCTTGTCACAACTTACAGACTTCTCTTCCATTTCACTACTTTGGCAACTTTCTAAAAACGTGTCATCTTTGAATAGAGACATGACAAACAACTTTTCAACTATACCTGTATTTACACTTAATTTGGAAATTAGTTTTGTGCAGTGAATCACTTCAATGTTTTCTCCAGAAACATTTGAGTTTTCAATGACAAAAAACAAACTCAATGCCATCGAGTTGGATCCGACTCTCCTTAGGTTTCTGAGGTAGTATCACTACAGAAGTAGATCTCCCAATCTTCCTTCCAAGGACTAGAAGGGTTTGAACTGCCAGCCTTCTGATTAGCAGCCAAATGCCTTAGGCACTACACCACCAGAGCTCCCTTCCAATGACAACATCCATTTATATTTATTCAAAAAGCCAGAACAATTCCAAAACCAGTCAAAGTAAACACAGTCCCCTCCCTATATCTGTTAAGGCTACACTAATCCAGTCTCAAATTTTATTTTTAATCTAATATTTAAATAAAAATAAATTTTCAAAGATCTAAGATAATATATAACTAACATGACAACTGAAATATAGATCCTATTATAATCATGTTATATGTTCTTGGATGCTGGTCTATTAATTACTATCAAGCTGAAAACAATTGAAAGTATAAATGAAGAGTAACTGGTTTAGTCCAGGATCTTTTGTTGACACTTGTGTAAGTTACTTACCCTACTTTTCATCATTTATAGCTTATACTATAACAGAATATTTTAGAATAATATAATAAATGCTTCCTCATGGGACTTTTCCTTTTGTCCCAGATTTATGTGACAGCAGTAGAATGAAACCCTTCTGGAATGTAACCTGAAACAAAAGACATACTGATTGTATCCTGTACCTATCTCCCAAGAGGAAAAGAACATTGGAGACAGATGGCAGAGACAAGTAAGAGTATCAGTGAGAGTTGTCTGTGTTCCAATATTGGATACGGTGAGAATGTGTGACTTTTCTGTGAATACTGAAGAGAGTACCTATGTCTACCAGCTTTTCCAATAATGTATCCAAGAGAATAAGCCCAAAGAAGGGCTCCCAACAGCAAAACCTGATGGGGAGAAGTTCTGATGGTGGCAATAAGGGAAAGATTAAAGTGGATTACACAGAAGACTCCACAATTGGAAGATTTTGGAAGAGCCCTCCAAAAACGCACTCTGTACCATTCTTCTTTTGGACATCTTTCCCGAAAGATGGAAAGTTTCCTTTTCCAGTCAAAGAGCATTTTAATACTTTTAAAGGATTTGCCTGCTTGGGTCAGGCCCACCTGGAAAATCTCTATATCTTAAGGTCAATTGACTTGAGAGGTCAGTTACATTTACAAAATCCCTTCATAGTGCTATGTAGATTAGTGTTTGATTGAATAACTAAGGAACAAAAATTTTGGAGCTCCATCTTTAAAATTCACAATGAATAAACATTTGATTTTATTTTCTAAATTATCATAATAAAATTTGCCTTTAATAATTAAATTGACTTTTAAATTAGTAATAATTTTTAAATTTTCTTTAATAGAAGAATTAAATAAATGATGAATGTGGGTGAGAACAAAACAAAAGTTTGATTTAAAACTGAAATAAGTTATAAAGCTTTGAGTTAGCTCATTTTCTATAAACTCCTAATTATACAATGACTAGTTATGAGACTTGGATGAATAGCAATATATGGGAGAAAGTGAGCAACAAATTCAGAAATTTAAGTTATGATCACAGTTCTTTTGATCAGTGAAATATATAAAAATTTGAACTAGGCTTCCATATTAGTTTTTGCTTGTACTTAAAGAATATCTCAAAATTTCTCAATGATGAATGACTTACATATGTGTTGAATTTCAATAAGTGACATATTTTTATGCAATATTTTCACAGAAAGACTTATTATGGACAAAGCACATTAAAGATCTCAAACTGGCAGTAATTACTCTCCACAATAGATAAACTATACCCTAAAGTTAAAACAAACCAATCTAAAACAAATCCATTCATGTCAAGTAGATTCCAATTCATAGAGACCCCATATAACAAAGTGAACTGCCCTATAGAATTTCCACAGCTGTAATCTTTATAGAAGCAGATTGCCACAACTTTCATCCTCAGAGAAGCTGGTGGGTTCAAACTGCCAACCTTTCAGTTACCAGACAAGAACCTAACCACTGTGCCACCAAGGATTCTTCCCTAAAAGTTTGAGTTAACTAATTAATGTTTCCAATTTACAGATACCACCCTCAATGACTGTGTGTTTGTATATGTGTATTCCAATTTAACATTAAGAAATGCTTTTACTCGTAGATGGCAAGATAGGCAGAAAAGCTATACAGACCCACTACAAAAAAGAAAGAAGAAACCAACTGAACAGATACAGAAGATAATCCTGGAACCCTGAGCTTTGAAGAGAAGAATATAGAAGTGGATTAAATATCAATTAATAAAAGAGCCTGGTGGCATAGTGCCTAAGGCATTTGACAGCTCACCAGAAGGCTGGTGGTTCAAACTCACCAGCCATTCCTAGGAAGGAAGATTCGGTGATCAACTTCCATAGAGATATCGCTTCAGAAAACCAAGGAGGGATCGCTATGAGGTGAATTGACTCAATGGCAGTGACTTTGGTTTATTAAAAGAGACTGAATGAAAACAGTGAAAAAGTAGACAAATGGAGCTGCAGATAGTCAGATGTCCTGAAATTATGGCCAATTTGAATATTTTCAAATGGCAGTTTGATTTGGGCAACAATCAAAAAATTGTCTCTGCTTGCTAAGAATGGTGTGGGCAATGACTGGAGGCTAATGACTAGAAAGGAAAACAGTGAATAAGGACACAAACAGCTATGGAATGTCAGCTGTGAGGATCTTGCAGCCATTTTGAATATTTGCAAGTGGCATGGCCATTTTTAATAATTGCAAATGGCAGTCCGATGAGAGCTTCAAGCTAAGAATAAGCTCGCTTGTCGAGGACAGCACAGAAAAACATTCTGGAGGCTGACCACTAGAATGGTGTGATATTCCCCTTGTTACCTTCCTCATGTTCTTGGAGAATAGAGGTATGGCCATCACCCACCTCCACCTATCTTCTGGAATGGCAGGAATTTCATCCTGGTCTAGGTGCCCTGCCTTCTGGGCAGACAGGAACTGTCCCAGCACTACGTGCCCTATTCCCAGCCACCTTTTGGGGCAGTAGGAATTTGTTCTGAGATCAGGTACTCTATATCCAGCCAGTTTTGTGATTACAGGCATTTTTTCCTTCTAGGAACAGGACCCTTCTTCCTAGTTACCTTTTGAGACAAGAAAAATTTTGTCTGAGTCTACACACCCTACCCACAGCTACTTTTTGAGCAGTCTAGAAATCCCTCTGGAAGCAGATATCTTGCTCCAAATCACCTTTTGGACTGGCAGAAACTTTTTCTGGGTACAGGAGCCCTGACCACAGACACTGTCTGGGTCAGCAGGAAATAATCTGAAATCAGATCACCTGTCCCCAGTTACCTTCTGAATAGATAAGAACCAGTTCCCAGACAAGTTAAACTGCTCCCAGAAGCATTTTGGGCTGGCGAAAACTTTTGCTGGGTGCATGTGTGCTATACCTAGCCACTTTTTGGGGACAGCAAGAACTTTTTCTGGGATTGGGAGACCTGCAACCAGCTGCCTTTTGAAGCAGCAGGAACTTTTCCTGAGACCACTCTAAACCCAGATACATTTTCATCAGGAAGGAATTCCTTCTGGAACCAGGAATCTTGCTCCCACCATTTTGGGGGCCAGCAGGAACTTTTTTCAGGTCTGTGTAACTTGCCCCCAGACATCTTCTGGGTTAACAGGAATTCTTCTGAGATCAGGTGCTCTGGCCCCAGTTCTCTTCTGGGGAGGCAGGAATTAGTACCAGGACCAGGTAGCCTGCTTCCCATTGACTGCCTGACCAATAGAAGCAGAGCCCAGGTTCCCTGCCTCCGCTAGTTTTACTTTTGTTTGTTTGTTTTAATATTATTTTTTTCCTCCTTCTTTATTTTTCTTTATTATTTACTTTTTCATCTTTCCCTTCCCTGGTTCTTGCCCACCCCCCTTTTCCTGGTTCCATTATTATTTTTTTTTTTTCTTTTCTTCTTTTGGTCCTTCCCAATCCTGTTTTTCTATTTATTTACTTACTTACTTACTTACTTACTTATTCATTTTTCTTTTTCTCTTGCTCTCTTCTCTTAACCACTGTTCTTTCTCTTTTCTCTTTTTCTTTCTTTTTTTTTAATTTTTCTTTTCATTTATCACCTTTTCTTTGTGTGTGTGTGTGTGATTGTTACTGTTTGTTTATGCAGATGGTGATTTTTGTACTCTTTGTATTTTTACTTTTTGGTGTTTTTTGTTTTGTTTTGTTTTGTTTTTTTTGTCTAACCAGGTGGGAGACAGCAACTATTCCCACAGGACACAACCATACCCACACCTCCTGCACCTCAGCCACTGAGTGAGGGTCATCACTTTCTTCTGCACCAAATGATCAGTGATAGACAGTGATCAATGCAAGCCAAACTCAACCTCAACTGCTCTGTGCACACAGTCTAATCCTCTATCACATCTATGAGGAGACAGGGGGAGAGTCCCTAAGTGCTGCCAACTGCCAACTGCCAACTGCTAACTACCAAATAGACTAGAACAATAGCCCTGCTCACTCAGGTGTATCAAAATAAAATAAAGCTGAAAAAAAAAAAAAAAAAAAAACTGGGCACTAGTATATAATCCCATTAAATGCAAATATAATGACATCACAATGTCTCAGAGACAACTGGCCATCTCAGTCCACACAAAGAAGTAACACAATGTAATACAAATAACCAACCAGTATACAGACCCAGAAAACTTCCCTGAGGAAGAAGTAGCATGGGAACTCCCTGATAAGGAATTCAAAAGAATTATATTTAGGTACCTTCAGGGGATTGAGAGATGAATCAAGGAAAACACTGACAAAATTAAGGAAAACAGACAAACCACTAGAGCAGTTTAGGAAAATAATGCAAGAACAAACTGACAAAATAAATGACAAAGTAGAAATCCAGATTAATACTAAAATTTCAGAAATACATAACATATTGAATGGGCAAATGAGTAGGATCAAATGAATGGAAGACAAAACTAGTGAGATTGAAGACAAATCTCTACTTTGTTAAGGGATCAATCAGAAAAAAGATCAAAACAAAATTGAGAAAGCATAAGATTCATGTGCAAACTCTGGTGACACAGTGTCTAAGAAATTTGACTGCCAACCAGAAAGCTGGTGGTCCAATCCCACCAGCCACTCCTTTGAAGGAAGGTTGGGCAAGCTACTTCTGTAGTGATATAGCCTTGGAAACCCAAGGAAGAGTCGCTATGAGTTGGATCCAACTTGATGGCAGTTGTTATTGTTGTTAGGTGCTGTTGAGTCATCTCTGACTCATAGCAACCCAATGCATGGCTGAACAATAAACTGTCCAGTCCCATGCCAGCTCCGTGATCCTTGCTATGACCCCATATGATCCCATCACTATAGCCACTGTGTCAATCCATCTCATTGAGGGCCTTCCCCTCCTTCGTAGACCCTCCACTTTACCAAGCATGACATCTTTTTCCAAGGAAGGACCATGACCAAAGTAAGTGAGATGAAGTCTGGCCATTCTTGCTTCCAAGGAGCATTCAGGCTGAACTTCCTCCAGGACAGATTTGTTAGTTCTTTTAGCAGTCCATGGTCCTTTCAGCATGTTTCACCAGCACCACATCTCAAAATCATCAATTCTTCTTCAGTCTTCTTTATTAATTGTCCAGCTCTCATGTGCATATGAGATGATTGAAAATACCATGACTTGTGTCAGGAGCACCTTAGTCCTCAAGTATACATCTTTGCTCCTCAGTACTTGAAAGAGGTCACTTGTAGCCAGCTTGCCCAGTGCTATACACAGTCAGATGTTCTAACTGCTGCTTCCATTGGTGTTGATTATAGAACAAAGCAATGTGAAGTCTTTGAAGATGTCAATCTTTTTTCCATTTATCATGATGCTGCTTATAGGTCCAGTGGTGAGAATTTTTGTTTTCTTTATATTGATATGTAATCCATACTACAGACTGTATTCTTCAGTCTTAATTAGTAAGTGCTTCAAGTCATCCTCACTTTCAGCAAGCAAAGTTGTGTTATCAGCACATCACAGGTTGTTAATGAGCCTTTCTCCAATCCTGATGCCATGTTCTTCTTCATATAGTCCAGCTTCATGGATTATTTGTCTCAGCATATAGATTGAATAAGTGTGGTGAATGGATAACATGACACACTCCCTTCTTGATTTTAAACCATTCAATGTCCCCTTGTTCTGTTTGAACAACAGCCTCTTGGTCTATGTACAGGTTCCTCATGAGTACAATTAAGTGTTCTGGAATTCCCATTATTCTCAATGTTATCCACAATTTGTTATGATCCACATAATCAAATGCCTTTGCATAGTCAATAAAACATAAATAAACATCTTTCTGGTATTCTTTGCTTTGAGTCAAGAGCCAACTTACATCAGTTGTGATATCCCTCGCTCATGGATAGGAAGATTGAACATTGTGAAAATGTCAGTTCCACCCAAAGCAATCTATGCATTCAATGCAATCCCAATCCAGATCTCGTCAACATTCTTTAAAGACATGGAAAAACCAATCACTACCTTCATATGGAAAAGAAAGAGACCTCGGATAAGCCAAGCATTACTAAAGAAAAAAAACAAAGTAGGATGTCTCACACTCCCAGATCTTAAAACTAACTCTACAGCTACAGTAGTCAAATCTGCCTGGTATTGGTATAATGACAAACATATAGACCAATGAAATAGAATCAAGAACCCAGAAATAGATTGAACAACCTATGGTCAGCTGATCTTTGACAAAGGGCCAAAATCCATTAAATGGGAAGAGAATGTCTGTTTAACAAATGGTACTGGCAAAACTGGATATCCTTTTGCAAAAAAATGAAACAAGATCTGTACCTCACACCATACACAAAAACTAACTCCATTTGTATCAGACTTAAATGTGAAACCTAACACTATACAATTCCTCAAGGAAAAACTAGGGACAAATTTAGAGGTCCTAATATATGGCATAAATAGACTATGAAACATATCACAAAATGCACAAACAGCAAAAGAGAAACTAGATGAATTAGACCTTCTAAAAATTAATTTTTGTATGTGTTTTTAAAGACTTCTCCAAAAGAATCAAAAGAGAACCTACAGGTTGGGAAAAAATATTCAGCAATGACATATCTGATAAGGGACTTATCTTTGGAAATTATAGAAAACTCCAGCACCTAAACAGCAAAAACACAAATAATACAGTTAAAAAATGGGCATAAGACATGAATAGACACTTCACCAAAGTGGATGTTCAGGCAGCCAATAAACATATGAGGAAATGCTCACAATCATTAACCATTGTTGTTGTTTTTGGTGGTGTTACGTGTTGTTGAGTAGGACCCGACTCATAGCAACCCCTCCTTGGGTTTCCAAGGTGGTACCACTACAGAGGTAGATTTCCCAAACTTCCTTCCACAGAGTGGTTGGTGGGTTTGAACTTCCAGGCTTCTGGTTAGCAGTCAAGTGCCTTAGGCACTATGCTACCAGAGAGAGATGCAAATCAAAGCATCTCTCGTTTTTGGTTTTTCCCTATCTTTAAAGAATGTTGATGGGATCTGGATTGGGATTGCAATGAGATACCATCTTGCCCCATCACTAGTAGCAAAGTTCAAGCTAACATACCTAGTTTGGTGAGTAGCGACTGGGATCTTGAAAGCTTCCATACAGCCATCTAGATGCAATGATGGGTCTCTCCTTGTCCAGAGCAAAAAAGAATGAAGAAAACCAAAGACACATGAAAACAATTATTCCAAATGACTGGTACAACATGCAATCTTCAGCCTATATGACTATGAGACCAGAAGAACTAGATGGTGCCTGGCTACCACTGTCAACCACTCAAAGGGGGATCTCTATAGAAGATCCTGGGTAGAGTGGGAGAACAGTGTGGAACAAAATTCAAAATCATAAAAAAAAAAGGGACCAGGTTTGCTGGTCTAATAGAGTCTGATGGAACCACTGAGATTATGGTGCATAGCTGCCCTCCAAGTCTGGAATTGAACCCACACCTGTGACTTCCAAGCAAACAAAAATCAGACATATGAGCTAAACATTTACATTAGGTAGATACATTCCTTTGAGAGATCAATCATGAGATAACAGAAGGACTGTGTATACACAGGGAGACAGCTCAGGGGGCAGGAGTGCATGGGAGGGGAGGACACAGGGAATAGGTAACTATGGGGAGGGAGTGGGAGGGAGCTGTTGCATTGTGGGAAATTGCAGTTAATGTCATGAGACAAAATGTATGTGAGCTGCTGTATAGGAAAGTGAATTTGCTCTGTAAACTTTCACCCAAATCACAATAAAAATTAAAAAAAGAAAGCCAAAATCAATACCATAACCTAACATCTGTGACAATTAGAAAAAGAACAGCAAAAAAGCCTACAGTCACCAGAAAAAAAGAAATAAAGTTTCAAGCTGAAATTAATGAACAGAAAATAGAAAGACAATAGAAAAAGATCAACAAGACTATAAGTTTGTTCTTTGAAAAGTTAATAAAATTGACAAACCACTGGCAAACTGCAGTTTTGCTAAATCAAGGTTCACAGTGTCTTTGTTAAACATACCTCCTGTGATTATGAGGATGGTGCAGGACGAAGCAGTGTTTCCTTCTGTTGTATATAAGGTTGCTGTGAGTTGCAAACAACTTGACAGCACCTAACAACAATAATACCATGAGTAATAAGAATTATCTGTATATAGGAAAACAATGTTAAAACAGAAATATAGAATAAAAGTATCAAATAGGAAAGGGTCTACTAAAAAATTAAACTATAATTACAAAAATTACCCAGAAGTGAAAAACAGGTTGTCATAGAACTAAAGATATTTTTATGTTTGAATATGTAAAAGCTATGTAAATATTAAAAATTATAGGCATTGGCTGGTAAATTTATTTCCCTTGATAATTCTTTTTTTTTTTTTTTTCCATTGAGTGTCCTTGAGTTGATTCTGACTCACAGTAACCTTATAAGATAGAGTAGACTATAATCGTTGCAGAATCAGATTGCCACATCTTTCTCCCACAGAGCAGCTGGTAGGTTTGAATTGACAACTCTTCAGTTAGCAGCTGAGTACTTAAAACTGCACCAACAGTGCTCTGTGATACTCAGTTAAAAACTCTCTTTTCCATATAAAATGCTAGCCCACAGGTGAGAGAAGGGGGCAAGTGTAAAATCCAGTCAACACAGAGGATTTGACATTTAAAACAAAACAAAACAAACAACAAAAAAAAAAAAAAAAAAAAAAACACTGCTGTTGGATTCAATAGAGAGACTTACTCTATAATATGTAAAAGAGTAATTTTTTTTTTTTAACAAAGAAAAAGAAGATTCTATATGGTACCAATCATTTTTTGTTAAGAACAAATTTATCAAGGAGAGTTAATTATTCAAAAACAAGTTGTTTGTTGTGGGTTTGAAAGCATGTCATTACAATTATGTCAGTATACTGGAGTATAGAGAGTGCCTTGGTCAATCTGTGACAAAGAATAGCATCCTTCCAGTGGAGGTGACATCAAATAAATACTATAGGAAATGGTAACTGTGGTGGACTGAATGTTGACCCCAAAAAATGTTCATGTCCTAATACTTGAAACATAATGTGTGATTGTTTATTTTGTCTGTCAACTTGGTTAGTCTACTGTGCAGAGGTATTTGGTTACACACTAGTCTAGATGTTTCTGTGAAGATATTTTTAGATGTAAGTGACATTTAAAATCAATTGACTCTAATAAAAGAAGATTAAACTCAATAATCTGGATAGACCTCATCTCTTGAGTAAAAAGCCTAAGATCAAAACTTCATGTTTCTCAAAGAGAAATAATACTGCCTCAAAACTGTAATATAGATATAAAAGAGCTGGAAAAAGTTGGCAAAGAAAAGGATGAACTCAGGTCTTCAGATTCCTAGCTCTAAGTACTGCATAAATAACCTGTAAGTTACCATGTGTGCTCTGAAAAAAACCTTGTGTACTGTAGTCACAGAGCTGAAATTGCTGAAAACCAAACACAGTTTCATCCCTAGAGTGGTGGAATTACAACGCAGTTTGATTCCAAACTTTGCAGTGTGTCTGATGCTAAAGTGAGGGCATTAAGTGAGAAGGAATGAGATTCTTAAAATGGGTTTGGGGACATATGGGCAGATCATGATGAAGCTAGGGACATTGAACTCTTAAATTTTGTTGAGTATTCTTTGACAGTAGAAGCAGCCCTTCCACTCCCATCTGAAGAGGTTAGTTTAACTCTGTTTCACCTGAGAAACTTGTAATGCCATCCCCTCAGATAGTGGTGTTTCAATACAATCCAGATTCTCCTCAGGACTCACTCCTACCACTCCCCTTTGCTTCTAGATCTATAACTGGATTAAGTCTCAGCAGCCCCTGAAAAGGGAAGTACAAACTTTGACCCATGAGAAGAAGTACTACATTCCAGAATACCTCTATGTAAAAACAAAACTGAAAGAACATGTGTGAGAATGGATATCATATGAAGGTAAAAGGAACATGAAGCCTTAGAAAAGCTCTATAGTTTTGTTGTTGATTAAAACACGAACCAAAACCTGGCCTACACTAAGTGATGTCGAAATACCAAAGTTGCCTTTGTATACTGTGGAAAGAAGTATTCAAAGGCTTAGGTAAATCAGAATTTTAATGTAAGACAACCCTCCCACCCAAGGACTGACCAGAAGACTCACTTTTTATCACAACTGTGAGGAGTCGATTTGTAAGGGGAACCCAATGTTCTTGAAGAGCTCTGTGGTCACTCTTCCCTGTAGGTTAGATATGACAATGAGCACTGCTGCTACCAAAATGAAAATCTGAATACAATAAGGATAATTATATCCTTGGATTGCAGAGGCCAAGTGGCAGTCCATAATCACCAAAGGCAAAGTAGATATGGTTAATGTAATGGATAGCAGACTCAAAGTAGTATCTAGACTAGTCTGACTTTCAGAGATCTATGGTGTTGGCTAGTTGATCATGGCGTCTCTAGAAGTGAAATATGTGGGGAATCTACTAAATTCTTACTTTATCTGTATAAGCAGAAGAATTCTAGGTGAAATGAAGGAGTCAAAGTCCCTCAACAATTCCCAGACTTGAGCTACTTTTCAGTACCTAACCTCTTGAATGAAAGGGAGGCTATGTCCCCTTATGAAAAGATCTCACAACATTGTCAAAAATGTGTACTTTTAATCTCCCAACCTTCCCTAAAAGGAACGTATGATGTTTTACCAGTCTGAATAGGGGCTTATGGAGGCCAAGAGTGTTAGCTCAAGTCTGTCTCATAGAAAGCTCAGTGAGTCCCCAAAACTTATCTAGTAGTTATATCCCAAGGCCCAGAATATATACAAGGAACAGATATATTCAGCAACTGGCAGAAATCCTACATTGGTTTCCTTAAGTGAGGGCTGTTATGGTAGGAAAAGCTATGTAGAAGAAGTCACTAGAACTGCCTCTACCTGGTAAACTCAAGGTAATACCACATTCCTGAAAGGATTGCAGAGATGAGGACTTGAAGGATGCTCAGGTGGTGATTCTTACTGCATCTCCACTCAACTTGCCTATGTGGCCCATGCAGAAAACCAATGAATCTTGGGAAATGGCAGTGGATTATTATAAATTTTAACATGGTGGTGACTTTAATTGTATCTGCTCTTCTAGATGTGGTTTCAAGAATTAATATATCTCTGGTTACCTGGTACACAGCAATTGATAATACTGCTTTTTTTTTTTTTTCTCCCTCACGATTGCTGTTAGTAAAGGCCATCAGAAGCAGTTGCTTTCAGTTGGCAAGGTCAGCAATATACCAGCTATGGAGTTTATTTGTTTCATCAAACACTAGTCTAGATACTGTAATGAAGGCATACCATTGATGGGATAAACACTTGCAATAAGTAAAACAGATTACCTTAGATGTAATCTGTTTTACTTAGATGTAAGTAACATTTAAAATCAGTTGACTCTAATAAAAGGAGATTAAACTCAATAATCTGGATAGACCTCATCTCTTGACAAAGTAAAACAGATTACCTTCTGCAATGTAGGTGAGCCTCATTTAATTAGTTGAAAGCTTTTAGGGAAAAACAAAACAAAATGTAGGTTTTCAATAAGAAATGGTTCTGTTTGATATCCTGCAGAAATTTCCAGCCTGTCTCTTGACCTATGGATACAATTTATGGATTTTGGACTGATCCCCCCACATAATCATTTGAGCTAATTCCTTAAAATCTCTCTTTTTCTTACTTTTTCTCTTATCTATCTATATGTCTGTCTGTCCATCTGCCTATCATCTATCATCTGTATATCTACTATTGATGCTGTTTCTCTGGAGAGTTTTTACCAATAAACTGTAAATGTATTATCTATCTTACATAGTAAAAGATACTATGCAGATGTGGTTAAATTAAGCATCTTGATTTGGGGAGTTTATTCTAGATTATCTAAGTGGGCTTGATGTAATCACAGGAGTCCTTATAAGAAAGAGGTAGAAGGATTACAGCCAATAGTAATGATGGGAACATGGAAACGACAGAAACAAAAGGATGGAGTGATTCAAAGGAGGGACATCAAACCAAGGAATGCAACCTCTAGAAGCAGAAAAAGGTGAGGAAAAAGATTCTTTCCTGAAACCTGAAGAAGGAATGTAGCCCTGACAAAACCATTATTTTAGACTTAAGAAGTCCAGAATCATAAGAGAGTACATTTGTGTTTTAAGTCACTAGTTTTGTGGGAATTTATTGCAATAGCAGTAGAAAATTAATGCACTAATATCAATATTTCTATCTTAATAAAACCATTTCTTCTAATATTGCTGAATATTTGAAAAAGTGAAAATGCTGGCTGAGAAAATGATCTTTTTCAGGGCAGTTTTTATGAGCAGTGAAGAGGTTCTTAACTCAAATAACAAAATTGAAATAATCATAAATAAATACAGTAATAGCCATCATTTGTCAAGCACATTCTATGTCCCAGACACTGCTAATCTTTTAAATTACATTAACACATTTAATTGAATTCTCACACAACCCTATGAGTTAAATGTTAATATGCACTTTTTATAGATAAGAAAATGAGGTCTAGAGACTGAATTAAACTAGTCAATAGCAGAGTTTTTTAAATGCTACTGCTGCATGTCCATCATCCAGAGGGAGGGGGTCTGTTGAAATAAGCTTTTGCTTTCTTTCTCTTTTTTTTTTTTTTTTTAATGATCTATTCCAGAATGAAATATAAAATACTTGAATTTTTGTCGACATTTGCCACTTAACAAAAGGAATGGGACATTCTCCATTAATTGTATAGTATCTTCAATAATAGCTTTAAATATCTTGGCATAAAGTTCATTTTTAATGTAGTATTGACATTAGAAACCAATCCATTAGATAATTCTGGTTTTTCTGCCACTATAAATCTGTCAACAAGAGTAGTTTTATGGCATATTGATATTCCTTTATACGTAATTCATAGCTGCATTTAGGTTCCCCAAGATATTATTTTGCACATATGTCTATATTATATTGCAGTGGCAGCTGGTTTTTAAATGGCATTTCTACATTCTGGCTCCTGTAGTATTGCTTCACTCTTTCTATAATACTTTATCTCAAAGTCTTGTTAAATAACAGCAATAGGGTTCCAACATTAGGGTACTCAGAGGTCTCAATACTAGAAAAACTGAAGAACATTTATTCAGTCCAGCAGCACTACATATGTGTATATTCATATCTCAGAATTCAAAAGATAAAAAGTACAGTTTGCTTTAAAGAACTACACAACAATTTTCACAACAAATGCTGTAATGTTTATGACATTAAACACTCTTTGGGAAAATGTTTTCACGCCTAACCTATAAATTCCCACACTAGACACCTTTAATTTAATTAACAAATGTATGTAAAACTAATGACTTATTGCATATCAAATAGACATAATAATTACTGTTTATTAATTTTCAATAAGAAATAGAAATTTTCTAAGTTGACTGTGATACTTTTTAGACTTCTCAGAGAATTCTCTACCAGGAAGAGCACTGGAGGCAGATGGCCAATTCTTTGTTCTTTAGATCATCTTTTTGTATAGATTTTATGCAGACTATTCCTTTTCCTTTAAAATGCAGTTTCTTCAGACAGATTCAGTACATTTTTCAGAGCACACAATTTTTAAACATGATTCTAGCCATGCTTCATCTGAGTGAGCGTTTGCATTTCTTAAATTCTAATTAAAAACACTTTCAAAATCTTCTTAATATATATGTTAAAGATGTTAACCTCAACATTATTGCTAACATCTTTTAACTTGGGGAAAATTCTTACTGTTATCCCCATAAAGATATAATTTATGAACCTATTTGGGTTTTCTCTTTCTCCCTCCTCTCTGCTTTTTTTTTTTTTTTCTTTTCTCTTTCCTTTCTTTGTTTTTGCCTCTTTCTCCCTTCATCCTGATAAGGGTTTACTCCTTTAAAATAAGTCTTAAAATTGCTTTTATGTTATATGTGTTTGATTACCATAAATTTCTTAAGCATCTGCTTCCACAGCTTTCAAGCATACCGTGTATTTTTGCTGTTAGATGTCCTGGAGTTGTCTCCAACTTATTGAGACCCTATGTACAGCAGAAGCAAACATTGCCAGTCCTACACCAGCTTCACAATCCTTGATACCCCTGAGCCCATCATTGCAGTCATTGTGTCAATCCATCTCGTTGACCCTCCACTTTACCAAGCATGATATCCTTCTCCAGAGAATAGTCCCTTCTGACAATATGACCAAAGTAGGTGAGACAAAGTCTGGCCATTATCACTTCCAAGTAGCATCTGGATGCACTCCTTCCAGGGCAGATTTGTTCATTCTTCTGGCAGTCCATGGTACTTTCAGTATTCAGTGCCAGCACAACTCAAAAGTATCAATTCCTTCCGTCTTCCTTATTCATTACCCAGCTTTCACATGCATATGAGGCTACTTAAAATACAGTGGCTTGGGTTAGGCACACCTTAGTCTTCAAAGTGACATCTTTGCTTTTCAGCACTTTAAAGAGGTCCTTTGTGGCAGATTTGCCCAGTGCAATACATCATCTGATTTCTTGATGGCTGTTTCCATTGATGTTGATTGTGAAACCAAATAATATGAAATCTTTCACAACTTCAATTTTTTTCTTGATTTATTGTGATGCTGCTTATTGCACCAGTTGTGAGGACTTTCACTTTCTTTATGTTGAGATGTAATCCATACTGCAGAATAAAGTCTTTAATCTTCACTAGTAAGTGCTTCAAGTCATCTTCACTTTCAATAAGCAAGGTTATGCCATTCACATAGTCCACATATCACAGGTTGTTAATGAGCCTTCCTCCAATCCTGATGCCATGTTTTTCTTCATATAGTCCAGGTTCTTGGATTATGTGCTCAGCACACAGATTGAATAAGTATGGTGAAAAGATACAATCCTGACACAAACCCTTCCTAATTTTAAACCATGCAGTAACCCCTTGTTTTGTTTGAATGACAGCCTCTTGGTCCATGTGCAAGTTCCTCATGAGCACAATTAAGTGTTCTGGAATACCCATTCTTCTCAATATTAACCATAATTTGTTATGATCACATGATCAAATGCTTTTGCATAGTCAATAAAACACAAGTAAACATCTTTCTGGTATTCTTTGCTTTTAGTCAAGATCCATCTGATATCAGCAATAATATCCCACCTACACATCCTCTTCTAGAAGCTCTGGTAGCGTAGTGCCTAAGGCACTTGAATGCTAACCAAAAGGCTGGCAGTTCAAA
>NW_006921604.1:17133937-17146018 GCF_000298275.1 Orycteropus afer afer
CACCTCACTGATGTCAAGTTGGATCTAATTCAACTGTGACCCCTCCTTGGGTTTCTGAGGTGGTATCACTACAGAAGTAGATTGCCCAACCTTCCATCTGAGGAGTGGCCGGTGGATTTGAATTGTCAGCCTTCTGGTTAGCAGTCAAATTCCTTAGGCACTTATGGCACCAGAGGATATTTTTCAATAATTTCCACATTTTGTGGGATCACCTTTCTTTGGAATGGGTGCAAATATGGATCTCTTCCAGCCACTTGAGCAGGTAACTGTCTTCCAAATTTCTTGGCATAGACAAGGAAGTGCCTCCAGTACAACATCCGTTTGTTGAAACATCTCAATGGGTAGTCCATCAATTCCTTGAGCCTTGATTTTTGCCAATTCCTTCAAGGCAGCTTCGACTTCTACCTTCATTGGTTCTTGATCATATGCCACCTTCTGAAATGGATGAACATTGACCAATTCTTCTTGCTACTGTGACTCTGGGTATTCTTTCCATTGTCTTTTGATGTTTCCTGCATCATTCAATATATTGTCCATAGAATCTTTCAATATTGCAACTTGAGGTGTGATTTTTTTTTTTTTTCCCCTCAGTTCCTTCAGCTTGAGAAATGGTGAGTGTGTTCTTCCTTTTTGGTTTTCTAACTCCAAGTCTTCGCACATTTCATTATAATAATTGACTTTGTCTTCATGAGCTGCTCTTCTAAATCTTCTGTTCAGCTCTTTTATTTTGTAATTTCTTCCATTTAGCTTTAGCTACTCTCCATTCAAGAGACAGTTTCAGAGTCTCTTCTAATATCTACTTTGGTCTTTTCTTCCTTTTTCATCTTTTTAATGATCTTTTGCTTTCTTCATGATGATGTTCTTAATGTCATCCCAAAATTGCTCTGGTTTTCAGTCATTGGTGTTTAATGCATCAAATGTATTCTTCAGAAGGTCTCCAAATTCAGGTGGGATATAACCAAGGTCATATTTTGACTTTTGTGGAATTGTTTTAATTATCTTCATCTTCAACTTGAACTTATTTATGAGCAATTGATGGTTTGTTCCACAGTCAGCTCTTGGCCTTGTTTTGGTTGTAGTAAATTTGAATAACAGTAGTATTAACTGGCCTTCCTTGTAGATGTATGGATATTATCCTGTCACTGACAGCACTGAACTTTAGTATAGGCCTTGAAACATTATTTGTGATGATGAATGCTATGGCATTCCTCTTCAATTTGCCAATTTGTCTCTTCAATTTGTCTTTTATTATGTAACACCTGAATTCCAGCAATCATAGTAGTGTGGGCTTAGATACTCTTATTTGTATAGTCTTTGCTCTTAAGACAAACCAATCAGTTTGCATACTCCATAATTTTCACACAAGCCATTCCCGTTAGCATCAAATTAATAATGCATGGAAGAGTCTTCTTGTTTGAACAGTTTACTTTTATTTACTGTATTGTTTAGATAGTAAAGTAAGATGATAAAGAACATTTACTCCCAGGATAACCATGTAGTTTAACAATGCGTGGACTTTGGAATCACACAGCACCTTTGAAATCATAAAATAACAAGTGTAAAGATGACAGTACAGCCATAAGTAAGTATTGTGGAGCAGAAAGAATATTATGGAACATGAGAATTGGAGTATTAATGGAGCTGCTAAACAAGACCTGAATTTTCTGCAATAGTGCTTCTTGTTTTGTGGAGAAAATATTAGGGTAAGTCACTAAAATTAGATTTTCTATTCCAAATAGCTTAAAAGAAGTCTACATGAAAATCTACTTATTATGTAAGTGATGCTATATAAGGTTGCTATGAGTCAGAGTCCAAGTGACTGATGGCTGTTGGTGGCTGGTCATATAGGGTTGCCATGAGTCAGAATTGACTTGATAGCAATGGGTTCTATATTTAGAACTTGTTGTGTGTTACCAGCAAAGCTTTTTGAACACATAGATTGACTTAATAGGTTACCCCCAAATAAAATCCTTCACAATTGTGAGCCTTAAAATATTTCCCCAGTTACAAACAACAAACAAAACTTGATTTACTTCTCATGTTTCATGAAGTTGAAAATAAATCTTGACTCACTAATTTCAGGGGTATCATATTTCTTCTTGGGCATAGGTGTCCATATATAGTTATTTTACTTGACAACAATTTAGAAAGCAGTTCTGGTGAATTGGCAACAGGAGTAATTTTCTCATACATGTTCCCCATTTGGGTTAATGTTTAACAGTTACAAGGAATCTGTCTGAGATTTTCTTTACACAGTGACAAATTCCCATATCCAAAAGTTAATCTTGTGATGTCTTGGGACTGTTAATGATTGTCCAAGTATAGCAATATCTCAATCAGCCAAAAGTATGTATCTAGTATTGTCATACCTTATTATTTTATGTACCAGTAAGAAAGAAATATGCAATGAATTAAATGATTACCTGTTGTTCTTTTTAAGAAATAACCTGATTAAGAGATATTAAAATGTTCCTAAGAGAATGAAGAATTAATGAAATAAGTTATTTTTTTTTCATTCCTTGAGTTCCTACTATGTATAAACAAGACCCGCCAGATGACAGATGAGGAAAATGAAAACTAATATTTAAATTCAATTGTAATAACACAGTTCAAAGATTTACCAAATAACAAAAATTATGAATATCTTTAAAATTTACAACATCACCCAGGTAAAGGGAATGGAAAAGCTTCAAAGAGTGGTTATAAAAGTTAAGCATTGCAATAAGAAGAATGGAAATCTGAAAAAATTAGGATAGATATTCAGGGAACATAGAATAAGGATTTTCTTAGCAGAGAATACACCTAGTCTGGTATGAATGAAGTTTGTATATATGGTATAAAAAGGAGATAAGAGTAGGAAGACTTTGAATTCTATTATAAAAGTCATAACAGTAATGCCATGTGATGGTTTAGTTTATTTATAACTTATGAGTTAATAGGAAGAGAGTGATTTATTTTTCTCTGGGGGCATATATCTACTGTAGGAGAGGGTTCACCTTGTCTTCATTATTGCCAGCTGAAAAGTAGTTAGGGACAAGATACCTGATACACAAAGTGCTCAGAGATTCAACAAGTGGAAGGAAACTGTGCAGTAGAAGATGTTGACAGTAGTTTTCTGAGAGGTGGGAGAAAACAAAATAGAATTTTTTCAGTTAGTATCAGACTAAGTGATGGATAGCACCTCTTAGTACTACCCAAACACACAGCATGGGTTAGCTTCACAGGAAGAATTCTATATATGTAGCTTGCATTGGAAAAGTTTTCCATGAGTAAATAGGACCATGTTTTTCTTTCAATACTTGAATATAAAACCTTATTAGAGAAAAGCATAATCCAAGGATAACGATAGAACTATCTATGTAGCCAGATTAAATCATGTGAAAAAATATCTAGGCCGAACCTTTTTAAATGCACTAAATGCACATTTGATGTGGAGTGAAGAGAAAGAGCAGGGACAAGGAAAAGAGAAAATTAACTCAAGCATAAATTCAGATCAGGGGTCAGTGCTAATAAATAATTATGAAAGCTTAGACATGCAAGGAGAGAGAAATAATGATCCAGGTATTACATTCTTGGGTAGGAAAGCACACTCAGCAGATGAAATTCAAACGGACAGTGTAGAAATACAGTGGGGACCATTGTATGATATATGAGACAGTTAGCAAGTTAGAATTGTGTCAATATTCTCTGGAAACTATGCCTTTATTCCATCATCTACAGGTTGGTCTCTCCTCACCTAGTGCCTATACACCTCCTTATCATGAATATCCTTGATGAGCCATTTTCTGCTTAGTAATTTATAAACTACCTCTTTAGTTGTCAATCTAGCACCTGATACATTTACAAAAGCCTTGAAGACAGAGTCTATAATACTTAAATTTGCATTCCATAAATAAAGGGTTTCTCCTAATATTCCTTCAAATATTTCTGGTAGTTTAATTAGCTGGACCAAATATTGAAGATATCAATGGGAATGAAGACTTGGAAAAAATGGATTTATTCATGACACTTCCAGGTACTGTCCTTGGTGCTGAAGATACCACTGCATAATGTGCAGTGTCCGCCCTTTGGGAATTTACAGAGGAATAAATAATTAAACAAATCAGAATATAATTAGTGTTAAAATGGAGATAAAATAATATACTATGATGGAAATATAAGAGTTTTACCTGATCCATTGAGAGTGCTGTTACAGAGGTCACTGTATTAGTTTCCTATTGCTTCTATAACAAATTATCACAGTTAGTGGTGCAAATGTCACAGATTTATTATCTGAATTGTCTACAGAGCAGAAATTGCACTGAGCAAAAATAAAAGTATCAGCAGGGCTGCATTCCATTCTGGATGCTCTAGAAGAGAGTCTGTTTCTTTACCTTTCTCAGCTTCTAGAAGCTTCCACCTTTCTTGCTTGGTAGTGCCTTCCTTCATCATCAAAGCTAGCAACATCACATCTCTTTCATTTCATCCTTCCTCTCTATTTCTGAACATAGCTGGAGTTCTCCACTTTTATAAAATCATGGGATTAGAATTAATCTAACCAGATAATCAAGGATAATCTCACCATCTCAGAGTAATTTTAGTCACATCTGCAAAGGCCTTTTGGTCATACAGGGTAACATATTAACAGGTTAAGGACATTAGAGTAAGGAATCCTGGTGGTGCAGTAGCTAAAGCTTAGCTCCTAACCAAAAGATCAGCAGTTGAAACACATACACTATGCAGGAAAAAGATGAGGCAGTCTTCTTCTGTAAAGTGTTTAGTCTTGGAAAATCTATGGGGAAGTTCTACTCTGTCCTATGGGTTGATATGAGTCTAACTTGACAGCAGTGAGTTTGTTTTTTGGTTTGGACATTCAAGTGTGGACATCTCTGAAGGGCTTGTATTCTGGCCACTGTTGCTGTTGTTATGTGACATCGAGTTGTCTCCAGCTCATAGCGACCCCTCCTTGGGTTTCCAGGGCAGTATCACTACAGAAGTAGATTGCCCAACTTTCCTTCCAAGGAGTGGCTGTTGGGCTTGAACCTTCAGTCTTCTGGTTAGCAGTCTAGTACCTTAGGCACTATGCTACCAGAGCTCCTATTCTGCCCACTAGACTCAGTGATACTTTCTAAAGTATCAGTTTTATTTCAGTGGATGAAAGAAGTTGACATATATGTGGTTAATGAAAAGCAAAAGGAGCTCCGGAGATGTAATGGTTAAAGCATTTTGCTGCTAATCAAAAGGCCAGTAGTTTGAATTCACCAGCTGTCTGTGGAAGAAAGATGAGGCACTCTGCCTCCTTAAAGATTTACAGCCTTCAAAACCCAATGGGGGTCACTATGAGTCAGTATAGACTCAATGATAGTGAGTTTGGTTTGAGAATGAGCAAAGGCAGGAAATGTAATATAATATTTTGCAAAGGACTCATAAATATAACAGTGGTTTCACACATTATAATGTTAAAGTTACTGGCTAGTTTTCATTTTACTAAAGGAATGAAAGCATATATACACCAAAGAGCAAAACTCCACAGTGTCTTCCAATTCCTGTCTTTATGTGTTACATTTTATTCTGGCAGTAAGGTCACTTAATTATAAATTCATTGAGATTTTAAAATCATTTTAAATAATCCTCTGGTGAGTGAAGTTCTTCTTTGTTGGTTGCTTTTGAAATATGTAGTATCCCTTGATGATGTGAACATTTTGATAATAGTACCTAGTTTGTCTTGGTGGTGTGAGTAGAAGTGCAATCCCAGGAATTTACGACCAAAAAAAAGTACAGTAAGCAGCAAGTTGTAACAAGTTTGTGATCATTATGTTTTTATTTAATTTTCCATTTAAAAAAATATTTTTGAAATGTATAAAATATTTATTTATTAGTATTAGTGGAGGTTTACTAAGTGTTTAGAACAAGTCTTTATACTACATTTGTAAGTCTGCCATAATAATGTTTGAGACAAAAACAAGTATGTTAAATTTGAAAATGCAATTTGAAATGCCTCAGGGGATTTACTTAAGGAAATTGATAAAGTTTGTTAACTAATAGGGGCATTTTAATCTTTAAAATATATAAATTAATCAAAATTCAATCACAATACAAAAAGAAAAGAAAGAATGCCTGGCACAGGTATACTTGCTTAATGAGTGGTTAAGAGTTTCTTTCAGGTGATTGATGTTGCAAAGCATATTTCAGGGAACATTTATTAAGTGCTGCTGTGTGCCAGCTGAGATGTTGGACTGAAATGCAAAAACTAAAATTATATAGTTTATATTCTTTACATTTGTCTGTAATTGAAGAGAGAGCTCTTATTAAGCCTATGTAATGATATATTTTCAACATGGAGTTATCAAAAATTGAACTCTTTCTTTAACTGAGAGAAATTAAGCAATGCTATACAAATGAGTTCTGGTGGCATAGTGTCTAAGGCATTTGACTGCTAACCAGAAGGCTAGTGGTTCAAACTCACCAGCCACTGCTTGGAAGGAAGGTTGGACAATCTACTTCTGTAATGATACCACCTCAGAAACCCAAGGAGGGGTCGCTATGAGTCGGATCCAACTCCACCGTAGTGCATTGTGTTGCATTATTAGGTTCAAGTCAAAACATATGATAGGCCCTCTAAAACTTAATTTTACCATATTCCTTATTCCAACCAGAATATTTCACACAGCAATTATATAAAAAATTAAATAAGCAAGTGTATTCCACTATTCTCACAAGTAGTACTTACAGAAATACTTTTGTGATTACAGAGAAACATTTTCTTCTAATTCTGAGATCTAGAAAAAATGTATAGTTCTTAACATTTAAATTGAAATTGCTGGGAGTAATTTTTAATGAAAATTGCTAATTCCATTTTATAAAATCTCTGGCATGCAATTGAAAGGATAATGGCATTTTTAAATACCTCACACTCTTGAAAATATTTTAATTAAAAGAAAAGTAGCACTCACTCTGCTATGCCTTTTGCATTAAAAACAAACGAGTTTTGTAATGTTCCAAGGATTTTATAATAGGAACATCTTATCACAGTGGATCAAAAGCCCCATATCTTTATCCCCTTCCCCAATTGCAATGTATACACAAGTGATTAATACATTTAAATTCTTAAGGATGATAGTGATTTATCAAGTATCCTAGAATATTTAAAATAATTTATAAAAGTGTCTTTTTTATATTGGAGAGAAATCAAATAAATACATATTAGGAAAAGTACAGACTTGTCATTTCAGTATTCAATAAGAGTGAAGAATTCCTCTGAATGATGTATTTTCCTCTCTGTCATTTGTCAAGTCATAAACAATGCTATATTCCCAGTTGACTTATTTGGATCTCTGGTTTATCTATTGTTAAGTGGCAAACTACCCTCTACCTTAAATCCAGTTGCCATGGACTCAATCTCAACTCAAGGCAACCTTGTATGTGTCAGAATAGAACTTTGCTCCTAAATGTTTTCAGTAGCTAATCTTTCAGAAGTAAGTTGTCAGGTCATACTTCTGAGGCACCTGTAAGTGGACTTTAACCACCAATCTTTCAGTTAACAACTGAACTCGTTAACTGTTTGCACCCTTCAATGACTCCACACCCAATTAATGGCTTTAACAACAATGCTGTATTATGTCTCATGATTCTGTGGGTCAACTAGGCATTCTTCTCCACGTGATCTTGACTGTGGTTATTTATGTGGCAGCATAAGCTAGAAATTTGGCTAAGGATAAAACATTCAAAATGGCTTGACTCAATGTCTCACTTCAGCTTGGGTTGCTGAAATGACTGCAGACTGTTGGACTTCTCTCTCTCTGCATTTTTGTTGTTGTTGCTAGGTGCCTTTGAATCGGTTTTGACTCATAGTGACCCTACGTACAACAGAATGAAACACTGCTAGGTCCTACACCATCCTTCCAATTGTCACCATGCTTGAACTCATCATTGCAGCCACTGTGTCTCTCTCTTCATAGTTTTGTGTTACTCAGTCATCTAACAAAACCTTCCTCACCCGACAGCTGGCTGCCAAGAGAAAGTATATGGAAAAAGCCAGGACTTTTTAGGCCTGGGCCTCAGTTTGCAGCAGTGTGTTAATGATTTTCACCGATCAAGTATTTTATTTAACTTTTCATGCCCCACAGGCCATACGTGTCCCACTTTTTTTTTTTTTCTTTTTGCCTCTCAGGTTTACTGGAAAGCTATTTACTATTAACAGTATATGCATCCATCTGGAAGGTACTTGTGTAACTGAAGTGAACCTCTCAGTAAGTCCCAAGGTTGAGTCATATTCAAGGGTAAGAGAAATAGACTCCAACTCCTCATGGGCAGAGTGGTCTGGCATGTGTGTTTAGGCCAGAGAGAAATAGTTGGTGCCCATTTTTGGAAGCAATACACGTTACCAGCTCTTTTTTTAGCCACTCTGGAAGTTAAATCCTTGCCCAAGAGCACAATGCTTCCTGTGAATCTGTAAATAGCCAGGTAGGTGGGTTCTGGGCACAGGAGTTTTGCTATGGTAGGAATGATAGCAGTTGAGTCAGTGATTAAAACTCACTCCTGCAGAAACCATGATGGCATGTGGTGTCAGGAGACAAGACAACTATTATGGAGGCCAAGTTCCCTTTGAGCCAACAGACAATGTTGTGGGAAGTGTGAGGGTTATACTAGTTTAGGGCACATGCATGAACTGGGTCCAGTGAATTTACTATGAAACACCAATATAATTTCATTAGTCATTTATGTTATAATACTACCTGGTATCCTGTTTTATAAATTAGATTTTTGGTCATAATCCTAGAATACTACATTTCCTAGTAGCAGCAGCAACAGCAGCAGACACTTCCTACTTAAACCATACAACCATCACCACCACCAGTTGTCATCTAGTTGACTCTGACTCATGGTATTCTCATGTGTGTCAGAGTAGAACAGCCCTCATAAAGTTTTCAATGGCTGATTTTGGGAAGTAGATGAGTAGGCTTTTCTCACAAGACGTCTTTGATTGGACTTGAACTTCCAGCCTTTCAGTTTGCAGCAGAGTGTGTTAATGATTTTCACCAATCAGGTATTTTATTTAACTTTTCATGCCCCACAGGCCATCATGTCCCACTTATTTTATTATTTATTTATTTATTTATTTTGCCTCTCAGGTTTACTGGAAAGGTATTTACTATTAACAGGATATGCATCCATCTGGAAGGTACTTGTATAACTGAAGTGAAAGAAATGGGTGTATACCAAAGTTACTGTTTGTATAGGGTATCATTATGAGCTGGAATTGACTCGACAGCAATGAGTTTGGTTGGTTTTTATTTGAGGTAGTCTATCCTAGTGTATCTTATGGGGTCATATTTGTCCCAATAACTTTCACAAGAGTCCACAGGACATATCTGTCCCTGTGGCCAGTTGGAAATATGCATACCACCAATCCTGAAGAGGTGAATATGCATCCCACCATTCCTTCTGTGCAGTTCACAGGGACATATGAATCCCACAACCCTATAACTCCAGAATCCAGAGACAGACATTCAATTCAGACACCTTAATGACTCAGTATACATTCCATTGATGAAAAAAATGTTTTCCAACAATTTTTTAAAAATTTAATTCAGTCTTGAAAGGGTTAAACTATATGATGCCCTACATATTTCTATTTCTGAACATTTCCTTATGCTACTCTTCAGCCTGAAATAACATGACACTTGCTCTCTTCCAAATACAATCCCACATAGATTTCAGATGTAGCTCAACAGTAGCATCATTAGGTAGGTGCTGAGGGTGTGGACTGTACCAAATGAAATTGTCAGAGAGAGTGACACTAAAATGACTGGCATACAAATTTTGTGCAGCATTTTAGTAGAAATGCAGTTTTTTTTTTTTTTTTTAATAAAAATTTCCCTGTAATTAGTTATAAGAGCAAAAACATTTTTGCATACCAAACTGGCATGTATCAATATACGCACAAGACTAAAACTCTATGCTAATTTACTTTTTGAACCTGCTAATATACTAGTAAGGAGTTCTGATGGCATAATAAGTAAAGCATTTGGCTTCTAGTCAGAAGATCAGTGGTTCAAACCCACCAGCCGCACCATGCTCCACAGGAGGAAGATGAGGCAATTTACTTTCATTGAGATTTACAGCTTTGGAAACCCAATGAGGGTCTCCATGAGTAGGAATCAACTCGATGGCAGTGGGTTTGGTTTCGTCTGGTAATAGCTTTAGTCAAAATTGTCATTGTTACCTAATTACAATAATGCTTCGAATAATGTAGTTTCACGTGCATGAGCTATAAGCAAGTGCTGCTGCTTTCGTTCCTGCCAGTGTTTTTAAACTCACTGATTTTGCCAGATTTCTTGTGCTTTAGCTACAGTATTGTAATAAGTATCATTGTGGCATAGTGCCTAAGGCATTTTACTGCTAACCAGAAGGCTGGCGGCTCAAACCCACCAGTCACTGCTTGGAAGGAAGACTGGGCACTCTATTTCCATAGAGATACGGCCTCAGAAACCCAAAGGGGGGTCACTATGAGTCAGAAGTGACTCAACAGCAGTGAGTTTATATCAATAAATGAAGTAGTAATTAAAGGAAAAGAAGAAAAAAATTAAAAAAAAAAAAACTTCCTCTCAGTTACTAATAATGTAACTAATAATGTAATTCAATGCAGAAAGATTTTACAAAACTATATTGTTGTTAGTATTCATATAATCTAAAAATTATTACATTTAAGCAATTTATAAATATCAAAGATTATTTATAGTTAAAATTGACACAGAACATGCATGTAAAACAATTATTGATTATATAACTCCTGAGTACAATATAAAGAAATGGACAGTTTAGAACATGAAGGAGGGGAAATGCCATTTCTTGATAAATTTACTGATATATTAAGTTAGAAATATAACTAACATTTTAAACTTAGTTTTTAAAAATTTTAGTCTTTCAATTTTCTTTAAAAACATCACTGTATTTCAAATATATATCTAATTTTAATGAAATTTTCAGAACTTAAGTTTGAATAAAAAGTTTAAATATCATGTGGCTAGGTAAGTAAAGTTCTGATTTAGTCAAGATATTCACAAAGTGAGGAGATTCTTGTATATTTGTTCCTGTTTCTCTTAATGGTTCTATTTCATTTATGAATATATTTCCATATGCTTTTGTCTACAACTGTTATTGATTACACAAACCTAAATCATTAGTGTATCTGATGTAATGGTATGGTGCTTATGTTTGTGTGTCACCTTGGCTGGGCCTGGTTGAGTGGCTTAGCAGCTGGTGGTAGTTATTCCCCATGATGAGACTGACAATCAACTTCATGCTGGGATCTACTACAAGCTACGTTAGGGATGTGGACTACTTCCTGTATATAAGAAACAGCTTTGAGAATGGTCTCTAGTTTATGGCATGCTTGGACCCTGCATGTAGCCATGTCATTGTTCAGCAGCCTGCCATGCTCTACCAACCTTGGGACTTAAAATGGACTTAAGTTAATGGCCTGCCATGTGGTTTGGTAACATCGGGACTGTACCTTTTTACTTGTCAACCTTGGACTTGGCAGCCTCAGCAGCCCACAGCTGAGTGAAGAAAAGCCTCTAGCTTCAGTGGCTGGGAGCTGAAGGCAGAGCTAAAGCCCAAGGCTGAAGGGCTTTCACCCAGTCCCTAGAGCTTGGCACTTTGAACTTGTACTTAAAGCCTCCAAATTGTAAAAATAAACTCCTGTTTGTTAAGGCCATCCCATTTGTGGTATATATTCCTGTCAGAGTGGCACTGGGTAACCAGAACAAATGGTAAAGTTTAAAATTAAAATAAACATAATTTTGAGGTAGTTCTTAAGGGTTTTTACTTCAAATTCTATTGTTTTCTTACACACTTTCACTTTAACATGATGAAGCTATGCAAATGTGAATACATTTAGGTTGTGCATAAGATATTGTAATTTAAAAAGTGGGATTTTAATTTTACTAGTAGTTTATGTCACTTGACGGCACATAAGAACAACAACAACAACAACAACAACAACAACAACAACTATTTCCATTACATTCAATGATATACAGAAATTAGAAATTCAGAGTAGCATTAGTACAAAAAATATTACTAAATATTCTGTATGGT
>NW_006921604.1:17147008-17148628 GCF_000298275.1 Orycteropus afer afer
TACCAAGAATGAGATCTTGTTTTCAAGGAATAGTCTCTCCTTATGACAGTACCAAAGTACAAGAGTGCAAAGTATGCTATCCTTGCTTCTAAGGAGAATTGTGACAGTATTTTGTATTTGGACTGTATTTTGTTCATTCTTCTGGTAGTCCATAGTATATTCATTATTCTTTACCAATACTATAATTAAATTATATCGGTTCTTCTGAGGTCTTCTTTATTTATTGTCCAGCTTACAAATGCATAGGAGATGATTGAAAATATGGCTTAGATCCAGTGAACTTTATCTTCAAAGTAAAATCTTTGCTCCTTAACCCTTTAAGAGATATTTTGCAGAAGATTTGCCCAGTGCAATGCATCATTTTATTTCCTGACTATTGATTCTGTGGATGTTAATTGTGGATTCAAGTAAAATGAAACCCTTGACAACTTCAAACTTTCTCCATTTATCATGATGTTCTTTATTGGTCCGGTTGTGAGGACTTACTTTTGTTTTCTTTTTTTTGAAGAGGTGTAATCCATATTACAGACTGTAGTCATTGATCTTCTTCAGTAAATGCTTCAAGTTCTCTTTACTTTCAGCAAGCAAGACTGTGTCATCACAGGTTGTTAATGAATCTTCCTCCAATCCTGATGCATTGTTCTTCATATAGTACAGCTTCTGATATAATTCACACAGCATACAGATTGAGAAAATATGGTGAAAGGATATAACCCTGACACACACCTTTCCTGATTTTAATTCATGCAATATCTCACTGTTCTGTTCAAATGACTGCCTCTTAGTCAATGCACAGGTTCCTCATAGGCACAATGAAGTCTTTTGAAATTCCTATTCTTTGCAATGTTACCCGTAATGATCCTCATAGTGAAAAGCCTTTGCATAGTCAATGAAACGCAGGTAGACATATTTCTAGTGTTCTTTGTTTTCAGCCAAGGTCCATCTGACATCAGCAATGATATCTCTACTTACACATCTGGCTTGAATTTTTGTCAGTTTTCAGTCGATGTACTGCTGTATTCGTGTTTGATTTAATTTCAGCAAAATTTTACTTGCATGTCATATTAATGTAATTGGTAGATAATTTCTACATTCTATTGGATCACCTTTCTTTGGAATGGGCAGGAATGTGGTTCTTTTCCAGTCAGTTGGCCGGGTAGCTGTCCTCCAAATTTCTTGGCACAGGCAAATGAGCACTTCCAGTGTTATATCCATTCATTGAAACATCTCAATTGGTATTCCATCAATTCCCTGTCCATTGTTTTCACCAATGCCTTCAATGCAGCTTGGGATCTTTCCTCAATATCATCAGATCATATGCTTCCTCCTAAATTAGTTGAATGTTGATCCATTCTGTTTAGTAGAGTGATTCTGTTTATTCCTTCTATCTTCTTTGGATGCTGCTTGGGTCATTCAATATTTTACCTAAAGAATCCTTCAATATTGCAACTTGAGTCTTGAATTTTTTTCTTCAATTCTTTCATTGTTTAGATTTTCTACCTCTAACCTTTGCATATTTGATTATAATATTTTATCTTCTAGAAAAACCCTTTGAAATCTTCTGTTCAACTCTTTCATGTCATCATTTCTTCCATTCACTTTTGCTATTTTTCTTTCAAA
>NW_006921604.1:17152318-17159448 GCF_000298275.1 Orycteropus afer afer
ACCCAAGTAATATTTTAAATACTGGTAGCATAGCTTCTAGCATCATAGGAACACACAAGCCACCACAATACCACAAAACTGACAGGTCACTGGGGGAATCTTTTTAAATAGCATATACATTTATCGAGTCTCAAGATTTTGAATGACATAACTTCTAAGCCATCCATTCATACCATCTAAATTTCAGATGAAAGCACTAAGAATCATATGATTAACTGAGCCATTGATTTCACAATATAGTGTCAAACAAGAAAGACTGATAAAAACAAAAAAATAAAACTTTTAAGTTTTGATATTAGAGCTCACAAAGACTTCATAAAAGAGTTCTTCTCTACACAGTGAAGAAATTAAGCTGCTTTACTAAGTAAATGGAAATATAAGTAAACATATTACATATATAACAGAATCTATATGGATAGTTTAAAATATCCTCTGGCTTTGGGACAGATTTTCAATGAAAAATGTCATTGCAGGCTCAAGGATTATTATTATTAATATTTTTGACTTATGGATAAAGAAGATAAACAATCTTAAATGACAATTGAACAAATTAAAATATGTTAAGAAAGAATATTGAGCATTGAAATCATATGGTATTTGATAAAACGTAGTGGAATCTACTCCATACATTTGAAAAATTGGAGATTGTGGTGGTAGGATAGTTAGCCCTGCCACACATGAATGATGCTAACATTCTGTCAAGGAGTTTTCTTTATCTGATAATGTTGATAACAATCTCTTTCAAATACCTTGCTAATAAAATATAATATTTTTTGACCCTTATTTAAACATATGTAAACTTTAATCTGGGCAATCCTACTTCCGTAGTGATAACTGCTTCGGAAACCCAAGGAGGGGTCGCTAGGAGTCGGGGCCGACTCAATGGCAAATAACAAGAACACAACAACAAAATTTAATTTTAAGATATCAGTACTTGGTTGGGTTTCAACTGTACCTTAGCTCTCAGTTTCAATGATGTTGTTGTTGTTACGTGCTGTTGAGTCCAACCCAACTCATAGCAACCCCTCCTTGGATTTCAGAGGCAGTATCACTATGGAAGTAGATTGCTCTGTCTTCCTCAGTTTAAATAGTAGACTTATAATCAATAATTTTATATACAATGAAGGATATCCACTTGAAAGGAATTTAAAAAAAAAAAAAGAATTTAAACAGTCCTGAAGACAGGACCATAAACTAGACAAAATAAAAAAAAAATAATAATAATAATTAGGAAACACATACATACATCAGAATGTGATTTTAAATTATATATGCAGATCATATTTCACTCCCACTACAAACTATCCCCTTTTGCTATAGATTCTTATCTTTTGAGTCCTTAGGCACATGAGTAGAAAAAAAAAAGGAAACAAGATGGTTAGAATCGTGCACAAGCAACAGTAAGCCTTAGACTGTAGCTTTAAAATGGATTCTTGAAATTTTGGAGAGAATAACTCACAATTCCCCAAACTTACTGGCAAGATCAGCTCTGAAGAAATGGCAGAGAGAGAAAGGCCCAGAGAGGAGGGGTGGTATGGGGTCTCAGGAAAGGAACTCTACACTTTGACATCTTCCTGAGATTGAGACCAGGAGAATAAATTATGCAATGCCAGTGAAGAACTTGCAATGCCTGCAAAAGCTCTACGTAGAGCACTTTATCACCCACACAATGTGGGGATTTAAAGGTGTGTAGGCCTGAGAAGGCCTTCGGAGATCTTCTGCACTCAAAGCTGTGCGAAGAAAGGATCTTACTTTTCCTATACTCTGAGATAGATGGTCTGACTCAACGGCACATAACAACAACAACAACAACTACAACTGAGATAGATAGTGAAGTGGGTGAGGGAGAGAAATAGTGGCCTGGAAAGTCTGGTGTTGGCACAGTGGAGCCCATGAGCCTGAGCAAGTGCAAAAGTGGCTGCTTCAGAGGATACCAAGGTGAAGGATGCAAGTCAGGTACCTCTTTAGAAAGGTGAGCTTTCCACAATATAAGCCCAATTTAGGTAAAGATTCTACTGTATCCTGAAGACCAGGCATATGTTCCACACTTAATAAGTTTTTGTTGATGAATAAATGATTATTATGTATGCATAGGTATAGATTGCACCAAGCATATATTTGAGTTGAGGGTTTCATTATTACTCAATAACTGAATGTTCTTGGTTCAGGCATTGTAATATACAAATAATAACTTCCTCAACAATTCACTTATACATATACAACAATGGATAAATACAGATGCTCAAAAGCAACATGTTTAATAAACGTTGGAAATTTCTGAGAATTCTTTTTCGTAATAGTAAACTTGAGAGATAGATAGATCTAATTACATAAGCAATGAATTTCTAATTAGAAAATCCACGAACATTAGGGTATTTTTTTTTTTGTCAATATGATATAGGTTGAATTATTCTCAGAAGATTAACCAACAGAGAGCTTGAGGACAGAAGATGTTCATGTATAAAGATAACTGAAAACAACAATCAAATATTTAGTCTGGTACAGGGCTAAATTAATTTCCTATTCATTTACTTTTCTAACCAATAATAAACTAACGGATAACCAACTATAACCTCTTAAACCCTCAGACTCACATGACAGCACTTAGTGATACAAACACACATAAACCCATACTGGCACAGCCTTGGCTACATACCTTTGGGATTAAACCTTTTCTGCTAAGTAGCCTGAAGTGAAAGACAAACATGAGGCCTGGAGCAAAATTTCTTGATTAACAGTACATGGTCCTTTCAAGTGATTGCTTGAACTTTTATCTGAAACATTGCTTGGAGCAGCTAAAGATAGGGTCTGCTGCTATGAGAATTGTCAAACAACTGTGATAAATTTAATGTGTGATAGATAATAACCTTTGTCTCATTTAATATTGAATTCCCTGTTTCCACTTGCAGTAAATAATCTCTACCTGCTCTGGGGAATAGCTGCTACATTCCAAAGCCCAAAATCATGTGTGAAGACATTTTAGTAAAGGATTTTCAAGTAAAGCCCACAGACCACATAGGTCTGACCTCATCAGGGATTGCTGATCTTTTGTGTATTTTCTGTTTTCTGCATTTTCTCTTGGGGTTATCATTATCTAACATTTGTAAATATTTCATAAGTTCATATTGTATACCATCAATTGCAAATGCTATGGATTTAGAGATTACAATCACTGGTTGAAGAGGGGGTATCATCATTAAAATTAGAGTCAATATTTCTTATTTTCCTAGTTATATTTCCTATATTGTAATATTTTGATCCTATTGATTTAACACTATAAAACAATACATAGAATTTTAAGGAAAAAAAATTGATACTTTTAGAAAAAAACATGGAAAACATGATTCAGTTTCCTTAATTTTGCATCATCATGTCTCACCAAAGGCTCCAAGGTATCATGTAGCCTTGAATGCTGTACAAGAGTATATTGATTTCCTTCCTCTATCTTGTCACTATCACCTCTGACACCAAATTAACACCATTGGAAAAGCACCAGATATAGTTTGCAATCTATAGAGAAGATATGATTTTTTTGAGGTATGAGAAAATATTGATAATTAAAAAAATAATAATAATAAATGAGCATCTACACACAAACACATTCAAGTAGTGCTTATATTCAATGATGTACATGGAATAGGTATATGATACTACTCTGAGAAGGCCTGTGTGTGACTTTGACCAGGGCCCTCAGTAATACTTCATTGTGAGCTTATGACTGTTTATAACTGTAAGAATAAAATAAAACAAGTTTCTTTCTTACAAACAGCTTCTATTCCATTTGAAAACTATTTTATTGGCTGATGTGCCTACAGTTGCTCTTTGAAGTATCTCTATGCAGAGGTAATAATTTATGATTCAATTGTAGAATATGATGATTGCAGAATAAGGAAGATATGGATTATAGTCTCATGCTATGAGAATCCTGCAAACATCCTCTAGCTTGTGGTTTTGGATCAAGATGTTCAACAGTGGTGGGCAATATTAGGCCAGAAAACTTGCATATGGGTCTATTTCATGGGCTCAAGGCAACAGCCTATCCTTAGGTGGTATAGATTCAGAGGATACTGCCATCGAGTCAGATCTAATTCATAGCAACCCCTCTTTGGGTTCTGAGGTGGTTCTGAGGCCCCATCTTCCTTCCAAGGAGAGGCTGCTGTGTTTGAACTGCCAGCCTTCTGGTTAAAAGTCAAATGCCTTAGGCACTACATCACCAGAGCTCCTACCTATAGGCTAAACCAAAAAAAAAAAAAAAACCTCACTGCCGTTGAATCAGATCTGACTCATAGTGACCCTTCCTGGATTTCCAAGGCAGTATCACTAGGGAAGTAGATTGCCCAATCTTCCTTCTGAGGAGTGGCTGGTGGGTTTGAACTGCCAGCTTCTGGTTAGCAGTCAAATGCCTTAAGCACTATGCCACCAGAACTCCCACCTATAGGCTAGGGGGTGGGAAAATTTGAGTAGGAGAAAGAATACATATGCATGGCTCAGAGGGAAATATCAAGGAATGTGAAAACTACTGAAAATGATTAAATGTGCAGAATTAGGAAAAGAGTAAACTTGATATCTATCCAGTATGATAATTGATTTCAAATTGCTTTCTTAGGAATACATTGTTGTTGGAGGAAATAAATTTTCCCCATTGGTAAAACTAGAAAATTGAGCATAAGTACTTTTATTGTAAACATTTTTTAAAAAACAAAAAGAAGCATTAAAGATTACAGGATGGTGTGGAAGTATAATTTCATTTTACTGTGAAATAAGTAGCTGAAATCCATGGCCTGTGACACAATACCTCATTCAATTCAAATAATTGAATGAGTTGCTAATCTATGTTAAGGAGCTCTGGTGGTACAGTGTCTAAAGGAATTTGACTCCTAATCAGAAGTTTGGTGGTTCAAAATGCCCAGCCACTCTTTGGAAGGAAGACTGGGAAATCTACCTCCTTAAAGATTTACCTCCTCAGAAACCCAAAGGGAGTCACTGAGTCAGAATCAACTTGATGGCAGTGAGTTCGGTCTCTGCTGGGTCCTACTGGACTAGTGTCCATATTTTAATAAAGCCAATAGCAATTAGTTCTAATTAGCACATTTATTGTCAATATTGGAAGGGATCTTAGGAGTAGGATGGATAAAAATAATACTCTTATCTCCTGTAATACTGAGAGTGCCAGGCCAAAAAAAAAAAAAAAAGATTGAAATACATGGTCAAGAATCTGTGGAGCAAATTCACTGACAGGACCTATCAGCAATAACAGGGGTCTGCATCTTGTGATTACTACCAATGGCTTTTAAGAACTGTCTTCATTCCAGAGATGGAAAAAGAGATTCTAAAGAAATGATAGTGCTATTTCCTTTCAAGATAAAAGCTTTTAAGGGGCCTAGTGATATCTCAGGAGCTCTGGTAGTGTAGTGCCTAAGGCACTTGACAGCTAACCAGAAAGCTGGGAGTTCATATCCACAAGCCACTCCTTGGAAGGAAGGTTGAGCAATCTACTTCCATAGTGATACCTCCTCAGAAACCCAAGGAGGGGTCGCTATGAGTGGAGTCCAACTTGATGGCACATAACAACAACAACACTGATATCTCATGAATGTGGCTCAATGAAATATGTGAGGAGTTTTCTGTGTAATAAAAGTTTGCAAAATCCCCAAACTTAATAGAGAATAGCAGTTCTTCTTCTTTTTGAAAGTTTTAAGAAGGAAGATCTTTATGTCATTGTGGTAGTTAAGGGTTATGTGTCAATGTGGCTGGACCTTGTTTTGAGTAGCTGGGCAGCTGGATGTAATTATTCCAGATGATGAGACTGGAAATCAATTCCATCGTGGAATCTAATGTGAGCAGCTCAGTAGCTGCCTTAGGGATGTGGTCTGCTTCCAGTAGATAAGAAGAAGCTTTGAGAAATGTCTCTAGGTTTTTGGCACATCTGGATCCTGCATTTGTCCAAGTCTTCATCTCAGTGGTCTGCAATGTTTTATGCCGATTTTGAGACTGTTTTTGGATTTGAACTAGTAGCCTGCTGTGTTGCTTGATAATTTTAGGACTGTGCCATTTTACTTGTCTACCTTGGATTTGTCAGCCTCAGCAGGCAGCAGCTGCCTATATTAAGAGAGGCCTCCAGCTTTGTGGGCCAGGACCAAGAGACAGAGCTGAAGTCCAAGGTTGAGGAGTCTTCACCCAGTCCCTAGAGATGGCACTTTGAACTCATGCTTCTAGCCTCCTGAACGGTAAGAAAATAAATCCCTGTTTGTTAAAACCATCCTCTTGTGGTATGTCTGTTACAGCAGAACTAGAGAAAAGTCATCCAGATAAATATCAACATTTAAATCTACTTTAAACAACAGGAGACTTTTTTTCTTTATTGAATTATTATGAATTCCAGAACATGAATGTGACAACAGAGTACAAATCAACTTGTTAATGTTATGGATAAAAATGTAAGCTCTGTTATTGATTTATAAAGGTCATAATTCCATTAATTCTATTCTTCAAATAATTTTAATATGTATTTAATATTGTAACCCCCAAACTACACTAGAGATAATAAAATAATTAAATTTTTAGTTAATATTTTATTAGGAACATAAACATGGATAGGAAAAATTAGGGAATAGGCCAACAAATGATATAAAATGATTGCAACATTTGTTAAAATTAAAAGAACTACACTTCTGGGAATGTATTCTAAATAGACTAGTATAAATTCTCAGAATATATAGATATAGTGTGTGGTAGTTAAAATTATGTGTCAACTTGCCTGGGCCTGTCTTTGAGTGGCTGGGCAGCTGGATGTAGTTATTCCCCATGGTGAGATCGGTAATCAACTCCGTGGTGAAATCTACTGTAACATCTGAGTAGCTGTTTTAGGGATGTTACAGTATATAAGAAGTACCATTGAGAAAGGTCTGCAGCTTTTTGGCATGCTTTGATCCTGCATATAGCCAATTCTTCATTTTTCAGTGTGCCATATTTTCCTGCTGATCTTGAGACTGTCTCTGGACTTGAACTAGTGGCCTGCTGTGTTATTTGGTAACATTGGGACTGTGCCACTTTATTTGTTAACCTTGGGCTTGTCAGCCTCAGAAGCCATAGCTGCCTAAGTGAATAGACACCTCTAGTTCCAGTGGGCC
>NW_006921604.1:17159916-17164660 GCF_000298275.1 Orycteropus afer afer
TTTAATGAGTCAATTCAGTCATGTAGGTCATATAGAAAATCATATAGTTTGACATATTCTGGTTTTCTGGTCAGTGTTAATGCATTCTATACCATTTGTTTGTTCATTCATTTTTTTCTCAGCTTGCTCAAAAATGAATTGAAAGAAGTTTACATACCTATGTTTATAAGGATATAGACATATACACACATATACATAAATGTGTATGATAGAATTGCAAATTGTTAGAACTAGCAAAAAAAAAAAAAATCCACAATGAGAATTACACTATTATTTACTATGTAGTCATAAAAGAAGAGTAATTAGTATATCTACTAATATGGAAGAATGTCTAAGTTCTATTTAGTTAAAAAAAAATTCTATAGTTCAATGAGGTTTTTGAAAATTACGTGACTAAAGGGAGAAGTCTTTTTATTTCTGCTTTATGCTCTTATGCATTGAGCATTTTTGTTTTGTTTTTAGTATTTTTTTTTCCTTACCAAGCAGATGTGTTTCATTTATAATTATAAAACAAAGGTTTAAGGGCAAAACCCACAAAGAACATAAGGTTTCAATTCATTTTTGAGCAAGTGGAGAAACAAACTAATCAATAAACAAATGCTATAGAGTGTATTAACACCCACAAGAAAACCAGAATTTTAAGCTTTATGACTTCACATAATATCTACATTACAGAATTGATTCATTGACTATATATACATACACACATATATATGTATGTATGTGTATATATATATACATGTATATACATATATAAATATATGTGTGTGTGTATATATATATTTATTTACATTTGTATCTATATTTATATATAATTCAAAGATAGAGGTATTGTAAGTGTTGAAAAAAGATATTTCTTTCTTTTCAAAATATTTAGTGTCTACAATTCATCAGTGAACCAAGTAAATCATGGCTTCTTCAAGTGCAAGGATCGAAACCAATTACCATTAGTGACCATCGGGTGCAGCCGATCCTTTCTGTCCTGTTGCCTGAATCTCAATGATCTCCCAAGTGTGCCCATGCAATTTAACAGAAAGATCAATATACCACAGCAGTTAGCAGCAGCTCTCTTGAAGTGCTTCACAAAACATGCTACATTTCTCTACCGAATAAATGTCAAAACATTCCAACAGCTACAATTCTTGGGAGAAGTCGTTCTTCTGAAACATTATTGACATACTTTAACCCACATTTCCCGCTGCTCACAGGCTTCATACTGGCCAGTCAATTCTGATTTGGCAAGAACCACATCTACATATGTCCCCTGATGACTTGCTTGGGTGGCCTGAAAGATATCAGAAACTAGTAGGTAGGTGTCAGAGTTCAAGTGTCAGTGGTCTAACACTGACCCAAGGTCAAGGCGAGGGCAACCTCTCTCCAGAGACATGACTTCATCTCTAATATGCCCTTGAAACTAATCAATATCATTAAAGAGCTTGCCTTTCAGAGTATAAAAGACCACCTGATCTAAATGCTTCTTGGTTATTCCTACAAATCCAGAGCTTGAAATCAGTATAGGAAGAAGCCATAGCAGACTTTATTTCCCACTTCATGGAGGTGAGTTTTCAAAACCCACCAGAAATTTGTGAGTTGTGTGTATACATGCATCGCTAGGTGCTGTCTATTCATTTTTATCTCATAGCAACCACATGTGGCAAAATAGTACTGCCCCGTAGGGTTTCCTTAGCTGTAATTTTTACAGAAGCAGATCTCCAGGTGTTTCTCCCATGTACCCAATGAGTCGGTGTTAACTGCTGACCTCTCAGTTAGCAGATGAGTACTTAAACTTTCTGCCACCAGGGCGTTATATGTATATATATTACACATAAAATATATTTATATATACAATGTGTGTGTGTAGATAGGGATTTATTTTCATCTTCAGTGGTTTATTTTTGGTGAGTTCACATCAGAAAGTCACATTGTGACTACATTGGGTTGTTGTTAGAGACTGCAAGTAAAACCTGTGACGGATGTTTCTCTTGATTTTTGCTTTGTTTTTTTCCTTGTTTTCTCTCCTTACTTAACAACTTTTCCAAGTCTTTGCATGAATAATTTTACTTGAAAATGTGAGATCTTCCCCCATAGCATTGTGAGAAACAATGCAACATGTATGTAAGCTGAAAACCATTTAGTCTCCACCTGATTCTGAGGTAGACAACCGAGAATCATCAGACTTTGTTTCACATAATTTTCTCATGTTGTCAGAAGGGATCATTCCCTGGAGAAGGACATCATGCTAGGTAAAGTGGAGGGTCAGTGAAGAAGGGGAAGACCCTCAATGAGATGATTTGACACAGTCACTGCAAGGATGGGCTCAGGTATAGCAAGGATTGTGAGGTTGGTGCAGGACCAGGCAGTGTTGTCCTGTTGTACGTAGAGTTGCTACGAATCAGAGCCAACTCGACAGCACCTGACAACAACAAACAAGGACAAACTACTGCAGCATTAAGATGATGTTGTCCTTCATTCCAGACTCATGGATATATAGACCACAGATATTACTCAGACAGAAATATTGCCTAGTTTAGTGACTCTGAACTATAGCTGCAGACAGGCAACAAGGAACATACTTGTCAAAAGTGAGAAAAGGCATAAATAATATTCTTCTGCCAAAACATATTCTCTTAAAGATTTTTGGAAACCAAACTTAGTATTAGTTAGTTCATGTATGCATTTTAGGATAGGAGAAACTATCCCTCAAGTGGTATGTAAGAATTACTCATAGCCAGAATTTCACCAACATGAGCTGAAATTTTAAAAAAAATAATAATAATCAGTGTGGAATTTACTACACTTATTTTGCCCCTTTGCACACAAAAGTTTATTTGGCTAAATATTCAGTCTGGATAATTAGCTAAAGATTTAATTATCCCAGTATAAAAACTCCTTAAAATTGATTTCCTCTAATGGAAATTAAAGCTATTATTAACATCTATTAAACAAATTTCAAATCTTATATTTTAGCTTGAAAGAAAATAATTTCTATACCTCTTTATTGCTGGTTTTTTATTTATTTATTTATTTTTTGGTTGTTATTTTTAGGTACCATCAGGTTGGTTCCAACTCATAACAACCCTATTTACAAAAGAACAAAATCCTGATCTTGTGATCTTTCATAATCACCACTCTGTTTGAGCCTATTGTTGCAGCTACTGTGTCACCCATCTTGTAGAGAATCTTCCTCTTTTTCAGTGACCCTGTACTTTCCTAAGCATACTATCTTTCTTCAGGGGCTGGTCCCTCCTGATAACATGTCTGAAGTAAATGAGTTGAAGTCTCCCCATCCTTGCTGCCAAGGAGCAATCTGGCTGTGCTTTTTCTGAAACAGATTTATTCATTCTTCAGACAGTACATTCAATATTCTTCACCATCATTGTAATTCAAATGCATCAATTCTTCTTCAGGTTTCTTTATTCATTGTTCAGCTTTTGTATGCCTATGAGACAATTGAAAATACCATGGCCTAGGTCAGGTTCTCCTCAGTCCTCCAAGTGCCATCTTTGTGTTTTAACACTTCAAAGAAATCTTTTACAACACATTTGCTCAATGCAATGCATCATTTGTTGTCTTGTCTGCTGCCTCCATGGGCATTGCTTATAGATCCAAGTAAAATGAAATCCTTTAGAAGAGGATTTTTGTAATTAAGGTAATAATACATAGAATAGCCACAAGTCAAAATTGACTAGAAGACATCTAACACTGATAGATATATATTGCATTACATATTTTGGGGTATTTTGAAGACAGGTATGTTTTCTTCTCCATACTATGAAAACAACACCATGTAAATCTAAATTATGTCCCTAACAAATGCAAATAACTTCTGATACCACCTTTGAAAATATAAATTACCATTTCTTGAATATTTACATGCTGCATTTCTTAGATCAGTTAATTTTCATAACATTTTTAGTAATTGTTTTGTTTGTGTATTGTTCTCCTCACATTCTAGACCAAATGGCTCCTGAACGTTAAGAAATCAGTTCATTTTTGGTGTCTAAGATGAAGACTGTGTGAATCCAAAGCCCATGTGCTTAAGCAATATGCTATTCTAATGTTTCCTTACAAGTGGTATCTAAAGGACACAAATTAATGGACACTGGGAGAGAGAATTTTTTTATCAAAAGGAATTTATGGTTTATTTATCAAGTTTGGAGATAACATCAAGATGAGAGCAATCATTAATGTAACTAATAACACAAACAGAGCCCAGAAATACTTGATAAAATTAAAGGTAGAGGAAGACTCTTAGATTTCACTACGATAACAATATTTAAAAAAAAAAAAAAATCAAGTTTATACTTTTGTTTTATAAAACAAATCACAATTAAACCACATACATACACAAAACTGGAGGTCAGAATGTAATAAATTAAATTTAGCTGAAAGTTGTGATATAAGGGAAAGATAACTTAGGTATGCAGATGGAAGTTCAGGCTTCAGAATACATTCTGATATTTTTGCTTTGTGGTCTTAGGCACATCACTCATCTTCTTTGAGACTCCCTTACCCATAAAGTATTGTTGTTGTTAGGTGCCGTCGAGTCACTTCCGACTCATAGTGACATTATGCACAGCAAAACAAAACACCGCCCGATCCTGCACCAGCCTCGTGATCCTTGCTATACTTGAGCCCATTGTCACAGCCACTGTGTCAATCTATCTCGTTGAAGGTCTTCCCCTCTTTCGTCTACCCTCTACCTTACCAAGCATGACATCCTTCTCCAGGGAATGGTCCCCTC
>NW_006921604.1:17166143-17166724 GCF_000298275.1 Orycteropus afer afer
GGTATAGCGTGTCACCTCCTCAGTCACACTTTGTATTTCACCTCTTGGGGCTCGCTTGGACTTGACTTTAGTTATGGGTCTGGTAGAAACAATGGGTGCTTGAGGCAGTTCCTGAGAGCATTCAGGAATGTCTTCCGTGGCCTCTGCCTCAAACAAAGACCCAGCAGGAACAGTTGAGTTAATCCCGTCAAAGGAGAGGGATAATGGTTTTACAGTAATCCGTTCAGATGGGAGGGATTCAGCAGAATTTACAGGCTCCATATCCCGATCTGATCTTCCTGATTATCTGTCCATATGTCCCCATTCCAGGTTTCAGGATGCCATTTTTTTCCCAATCAATGCCCTCACTTTAACGTCCGACACTGTTCTGGATTGGCAGTTTAGTTGGCATTATAATTCAGCCACCCTTACAATAAGACTCTGGGTTTGGTTTTCAGCAACATCAGCTCTGTTACTAGAAGATATAAAGCTTTCTTTCAGAGCACAGCTGGAAGCACTGAGGTCTTTTATGCAGCGCTTAAGCTGAGACTCAGCAGCTCTGAGCTCATCTCGTTCTCTCACTACTTTGTCTACTGTAAGTA
>NW_006921604.1:17166824-17167484 GCF_000298275.1 Orycteropus afer afer
CAGTCCCATATTCTTGAGAAGACAAAAATTGTCTATATGTATCTACTTTATGTGAATTACAAGCTGAAGACCAAAAACTGGAAGAGGACACAAAAATATTATTTAAAGAGATGAAATATAACATTAATGGGCTTGAAGACCTGTTACTTGAAGAAAGGTGAAGAAAGGTGTTTTATCAACAGAAAGACAAAATGGCAAATATTCAGGTTTCCAAAGTCTTAAGGGAACAAATCCTGGAAAGGCTTATGAAAAATAGTATAGCTGATAGTAATTTAGTTTAATTGAATTATTTAAGGAACTGTGAGGCCACAAAGAAATCAATTGTACTTTTATGTTTCCCAGAGATATAAAAAAGACTACAGAGTGAATTTTATGAAAAATATATTATTTTAATATATTTTTAAATTATATATAAAAAAATATTAGCCTAAGGAGAGATTGCTGTACATGACCCAATATTGGCTCACAGCTGTCATTTACTGTGGACAGGAACAATTGCTTGATGGACAATTAAAGCAGAATTAATGCATCAGAAACATAAACTTTTGCTTGAGATGACTTCAAGGAATCGTCCTGCCTTAGACTTCAACAACTCTATAAGACACGCATAGGCCATGATTGTGGTGGGAAGGCTACTCTACTAGGCCTAATCACTTTAAT
>NW_006921604.1:17168464-17169779 GCF_000298275.1 Orycteropus afer afer
AACCACCAGCCTTCTGGTTAGCAGTCAAATGCCTTAGGCATTATGCCTCCAGAACTCCCTTAATTGCCCAACAAGGGCTTAAAAACAAAGAATTCTAATTTCCTTGGGCAAATTTTCTATTGGTTGAACTACTGCACAATCAGGTTACTACCACTAACATTGGTTACTTGCCTGACACTGCCTAGAATGGCTTTTAAGTTTTTTAATGGAAAGAGCAGTTTTTCACATTTTACTCTTCACAGCATCCAAAATTCTGAATTACACTTAGTAGATTTTGGGGAATTTGATGATATGATATTTGCATAACCCCTTTCCTTTTGTATTATAGTTGTTAACATGATTTTAATAAGTATTTTTTTTTTTTTTTTAGGCTTAATGGGACTAAATGAACCAGAAGCATCTGAAATACAACATTTAGTCTATCTTGGAATTCCAGTATAGAAGCTTTAAAAAAGATAATTTATTCTTACTAGAGCTATTGATGAGAGCTCTGTAGCATAGTGCCTAAGGCACTTGACTGCTAATCAGAAATCTGGCAGTTCAAACCCACCAGCCACTTCTTGGAAGGAAGGTTGGGCAATCTACTTCTGCAGTGATACTGCCTCGGAAACCCAAGGAGGGGTCGCTATGAGTCAGGTCCAACTCGAAGGCACATAACAACAACAAGGAGCTATTGATTAATGCCTATATTCCAGTAGGTTCTTACTTGCTACTGAGGATCTGAATAAACACACAGTCCCTGCCTAGATTCTTGCAGGCTGCTAAAAGCTAGCAACAGAGAGTCCCACAGCTCTTATGCATATAGCCATATGTAGTCACAATAAAGGACATTAGTGGAACAATTCATCCACATAGCTGAATTCCTAGGCATTTGTTGGTAATTAAACTTTCCAAACTTATTTTCTTTTTAATAAATATATTAATTTTTTTCTTTGAAGTGTCAATAAAGAAGACAATATTGTTCCATTGAATTAAAAGAGAAAAAAAGTGATTTACATCAAAAGGTTCAGGAGAATGTTGCTGTGATTTTATCAAATTTCTAGTAAGAAAAGATTGAAACTGTCACATTGACATTAATTAAGAATAAAAACATACGAAGAATTATTTGGACGTAAGTATGATAATCAATCCACCTGCAGTCAAAATTATATCTTTGAAAGGTGCCTTTGAAAATGCATTAACTGTAAGCAATGATTTAATTTGTTAAAGCTATAATTTTTTCTCTTGTTTCAAATTAGAATTTCTATTTTAACAAAATCAATAAGCTGTCCTTCTCACCTGAAAAATTAACCCAAAAGGCAACATCCTAATAGAT
>NW_006921604.1:17170079-17185525 GCF_000298275.1 Orycteropus afer afer
CTTACTCTTAAATTTACACTAAGGAAGCATCTATCAACAGTATGGAAAGACTATTATTAGCCAGGGTTCCCTAAGAGCATAACTGAGATAAACATCCCCCAAATAAATTTTAAAAAAAAGAAAGAAAAAAAAAATATTATCAAATCAATTCCACCTTATAGTGACCCATGTGTTACAGAATAGAACTGTGCCGAGTTGAATGGAAGCTCAATTCCTCATCCTTTCTGTAACCATTTTCTGCAACCATTTTCTGCCCTGGTTGGAGACAGATGAGTGGGCATGATAACTCATTTCCTTAAAGTTTGTTTCTCAGAAACCCAGCAGAGACCAACTTGAGATCTGTTAAAACCAGCCCAGATCTGTTTTGGCCCAAGGACATATACAGTGAGACAAATGAAACAAAGTTGCTTGGAACTAACATCCCTCCCTCTGCCTAAGCCCCTACCAGTTGATGACAGGAAGCGGTGTAAGTCATCCAGGTGCAAGTGCACTGCATTAAAAGTGATTTTCCCTTTAAACCTAGACAAATGAGGCTACAGTCAATCTCTAGCTAATCCACACCCAAATTCCTGGCATTTATTTGAATATATATATATAGACCCCTTTCTTGAACTTGAGAAAAACAGCACCCTGAAGCCCATTCACAAAGTCAGATTTGGGTATTGGCTCTTGTCTCATTATCAAGTGACTGGAAATAAACTATCTGTCTTATCTCTCAAGTATTGTTTTGTGTGAACTGCATCAGCTTGATCATGCACTAGGCAGGGATTCATTTTAGTCTGGCTTCATGCTCCATAAAATTTTTGTGGCTGTGACCTTTCAGAAGCAGATAGCCAAGGCTTTCTTCCCAGGTACTTCTGGGTGGACTTTAGGCACAAACTTTTCCATTAGTAGTCTAGTGCTTAATAACCTAGAGACTGCATGGACAAGTGAGAGTTAATCATAGGAGCAGTAATCAAGAAATCAGATGTCATATTGCACCAGGCAAATCATCTGCAAAACTCTTGAAAATATTAAGGAGCAAAGATGCCCTTTGAAGACTAATGTGCACCTAACTCAAGCTATGATATTTTCAATTGCCTCATATGCATGTGAAAACTAGACAATGAATAAGGAAGACCAAAGAAGACTTGATCCCTTTGAATTATGGTGTTGGTGAAGAATATTGAAAATACTATGGACTGCCAGAAGAATAAACAAATCTGTCCTGGAGAAAGTACAACCAGAGTGCTCTTTGGAAGGGAGGATGGCCAGACGTAATTTGGTCAGGTTGTCAGAAGGGATTAGTCCCTGGAGAAGGAGATGTCATGCTTGGTAGAGGGTCAGTAAAAAAAGGGAAGACCCACAGTGAGAGGGATTGACACAGTGGCTGAATGATGGCCTCAATCATAGCAAGGATTGTGAGGATGGTGCAGGAGTAGGCAGTGTTTCATTCTGTTGTACATAGAGTTTCTATGATTCAGAGCCAATTTATTGGCATCTAACAACATAGGATCATTTAATAATTTTCCCTCTAGGGAAACAAAGGTGGATGCATCTATCCATGACTTCCATGCTGTCTCAGTTATCTAGTGCTGCTACAACAGAAATACCCCAAATGGATGGCTTTAACAAACAAATTTATTCTCTCACAGTTTGTTGTTGTTGTTGTTATGTGCCTTTGAGTTGGACCCAACTCATAGCGACCCACCCTTGGGTTTCTGAGGTGGTATCACTATGGAAGTAGATTGCCCAACCTTCCTTCTGAGGAGTGGCTGGTGGGTTTGAACCACCAGTCTTCTGGTTAGCAGTCAAGTGCCTTAGGCACTACACTACCAGAGTTCTAGAAGTCTTAATTCAAGGCATGAACTCTTGGGGATGACTTTCTGTCTCTGTTCACCCACAGTTTAGGAGGAAGTTCCTTGCCTTCTTTCAGTATCTGTGAGCACAAGCTTCCTGAGAAATCTGCATATGTCTTTACATTAATCTTCAGCTGGGTGGAGGAGGTTTAATCTCTGTTATATATCAAAAGAGACTGAGTCAGGATATAACCTAATCTTGTAGTTTGCATGCTGCCTAACATAACTGCCTGTAATCCTGCTCATATACATCATAGTTGTGAGGATTTACAATACATAGGATAATTACATCAGATCACAAAATGGAGAATAATTACATAATACTGAGAATCATGCTCCAGCCAAGTTGCCACATATTTGGGAGACACAGTTCAATCCACACACATTCCTACCTTATTGGTTTATGTTTACCTCCTTTGCACTTTCAGGTTGTACCTGTGTTCCCAAAGAACCTGGGAAAAAGAAACAGGAGATGTGCTGCTCAACTGAGATGAGGTACTACATGTGCAAAACTTTTGGAAGCCTATACAGAACTGTTCACGTAACTACAGTTGGAGTTAAAAAGGAGGCTATTGGTGTGTCCGGTAGGCCTCAAGGATGTCATAAACAGAGACTCGCAAGATTCAGTGGTCAATAACACCTCTCACAGACCTTCCATGGTGAGTGTGAAATTCTCATAACATGATCCTCACTATTAAAGATCTCTGTTATCATACCCCTATAGTGTGATTGGAGTAAAATATCTGGAGCAAGACTCCTGGGTACAGATGCTAACTTCCTAAATTTCTAGGTGACATTTATCCTCTTAGTACTGCAATATCTTCATCATTAAACTGAGAAAAATGACAGGGCCTACCTAACAAGTTCCACCACTCATCTGTCCGTTTAACTTACTGTAGTGGCTTGCATGTTGCTGTGATACTGGAAGCTATACCACCACTGGTATTTCAAACACCAGCAGGTTCACCCATGGAAGACAGATTTTCAGACTAAGAGAGAAAAGGAAGAAGGATGTGGCAGGTCTACTTCTGAAAAATACTGGCCCCTGAAAACTTTATGGATAGCAGAGAACCATTGTCTAATATAGTGTTCTAGTGCCACTGTAACAGAAGTATACAACAAATGGGATAGTTTGAACAAACAGGTGTGTATTCCCTTCCTGTTTGGGAGACCAGAAGTCTGATTTCAAAGTGCCAGGCTCTAAGGGCTGGGTGAAAGCCCTTTGACCTTGGGCTTCATCTCTGCCTCTTCCTCACGGCCCACTGAAGCTATAGGCATCTCTTCACTCAGGCAGCTACTGGCTGCTGAGGCTAACAAGCCCAAGGCTGACAAATAAAGTGGCACAGTCCCGATGTTACCAAACCACATGACAGACCATTAATTCAAGTACATTGAAAGTTCCAGGGCTGGCAGAGAATGGCAGGCTGCTGAACGATGACACAGCTACATGCAAGGTTCAAACATACCACAAGCTAGAGACTATCCCCAAGTCTTTTTATATATGGGAAGCAGACCACACACCCAAAGCAGCTACTCAGCTGCTCCAATAGATTCCAGCATGGAGTTAATTACCACTCTCAACATGGGGAATAACTATATCCAGCTGCCCAGCTACTCAACCAGGCCCAGCCAAGTTGACACACTTAACCACCACATATAGTGTTGGAAGATGACCTCTCAGGTTGGAATGTATTCAAAATACAACTGGGGAAGAGCAGCCTCCTCAACTTAGTTTCAACCTTACTGACTTGTATGGAGTAAAGCTTTTTGGACCTTCATTTGCTGAGGTGGCATGACTTAAAATGAGAATAAATAGCTACAAATATCCATTATAATTGGAAGGTAGAATGTATGAAGTATGACTCTAGGAAAATTGGAGGTTGATAAAAATTAAATGGAATGCATACAGATTGACATTCTAGGCATTAGTAAGCTGAAATGGACTGGTACTGGCAGTCAAGAAAACTATATGTCTTATTATGACAGCAATTACAAATTAAAGAAATCATATCAAATTTATTGTCAAAAAGAGTATTTCCAGATCTGCCTGAATTATAATGCTGTCCATAATAGAATGATATCCATACATTTAGAAGGAAGACCAGTTAGTATGACTATTACTCAAATTTATGTACCAACCACTAAAGCCAGAGATGAAAAATTGAAGATGTTTACGAACTTCTGCAGTCTGAAATTGACCAAACATGTAACTGATAATTACTGATTAATTACTGATCTACTGATAATTACTGATGATTGGAATGTGAAAGCTGGAAACATTTTTCATTGGAAAATATGGCCTTGATGATAGAAATGACACAGGAGATCAGTTAGAATTTGGAAGACTAATGATGTATTCATTGAAAATATGGTTTTTAAACAACATAAACAGTGACTATAACTGGACTTCACCATATAGAATACACAAGAATCAAATCAACTACATCTGTGGAAAGAGGCCATGAAAAAGTTCAATATAATCAGTCAGAGCAAGGCCAGGGCCCCCCTATGGATCAGTCTATCAATTACTGATATGCAAATTTAAGTAGATGTTGAAGAAAATTAAAACAAGGTCACAAGAGCCAAAATATGACCATGATTATATCCAACCTGAATTTCAAGACCTTCTTGAGAACAGATTTGATGTAATGAACACCACTGACTAAAGATCAGACGAGTTGTGGGATGACAGCAAGAACGTCATACATAAAGAAAGCAAAAAGGTCATTAAAAAGACAGGAAAGAAAAGATCAAAATGATGTCAGATGAGACTCTGAAACTTGCTCTTGAGAAGAGAGTAGCTACAATGAATGGAAGAAATGATTAAATAAAAGATCTGAACAGAAGATTTTAAAGGGTGATTCAAGAAGACAAAGTAAAGTATTATTATGAAATGTGCAAAGACCTAAAGATTGAAAATCAAAAGGAAAGAACATGCTCAGAATTTCTCAACCTGAAAGAAGTGAAGAAAAAATTCAAGTCTCGAGTTGCAGTTAAAGGATTCTAATGGCAAGATATTGAATGATACAGAAAGCATCAAAAGAAGATGGAAGGAATAAACAGAGTCATTGTACCAAAAAGAATTGGTTGATATTCAGCCTTTTCAAAACGGAGTGTATGATCAAGAACCAATAGTATTGAAGGAAGAAATTCAAGCAACACTGAAAGAATTGGCAAAAACTAGGCTCCAGGAATTGACAGAATACCCCTTGAGATATTTCAACAAACAGATGCAGTACTAGAGATTCTCACTTGTTTATGCCAAGAAATTTGGAAGACAGCTACCTAGAGAAGACTAGAAGAGATAAAAATTTGTGCTGACTCCAAGAAAAGTGATCCAACAGAATGTGCAAATTATAGAAACACATAATTAATATCACATGCAAGTAAAATTTTGCTGAAGATATTCAAAAATTGTAGCAGTAGTATATTGACATGGAACTGCCAGAAATTCAAGCTGGATTCAGAAGAGGGCATGGACCAAGAGATATCATTGCTGATGTCAGATGGATCTTGCCTGAAAGCAAATAATACCAGAAGGATGTTTACTTGTGTTTTACTGACTGTGTAAAAGCATTTGACTGTGTGGATCATAACAAATTATGGCTATCACTGCAAAGAATGAGAACTCCAGAATACTTAATTGTGCTTGTGAGGAATGTTTACATAGACCAAGAGGAAGTTGTTCAACTAGAACAAGAGGATACTGCAAGGTTTATAATCAGGAAAGGTGTTTGTCAAGGTTATATCCTTTTACCATACTTATTTAATCTGTATGTTGAGCAAATAAATAGAGAAGCTGGATTACATGAAAAATAAAGCAGCTTCAGGATCAGAGGAAAACTCATTAACAATCTGCAATATACAGATAACACAATATTGCTTGCTGAACATGAAGAAGACTTGAAACACTTACTGAAGATCAAAGACTACACCCTTCAGTATGGATGACACCTCAACATGAAGAAAACAAAAATCCTCACACTGGGCCCATAAGCCCATCGTGATGAATGGAGAAAGGCTTGATGTGGTCAAGGGTTTCATTTTACTTAGATTCACAAAGTCCAGGGAAGCAGCTGTCAAGAAATCAAATGTATTGTGTTGGGCAACTCTGCTGCAAAAGATTTCTTTAAAGTGTTTGTGAGTGAAAATGTCACTTTAAGACTGTGGTGCACCCAATCCAAGCTCTGATATATTTAATAGTTTCGAATGCATGTGAGAACTGGAGAAGCAATAAGGGAGACCACAGAAGAATTGACACTTTTGAATTGTGGTGTTGGTGAAGAATATTGAAGGCACAATGGACTGCTAGAAAAATGAACAAATCTGTCTTGGAGGAAGTACAGCCAGAATGTTCTTTAATATGAGATGGTGAGACTTTGTGTCTCATAATTTCATCATGCTATCAGAAGGGACCAGTCCTGGAAAAGGATATCATGCTGGGTAAAGTAGAGAGTCAATGAGATGGATTGATGTGGTGGGTGTAATGATGGGTTCAAGTATGGCAACATTTGTGCAGCTGGTGCAGGACTGGGCAGTGTTTCATTCTGCTATATATAAGGTTATTGTGAGTCAGAACTGACTTGCCAAGACCTAACAACAACAACAATACCTAACAGGATTTTCCTGCTATTCATATGATTCTCAGTTGCGTTGCCCGCCACCCCTGCCCCCCTTATTTTTCCCCGAGAAGTGGACTTGGCCATGTCCTTCTTCCTACTTTGTCTTAGTCTGCTCTGCTAAAAACCGTCCACCATGTGTGGCCCTGCTGGTATTTGAAATATCAGAGACATAGCTCCCAGCATCACATCAACATGCAGTCATCACAACCTAACAGATGAACAGTGGCATCAAGCTTGGAGGATGACTCATTAACTATCTGTGATAAGCAGAGGATACAACCTTGATTGGTGAAAGTGAAAATAACTTGAAATACTTACTTATGAAGATCAAAGACTACACCCTTCAATGTGGATGACACTTCAACATAAAAAAGAAAAAAGTCCTCACAACTGGACCAATAAGCAATGTCTTGAAAAACATCTTGAGAAAAGACTGACATTTACTAGGATTTTGTTTTACTTGAATCTGTAATCAATGCCCAAGGAAGCAGCAGTAAATAATTCAAACAAGATATTTCACTGCAAATCTGCTGAACATGACCTCTTTAAGGTGTGTAAGAGTGAAGATGTCAATCTGAAAACTAAGGTATGCCTTACCCAACCTATAATATTTTCAGTAGCCTCATATGCATGTGAGAGCTGGACAATGAATAAGGAAGACTGAAGAACTGACACATTTGAATTGTGCGAAAAACTGAAGACCCTCAAGGTTCAAGGATAGCAACAATTAAAAGGATGGTGCACTTCTGGCAGTGTTTTGTTCTGTTGTACATAGGGTCACCATGAGTAGGAACCAACTTGACAGGACCTAAGAACAAAAGCAACAGGGTTGTTTTAGGAATTAAACTAGTTAACATATATAAATCAGAACTCTTTTACATCTATTCCACATTTGTTTTCAAAGGCATTTCTATTATACGAATACCCAAAAAGCAAACCGAAAAAACTTAGGAAAAGTTTGATTTGGAAAAGATAAATTTATTTGACTATTTTTGCCTTACTCACATATATGTATTTTAGGGCCTTGCAAAGTTAGTATGGTCTCAGGAAAAGCAACATCACCATACAAAGAGATTGTTAGAAAAGAAGATTCTTGGTCCTTATCCACGGCCAACTAAACCATATTCTGCATTTTAGCAAGATATTCTGGTGGTTCATGTGCTCATTAAAGTGCAAGAGATGATGGTAGAGTGCATGTTGCTTAGGAATGGGTTCAGTTTGGTTTTGAAATGGATGGATATAAATAATAACTTAGTTGCTTGATTACTGCTGAATCAAGTGTAGGTAAATTTACTCTCGGAATATCATAAGAATACATTCTAAATTTTTATTTGAGTGTCAATTCTTTTCCACTTTCTTTATCAAATTGGCAGTGACTTTAAAAAGTCTTTTAATTTTGCCGTCCTTTGTCTACTTCCACTCTCTTTATAGAATTGAGATGAGGCAGCAGTCTTTACACCATCTTTAATAGGAATGTTGGGAATAAGATATAGTAAGAAATAAAAATCAGAGGCACACAAATATATATACATTTTCATATTGTTGTTGCAATGAATGCATCTTGATTCCCACTACATTATAATTTTCATATATTTCTACTTCTAGTCTCATTATTATACAGTACCAAGAAATATAATCAGCATTATAAAGGTATATTTATTTCTAGTCAAAAGTAGAGATGTAGAAAGAAGTCAAGATTATGTTTTTTTCAAAAACAGTTTTTATCCACATCCCCTAGTACTATTTATTGAGCTTTTCTTTATACTATCAATTGCACAGAACTAACTTCAATGATATTCTCTTGTGGAGTTATTTATACTCTTGATAAGTATGCAAACTCCAGCCCATTAGTGAACTCTGCCCTCTGTAATTCTGATTAACAGATTTATAGTGCAAACTCCTGTTTTGCTTACTAGTTTTTGAAGAATAAATCAAAATGATGAGCAATGAGCTATTTTATCAGTGTCCTCATCAGGATTACTTTACTAATGGAAAAAACAAAACAAAACAAAAATAAACAGTTAACGTTTCCCATTAAGCCATATACATCATTAATTTTTTTAAAATCATTAATGTTAAAATAAAATGTACTGCTTTTCATGAAAAAAAAAAAAAGAAAAGAACTACTGTTTATGTTTCTCCTTGATTGGCTTCTAAAATGAATTCCTCCTTAGATATATAGCTTTCTTGAATGAAAAACAAACAAAAATGACTATGACAAGTTGAGAGACTGTGGAAGAAACAGAAAAAAAAAAACCCTGTATTTTCGTACCTTTAATGCCAGTTCTTTCTTATTTTTTGAAAAAGAGGCCTTTCATTTTCATTTTGGACTAGATCTTGCACTGAATCCACTATCTTGCCATACTTAACTTTGCTTTTGCATCTATTGTAAAACATACTAAGGTACCGAATTAGTAAGTAGATCATTTCTTAATTTATGGTTTCCAGTTTCTACTCAAATATATACAACAGTTGCTGTGTTTATTTAGGATTTTAATTTTTCTATTAAAATAACAAAAGTAAGAATAGCCCTCTTGTTTGGTGAGGCAATTCCTATGAGAATTGAAAGTTATGGAAGTGAAAGGATTCTCACTGACTTATGGGGAAAAAACACAGCTACATTATTCTAAGGAGGGACTACGGTGGATAGTTAGTCTTTTTCCCTGCCAATTTCTCGAGAAGACTCATGGTAGGAAAATCATGGGAGCTCTGGTAACATAGTGCCTAAGGCACTTGACTGCTAACCAGAAGCCTGGTGGTTCAAACCCACCAGCCACTCCTCGGAAGGAAGATGGGGCAATCTACTTCCATAGTGATACTGCCTCAGAAAGCCAAGGAGGGGTCACTATGAGTCCGATCCGACTCGATGGTACATAACAACAACATAACAACATATGCAAAAAGGACAAGGAGGCCACATGTTCTGACCTCCTGTAATCCCACAAGAGGAAGACAGGATTACCAGCAGTAACCCAAGGTCTATTACCTTTGAATGGACGGAAGGCAGGGAGATGGGATTGGAGAGAAATAGGGATGTAAAATGTTTTCACTTTTAAAGTCGTATTAAGCTCCTGAAGATATGTCATGAATTAAAGATAATAGATAACTCAATTCTGAGGTTAAAAGAGTATTTCAAAAAGTGAAAATAATATAATTCTTGGTATTATGAAATATTGACATTGAAAAAAATAAAATGATTGCAACAATCTCTTGTATATTACCAAAGGATTATACATAGCATCGCTATTTAATGTTGATCATAATACATTTAAAAAGGATTGCTGGTGGAACAACAGGCAGAGCATTTGTCTGCTAACCAGAAGGTTGGTGGTTCAAATCAGCCAGTTGTTCCACAGGAAGAATATGAGGCAGTCTACTCCCTTAAAGATATACAGCCTTAGAAACCTTATGGGGGTCCCTATGAGTCAGCATGAACTAGATGGCAGTATTTTTTTTTTTAATCATACATTTAAAAACAAAGAATCAGCTTTTTCTTTAAAAGTCATAAATTTTGAATTACTTATTTTTTAAGCCATTGATTTCATTCACTTGATCCATATAATGTATCTTAATATATTTTATGCTGAGGAATATATTACTATCACCCCTTTTTATCTCTCTACCCTAAAAATAATATTACTTTTTCTTATTTCCTGTGAAAATAAGATGCTGAAGGTGAAAAATATCACTACAGATTGTGTGATTTTTATACTTAATTTTAGTAAAAATCAATTCTAATAATTATGTTAGGTGTTTATAAAAGGAAAAATTTTAAATATGATGATAAATTTTTAACAGAAATATTTTTAGTGAGATATATGGAGTTTTTGTTTTTCTTTTCCAATTATTTCATGGGTTTATAAATATTCTCTTTTTTTACTAGAATGAGCAAACGTTCGATTTTAGTGTACTTCTCACTTATACTTCTTTTTTCCTGTTTCTAACATAGTAAGTTATGAGGAAACATGTTCCTAAATAAGAAAATGGAGATGGAAATAGCCTTGCTGGTCCTTTATACTCCATCCATATTCTTTACAAAAAATCTCATAGTAATCTATTATCAAAAGTAATTTTGAGAGGTCTAGCCACGGCAGTGTGTTTGGTTCGGTTTTTATATACTGCTTAAGGAGCTCTGGTGGTAAAGTGGTTAAGGGATTTGGCTACTAACCAAAAGGTCATCAGTTTGAACCCACCAGCCATTTCACAGAAGAAAGATAAAGTAGTCTGCTTCCCTAGGAATTATAACCTTGGAAACCTTATTGGGGTCTCTATGACTCAGAATTGATTTGATGGCAATGAGTTTGGTTTGAGTGTGATCTACTGCCTATTTCATTGAACTTTCTTCAGTTTTATTGAAAACAAAGAACTGAAAATCATCAGAGTTGTTTTTAAAATTTTTTTGTTACCTGGACTTAAGAGTTTTTCACTTTTATAATAAACCAAACTGCAGCTCTTAGTGGCATAATGCCTATAGCATTTGACTGCTAACCAGAAGGCTAGTGGTTCAAACCCACTAGCCACTCCTCAGAAAGAAGGATGGGCAATCTACTTTAGTAGTGATATCACCTCGGAAACACAAGGAGGGGTCACAATGAGTCAGATCCGGCTTTATGACAGTAAGTTTGCTTTTTTGTTTTGGTCATCGAGTCAATTCCAACTCATGAAGATTTCTGACTCTCCCTTTGTTTGGTGCTTCAAATACTTTTACACTCTGGGAAATAAGCAATAGTAACAGTGAGAAAATTGAAGGAGGAAGTGAATAGCCGTTTGGTACAGAGGAGTTCTTGGGCAGATCAGTTTCAGGAATATACATATTGCAGCTGAGGCTATGAGAAATGATGTCCTTAAAATTCTTTGGCAAATCTAGGATAGCCCAGGAGTACACATTTGGAGACTACTTATTCAAATTATTTTGAAAACATTAGATCCTTTCAGAAGCAAAAAAACAAGGAATAGATGTAGGAGAAAGCCACAACCATATAGAATAAGTGTTGTTGCTATTATGTGCTGTTGAGTCAGACCCAACTCACAATGACTCCTCCTTAGGTTTCCAAGCTGGTATCACTATTGAAATAGATTGCCCATTCTTCCTTCTGAGGAGTGGCTGGTGGGTTTGAACCACCAGCCTTCTGGTTAGGAGTCAAGTGCCTTAGGCACTATGCTACCAGTAGATCAAGAAAAGGAAGAATGTAAATCCAATGGAATAGACAGTTTAAGAAAAGAGGAAAAGGAAAGTAGAATAAAGACAGAATGTAGAAGTAGCAAGATTCTGCCTAAATGCCTATAGAAAGCCTAGGCCAATGCTTCTCGGAGTTTGGTCACATGCCTTAGCTTCATCAAAAGTGGGTCTTAGAAGTGAGATTTGGGGCCATATTTCAAAGTTCAAAATCAGAATGTCTAGAGATGAGCTTGGTAAATTTTTAATTTTTAATGTTCACTGTATATAGATTCTTCACACATGGAAATAAGTGAACAATTTATCTAGCTCATAAAATTGTCCAAGTTTTTCTTAAGCTTAAAACAACATACTATGTTAATGATGTACAAGTAAACTAGTGCAAAAAGGACAAGGAGGCCACATGTTTTGACCTTTTCTAATCCCACAGAAGGAAGACAGAATCATCATCAATAGCCCAAGGCCTATTCCTGTGAGGCCAGACATGCTGCCTCCCTCCAGCCCTTTCTCCAACTGTTCCTCCCAAAGTACCCACCACCTCTCTCCTGGGTTCCATAATTCACTGCAGTGGCCACATAGAACTCACAGATTATGGGGTTTATTAGGCAAGCACCAGGCTATAATTCAGGTTCAGGAAAAACACTCAGTCTCTCTCCAGCTCACTGTCTCTCAGCCAAGTCTCTCACAGTCTCTCCCCCAGCAGTGCATGTCTCTTGGTGTCTTACTCAGCAATGGTGTTTCTTGCATCTCTTTCCCAGCAGCATGTGTCTCTTTGAGGAGTGCATGTCTCTTTGAGGAGTGCATGTCTTTTTCAGAAGCATGTCTTCCTCAACCAGTAGTCAGAGAGAGTTCTGCTTCTAGGAGGCCTCTTTTTGAGCCCAGCAGAGTGGCCAAACCAACCAATCATAACATCAGAATCCTAAACACCTAAGAGAGAGTGGGAACTTCCCAGAACATTGTTTAGTGCCACTCCCAAATGAAATACCCCAGGTGGACAACTTTAGCAATCAGGAGCTCCTCCGTTGCTCATGGCAAACTCCACCTTGGAGTTTACAAAGACTTATGGGTAGAAAAGCCACACTAAGTAATTTACTACACTGCAACTAGGTTTCAAAAACAATGAATAATAATTTTAAAAAGAAATAAATAAAGCATTGATTTGTGTAATTTGCCTATCTCTATGCTCTAAATACTCCTATCAAGGCCGCTTTCAAGCTATCAACATGATGTCATTGCACAAGGAGTTGGGAATAAAAGATACACATTCAACTCTTGCAAGACAGTACAAGCTAGCTCTAGTGTATAACTGACAATGATACAAGAAAAACTTCCATTTTCAATCATAGCAGATTAGCTTCTAGCCAACTAAAACACCAATGATAAAATTAGAAAAGGTAGTACTATGATAGTTGGGGTTGTGTGTCAACTTGACTGAACCATGATTCCTAGTGGTTTAAGCAGCTGTGATGTGGTTATTCCCATGATGCGATCAGATGGATATGCTTTGAGCAGCCAATCCATTGAAAGAGAGTTTCTTTAGGGGTGTGGCCTGCTTCTAATATATGTGGATATCCTAGGAAAAAGAGAACTTTCTGTGGATCTGGATCCTGTTGTGCTGCCTACAACTGTCCATTAGCAAACAATCCACCATTATGCCTGGTGATCTTGGATTCATCATCCACCAGAGTCAGCAGCTGTTATACTGCATGCCAACCTTGAGCTCATCACCCCCTGAAGCTGCATGAGTTGGGAAAAGCATCTAGTTTAACTTGGGACTTCCTAGTTTCTAGAACTGTTTGAGCCATTCTCATTAGATAAATTTCTTTCTCCCTCTCTGTATATAAGCTTTACAGGTTTTGCTTCTCTAGAGAACCCACACTAACACTTTTGATACTGAGAGTGGGGTGGTTCGAGAGAGACAAAACAATAAGGATGGGTTTCCTAAACTGGTTCTCAATGATACTGTTTTGGTTCTCCAATTTGATTAATCATGAAGACTGGTGACTCTGTTTTCATTAAATTCAAGAAAGTCACTGCTCTTGAGTACTGAAAACCAAGCTCACTGTCGTGGAGTCAGATCCAACTCATATAAACACTTCCTTGGGTTTCTGAGGTGGTATCACTATGGAAGTAGATTGCCCAACCTTCCTTCTGAGGAGAGGCTGGTGGGATTGAACCACCAGTCTTCTGGTTAGCAGTCAAATGCCTTAAACACTATGCCACAGAGCTCCCCATTAGTACATAGGGCCCTGCTAATCCATGGTTTATGGTGGCAACATTAACATGCAAAATAGCACCACCAAAAGATCAAGTATTTTTGAGAAGGGTGGCTCTGGGTGAGCATATGTTTGCTACTTTCTTGCAATGTTATCAGTGTGGGGAGTATAAGGAAGCTGGTTGGTTGGTCCTACTTACTCTAAACAAAGTGCTGAAAGAGTAAGATGAGTTCAAGGCTGCTGAGTCACAGCTCAAATGCCACATAAAAGACCTCAATGTTTCCAGTTGTTTCCTGAAAGAAAGCCTAATATCTTCTAGCAACAGAGCTGATATTGCCAGAAAACAAATCCAGAGTCATATTATAAGGGTGGCTGAATTACAACACCAATTGAATTGCCAACCCAGAATGGTGTCTGAAGTTAAAGTGGGGACATTGATTAGGAAAAAAATGGGATCATGAAACATGGGATGGGCACATATGGGCAGACAGTCAGAAAGATGAGAATATGGAGTTTGTAAATTCTGTTGAATCCCTCCTGCCAAGAGCACCATCCTTCCCATCTGAAGGAATTACTATAAAACCATGATCTTTTCCACCTCAGTTTGATGGGATTAACTAAACTTTTCCTGCTGGGTCATTGCTTGAGGAAGATGGCATGGAAGACTTTGCTGAATGTTCTCAGGAACTACCACAATCGCCCATTGTTGCTGCTAGACCTATAACTAAACTTAAGTCCAAAGGAGCCACAAAAGATGAAATACAAAATTTGACTGAGGAAGTGACACACTACACCGAAAAAGGCCTATTTGATTTTGCTAACATAGACAGACAGAAACCTGGAGAATATGTGTGGGAAAGGCTATTGAGGGCTTGGGATAATGGTGCAAGGAATGTAACATTGGATTAGTCTGAATGTATTGATTTAGGGCCATTAAGTACAGATTCATCATTCAATATTTCAGCTCAAGAGGTTAGGAAAGAATGTAATGTTTGATTTGGTTGGGTTACCGAAGGATAGATTATGCAGTGGCCTACCTTAAGTCAAGTTGAAGTACCAGACCTGCTTTGGTATAAGGTAGAAGTATCTGGAGGCTTAGGGAAATTGGCATGTTAGAATGGATTTATCAGATTAGACCCCTAGAGACAGAAATGGAGAGCCTAGGGCACATACTTTTTACCACTACAGTGAGGAACAAATTTGTGAAAGGAGTCCCAGCATCCTTGAAAACTGCTGTGATTACTATTTTATGTAACCTGGATTTGACAGTGAGAACTGCCCTAATTGAATTAAGACACTTAACTACAATGGGGCTGATTGGGCCCCATGGTAGTAGGGACCAAGTGGCAACAGTTAATCAACAAATACAAGGTGGGCATGGTTGCCATAATGGACAGCAGAGTCAAAACAGTAATCAGAATACTGTGACTCATATGGAACTACGGCATTGACTACTTAGGCATGGTGCTCCTAGGAGTGATTGTTGTTGTTGTTGTTATATGCCATCGAGTCAGACCCGACTCATAGCGACCCCTCCTTTGGGTTTCCGAGGCAGTATCACTACGGAAGTAGATTGCCCCATCTTCCTTCCAAG
>NW_006921604.1:17186465-17190856 GCF_000298275.1 Orycteropus afer afer
ACCACATCCCCATTTAATTTGCTTATTTTCCCTGTGCAAAAAAAAAAAAAAAAAAAACAGATGGATCTTGGAGAATGACAATATATTATTGTAAACTTAATCAGGTGGTGACTGCAATTGCAGCTGATGTTCTTGATGTAGTTTCATTGCTTGAGCAAATTAATACATCTCCCAGTACTTGGTGTGTAGCTAGTGATCTGGCCAATGCCTTTTTCTCAATACCAATTGCAAAGGACCATAAGAAGCAGTTTGCCTTCAGCTGGCAAGGCCAACAGTATACTTTCACAGTGCTTCCTCAGGGGTATGTCAACTCCCTAGCACTATGTCATAATTTAGTCCACAGAGATCTTGATAGCATTTCCCTTCCACAAGACATCACACTGGTTCATTATATTGATGACATTATACTTATTGGATCTAGTATGGAAGAAGTATCAATGACTCTAGACTTAGTGGTGAGACATTTGCATGCGAGAAGGTGGGAAATTAACCAGACAAAAATTGAGGCACATGCCACCTCAGTGAAATTTCTAGGGGTCCAGCGGTGTGAGGTATGTTGAGCTATTTCTACTGAAGTGAAGGATAAGTTATTGCACCTGGCTTCCTCCACAGCTGAAAAAGAGGCACAACATCTGTTGGGCCTCTTTGGATTTTGGAGGCTGGTGGAAGAAAGTAGTTCTGAATATCAGCTAAGACCATGTGACCAGTTGCAGAAACAAAGACTGTGATTGTTATATTTCTTCATTTTATGTGTAAATCAAATATTTTTTGACTTGTTTTCCTGGTAGTGTAGTGCCTAAGGCATTGGACTGCTAACCAAAAGGCTGGCAGCTCAAACCAACTAGCCATTTCTCAGAAGTAAGATTGGGAAATCTACTTCTGTAGTGATACTACTTTGGAAACCCAAGGAGGGGTCATTATGAATCAGGTCTGACTCGATGGCACATAACAACCATTTATTAACTATGCAATGGAAATAGAGTTAATGTGTTTTGGTTGTATGTGTGTTAGTGTATCATGTTATGTGCAAATGTATGAATTTATAATTGTCCTTATTTAGAGATTATATGTGGTTAAGGAGATGTATTTGCCAAGTTGACAAAGAGTGAACTGTGATAGCCGGGTTTCTGTGTCAACTTGGCTGGACCACAATTCTGAGCTGTGATGTGGTCAGTCCCTTAATGAGATTGGATGTATATATTTTGAACAACCAATCCATTGAAAGGGAGTTTTCCTAGAGCTGTGGCCTACTTTCAATATGTATATATGTCATATAGCCACTGTATGCCAATCTTGAGCTTGTCAGCCCCTGAAGCAGCATGAGTTGGGTAAAGCCTCCATTTTGATGTTTCATCCAGGAACTTGGGACTTTCCAGCTTCTATAACAGCGTAAGCTACTCTCCTAAGATAAATTTCTTTAGGATGTCATGCTTTGTAAGATGGAGGGTTGATGAAGGAAGGGAAGGCCCTCAATGAGATTGACACAGTGGCTGCCACAGGTATTGAAGAACTGGTGTGGGCCCTAGCCAGTGTTTCATTCTGCTGTGCATAAGGTCACATACACATATATGGATAAGAATATATAAGAGTTGGAGATGACTATGAGTATATTGGCAAGAATCTTACAGAAATTCAAGCTGGATTCAGAAGAGGACTTGGGAAGAGGGATATCATTGCTAATATCAGATTGATTTTGGCTGAAATCCAAGAATGCCAGAAAGATGTTTGCCTGTGTTTTATTCATTATGTAAGTGTGAATGTGTGGAGCATAACAAATCATGGACAATATTTTGAAGAATGGAAATTCCAGAACATTTGATTGTGCTCATGAGTAATTTGTACATAGACCAAAAGAAAGTCATTTAAACAGAACAAGGAGATATTTCATGGGTAAAATCAGTAAAGATGTGTGTCAGGGTTGTATCCTTTTGACACACTTATTCAATCTGTATACTGAGCAAATAATATTTTGTCTTGAATTAGAAAACCAAATAGATTTGAAATAGAAAAATAAACCATCCTGTCACACTCCCCAGACACAGCCATATCTTTTGAGAATCAAATGCAGTAAGTCAGACTTCAAACAGAGAGAAAAGTTTTGTAATGTATGGTGAAGGAGAAGCTGCTGACAGATTAGTTTTAGTCAGAGATTTCTTTAAAATGAATATTTTGTGGTCATGGCTAAGAAAACCACAAAATCAAAGCAAGGTATCTGTTTTTAACTATTCTCTTTGACAGTATGACTATGTTAGGCTGAGAAGTAAAATCAGTAAAGCATATATATGTTGTTGTTATGTGCTATCGACTCAGCCCCGACTCATAGTGACCCCTCCTTGGGTTTCCGAGGCGATATCACTATAGAAGTAGGATTGCCCAACCTTCCTTCTGAGGAGTGGCTGGTGGGTTTGAATCGCCAGCCTTCTGGTTATCAGTCAAGTGCCTTAGGCACTATGTTACCAGAGCTCCTATATATATATATGTATGTATGTATTTGTTGTTCTTGTTGTTGCTGCTGCTGTTGTTAGGTGCCATTGAGTCATCTCCAACTCATAAAGAAGTAGAGCCAGGACAAGAACAGACTTTTGCACACCCATGTTCATCACATCACTATTTTCAATAGGCAAAAGATGGAAACAACCTAGGTGTCCATCAACTGAAGAATGAATTGTTGTTATGTGCCATTGAGTTGGCCCTGACTCATAGTTACCCCTCCTTGGGTTTCTGAGGCAGTATCACTACAGAAGTAGGATTGCCAAAACTTCCTGCCAAGGAGTAGCTGGTGGGTTTCAGCTGCCATCCTCTTGTTAGCAGTCAAGGCACTATGCTACCAGAGCTCCCGAAGAATGGATGACCAAACTATAAACATACACACAATGGAATACTATGCAACCCTGAAGAATAATGTGGAATCTGCAAAACACCATATAATGTTAACAAATTTTATCAGAAATTCACATTTCCACTTCTGCCCTTTTTTGGTAGCCATTGGCTTGATACATGTTTTTCCAACCTTTGACTTTTAGTTTATTTTTTCTCTGTGTCTAAGTTAAGTCTCTTGTAGTCAGCATATTGGTTGGTTATGTTTCCTTATCCAGTCTGGAACTCTATGTTTCTTGAGTGGTGCATTTAATCCATTTACATTGAGTGCCATTATAGACAAGTATCAATTTATCGATGTTATTTGTATGTGCTCTGAACTCAGACTTAAAGCCTCCAAACTATAAGAGAATAAACTCCTGTTTCTTCAAGCTATCCATTTGTCGTATATTCTTGTCAGAGTGGCACTAGGTAACCAAGACATCTACACAGTCAAATAACATCTGTCAGTTTGTCATATTATGGTAGCTTGTGTGTTGCTCTGCTGCTCAAAGCTATGCAATGGATATTTCAAATACCAGTAGGATCATCTGGTAGACAGATTTCAGTGTAGCTTCCAGATATAGTTAGATTAGGAAGACAGGCCTGGCTACCAGAATTCAAAAATTTGTCAATGAAAACCACTTGGATAACAACAGAACAAAAGTATAAGCAATCTTAATTCAACAGAAAAATAAAATAATCCTACACCATTGAGTAGTTTTCCACAGAAATACAAAAAAGGTATAATGTTTAAAAAACCAAAAAAGAAAACTCACTGCCATCCAGTCAGATCCGACTCATAGAAACCCTTCCTTGGGTTTCCAAGGCAGTATCTCTATGGAAGTATACTGGCCCATCTTCCTTCTGAGAAGTGGCTGATGGGTATGAACCATCAGCCTTCTGGTTAGCAGTCAAATGCCTTAGGCACTATGCCACCAGAGCTCCTCACTTTGATGCAAGGATTTATTATTTTTCTTTGAAGTTACCCTGTGGTTTATTATTTTCTTCTCAATTTTAAAACTCTCTCTTCTATCTTGCCTCCTATCTTGACTTTCTCACCATTTAGAACTTCTGTAACTACACTATTTGTTCCCTCTTTTTGGTTTGTATTTGTCCTCCTTTACCAAATTCTGTCTCTTGTTCCATGTTTGGGAGATCTGGTGCTATAGTGCCTAAGGCATATGACTGTTAACCAGGAGGCTGGTGGTTCAAACCCACCAACCCCTCCTCAGAAGGAAGGTTGGGTTCCATGTTTATAATCTTGTAAACTTATTATATTTTGGATACTTTTACAACTGGGTTGAGTTCTGGGTTGTGTCATCATGGGTGTTAATTATCAGTTGTTTGTTGTTGTTGATTCCCCATCCAAAATACTCTCTTTAGCATCTCTTGCAATGTTCTGGTTTTAATAAATTCCCTTAATTTCCGCTTATCTGGAAATCTAATTTTACCATCATCTTGGAGGGACATTTTTGCTGGGTATATAACTCTTCATTGGAAAAATTTTTCAGGGCTTTATATATATCATCCCA
>NW_006921604.1:17193796-17195342 GCF_000298275.1 Orycteropus afer afer
GGCAGGCACCTGTGCTGTCATAGCACAGACCAGAATGGAATTCCTGCTGATCAAGAAGGTGGGTGGAGACCACCCACACCCCTATTGATCAAGAGGTTGTGGGGTATATGAGCAACAAGAGGAATATCGCACCTTTCCAGTCCCCAGTCTCCAGTGCAGTCACCATGCTGTCCCTGGCAAGCGGAGCCCTCCCTTATGTTGCTGTTCAGTTAAGAATGCCACTCAAACCTTGCTCACCAGCCACGTGCAAACCTTCATATGGCTGCACCTTCAGGATAGGTGCCAACAGTCTCTCTGTCTGTTTTTCCCCTTCCACACCGTTTCCCTCTCTGGCTGTCAGGCACCAATGAAGTCCTTGGCCATGAAGAATTCGCTGAGCAGAGACAATTCTCAGGTTGCTGTAGGGAAATATTCAAAATGGTTGGGTTCCCTGGACAGCCCAGCAGTCTCCTACCCCATTTGTCTCTTCACTCACTGTTTCATTCAGGTTATTCTACTAGTTGGTATTTAATCCACTTCTTTATCCTTCCCTTCAAAGCTCAGGATTCCAAGATCATCTTCTATATCAGTTTCAATTTATTTCCATTGGTTTGTTGCAGAGAGCCTGTGTAGCTTTTCTGCCTATTCTGCCATGTTGCCAGAACTCTGAGACAAATATTTGTTTCTTTTTTTTTTTTTTTTAATGATTTTGAGTTTTGTTCCACATTGTTGTCACACTCTATCTAGGATTTCCTACATAGATCCCCATCCGAGTTGTTGACAGTGGTAGTCAGGCACCATCTAATTCTTCTGGTCTCAGTCGTACATGCTGAGGATCACATGGTTTACCAGTTGCTTGGGCACCATGTTTCCACGAATCTTTGATTTTCTTTATTCTTCCTTGCTATGGATGAGGAGAGACCCATTGTTACATCTACATGGCTGCTTCCAAGCTTTTAAGATTCCAATCCCTACTCACCAAAGTAGTATGTGGAACAATGTTTTGTGTAGTATGTTATGCCAATTGAGCTTGATGTCCCCTATCACTATGGTCCTGAGTCCCCAGGTTCAACTACTTGGTCCCTCTGGGTAGCTGGCTGTGACCAAGAAGAGATTAAATCTTGTCCCTTGTCAACTTTACTATATAACTGGGAATACTTACAGAACATATGAATACAATCGTAGAAACATTGTCTGCCAACCCTATACATAGTCCTTGCATAGACATACCTAATAATTCAGCCTGTCCACTCATCTATCCACCTGTATATCCATGTTTTCCTTCAATGAAAACATAGTACTGTATGTGCATGTACCTCTCTATGTCTTCCTCTTCCTCAGTGCCACTGTGTTGATCACTCACCACTGGTATATTGGCCTTCTCTCCACCCAAATCAACACTCATCTCTACCTATCTAACAGTATTCCTTACCCTACCCTCCTAACCCTGATAATGAACAAAGAAAATTTCCTTCCATATATAAACCTCTCCTTGACTTTTAACAATAACGGATTAATATAATATTTGTCCTTCTGTGATTGATTTATTTCACTCAGCATAATGCCC
>NW_006921604.1:17196092-17197700 GCF_000298275.1 Orycteropus afer afer
ATTTAATTTTTAGGAGGTCCCATTCATCTAGTTTCTCTTCTGCTGCTTGTGCCTTTTGGGTTATGCTTGATAGTCTATTTATTCTATACATTAATGCCCCTAAATATGCCTTTGGTTTTTCCTTGATGAACTTTATAATTTTGAGGAGACAAACATCCAGATTGAGCCATTTTGAAAAGCAATGTATAAAGAGTGGAAAATTCTTCTGCCATGCTCCCCTTCCCTTCTTCCTCTGCCTATACTCCCCCTCATTTTTCCTCCTTACTCATGTGCCTTTTTCTCCACTTCTGTAAAACCACTGGCTGGCATCTTTTGAAACAAATCAATCACCCCTAACCTCATAAATCCAGGAAGAAGAGCCCCATAAAGCCCCATACAGCCTTTATTCTGGGTTCAGTCTCTGGAGGTGAATCCACTGAGTCTGGTACTGGCACAAATAAAGTCCTTCCTTTTTCACCATCCTGCTCAGCGTTAGCATTTCCTTTGGGCTCCAGTAACAGTTTTAGGTTTCACATTGAAGTCTTTTATCCACCTGGAGTTAGTTTTTGTGTATGGTGCTAGGTACAGATCTTGTTTCACTTTTCTGCAAATGGATATCCAGTTTAGCCAACACCATTTATTAAACAAACATTCTCTTCCTCATTTAATGGATTTTGTTCCTTTGTAAAAGATCAGCTGACCATAGGTTGATGGATCTATTTCTGGGTTCTCAATCCTATTCCATTGGTCTATATGTCTGTCACTGTACCAATACCAGTCAGTTTTGATTATGTTGCTGTATAGTAGGTTTTGAGATCTGGCAGTGTGAGACTTCCTACTTTGTTCTTCTTCTTCAATAGTGCTTTGCTTATCTGAGGTCTCTTTCCTTTCCATATAAAGTTAGTGATTGGCATTTACATATACTTTAAGAGTGCTTACGGGATCTGGATTAGGATTGCATTGAATGTTTAGATTGTTTTGGGTAGTATTGACATTTTCACAATGTTCAGTCTTCTTATCCACTTGTTGTTGTTGTTAGGTGCTGTCGAGTCATTTCTGACTCATAGAAACTCCATGCACAGCACAACGAAACACCACCCGATCCCACACCAGCTCCATGATCCTTGCTATACTTGAGCCATTGTCGCAGCCACCATGTCAATCCATCCCATTGAAGGCCTACCCCTTTTTAGTCTACCCTCCACCTTACCAAGCATGACATCCTTCTCCAGGGAATGGTCTCTTCTGACAACATGACCCAAGAGAGGGAGACAAAGTCTGACCATTCTCACTTCCAAGGAACATCTCAGCTGCACTTCCACCAGGACAGATCTGTTAGTTCTTTTAGAAGTCCATGGTACTTTCAGCATTCTTTGCCAGAACTACAACTCAAAAGCATCAACTCTTCTTCGCTCTTCCTTATTCATTGTCCAGCTCTCACATGCATACGAGGTGATTGGAAATATCATGGCCTGTGTCACATGCACCTTAGTCCTCAAGGAGATATCCTTGCTCTGCAGCACTTGAAAGAGTTCCTTCGCAGCCGATATGCCCAGTGTTACTAATGTCCTGACTGCTGCTTCCATTGACATCGATTGTATAATCAAGCAACATGAATTATTTGACACC